>NC_081181.1:145135047-145735047 GCF_029867415.1 Vicia villosa | reverse complement strand
ACCTCTCATTAGACTAGGAGTCATATGATACCACACCCTTGAAAAACAGATTTGTCCTCAAATCTGAGCTTGTGACATGAACAATTGCTGAAGAACCCAGGCAAACACAGGAAACTGCTGTGGAATCAACAGCAAACTGCCACTGGAATACAATGTTCACAACTTTTAAGTTTTCGGCAGTCTCATAATTTTTTTCCCAGGATCCCACTGTCGGTAACTTGCACAACTAACTGCAAAAGATTGTCGTAACTGTTAAATGTGAAGATTGAAAATATAGAGTTTACTTGTAACTCAAGTATGTAATCAATTAGTTAGTTAGTTAGTTATAACTACTTTTTATAGTTAGTTATAATAAGTGAGAGTTGGTTAGATTAGTAGCAAAACTCATCTCATATATACCAAGTGTAATAGCTTTGTAAAGATTAGATTGTGAAATGCAACCCTACATTCAGTGGGTCATGTTTCAGCAAGGGTTGGCTTCATGTTTGCCATTCCTGCCAAGTTTTACCCAGATCCTGACCCGAATCAAGCTCTTCTTTTCCCAACAGTCTAATTTTCTTCTCCAATTTACTAGAATTATGGTGGCTTGGGAGGTGGTTCAATTCGTAGCAAGGTGACAGTCATGAGAGACACGGTGACTAGAGGTTTCAGCAAAGGTGATTTTGGCGAAGAAGAATCATGTGGCCCTGAAGTGGAGGCTGGTTGTGCATCTTACACTTCACTTCGCTCTCTTTTCGCTTGATTCTAGGTTCTAAGTAAACGGGTTCTCCCACCATTTGAGTTTCTGCAGACACTTTGCAGATCACCGCCACACTTTGATTTTGGTGTCGTTTCTTCAAGCATGGGGTGACTTCTATGCAGATCAACACCACACTTTGATTTTGGTGTCGTTTCTTCAAGCATGGGTGACATCTATGTGACTCCTTCATACTCGTTGTTTTCTTCTCCTCAAGAACCAGGGTGTTGATTTTCCCTTTTTCCAACATATCACTGGACAACAAGTGACCATTGTCATCAGGATCAGTTTCTATTGACACATCTCCCAAACACTCTGCCACCTCTTCCCTCATCAATTGACGAAGTTCTACCATGAACTCCGCCACAATTGATTTGACTGATTCCTTAAACCTTCCCATTCTTGCTTCAATTGTGTCAATTCTCTCCGCCATTTTTGCTTCTTACACTTCTTCTTCCTCAATCATCTCGAATAACACAAATGCTAACACCTCGATCGGTAGGTTGGACCAATGAGAGAAACCAAAAAGTATGAACTCCTAAACCAGAACATAATTGCTCCTAAATCAGAGAGTAACTCTCAACTTTCTGACAAACATTTTGAATAAATCTGAACTTTCCTTTCCTCTCTACTCTTATAACCGAAATTCCCTAAAATTAAGAAAATATTCTAACGAACTCTCATTAGACTAAGAGTCCTATCACTATATGTGTGTATTTACTATATAGCATTGTTTGGGGGACCAAACTGATATTACTTTAACAATTTCAGAGAATAAAATGTTGATTTAATCTTTCGTCGATACTAATCCATCCATCACATAAAGCTTCAAGTTTCTGCTCTCATATCCTGTTCTCAAATTCAAGCTCTTTACTTGAAATCAGAAAATGTTCATCCGACCCAAACAAGTAACAAAAATATAATAAAGTGAAAATAAATTTATAAAAAAAAGTAAAAAAATTACAGAACCGTTTTAGTAACAGATTGGAATACTATGAAGCTTTGGAACAAAAAAGAATTGAAACCTTCAACCACCAACCAACACACTGTCGCAAATTTTCAATCTTGGCTGCTTTTATTGATTCTTTTGAGCAAGAAAGGAACAGGTTTTTTCAAAACCGTTACGTTAACATTGTTCCAAACATCAGGTACGGTGGGGAGTGCAGCGATTTTCTCAGCAACATTCATGTCTTCTGGAAGAACAGAGCCGAAAACAGTGTATTCTTGTTTCCATTCTGAATGATCAACTAAGCTAATAAAGAATTCTGGACCAGAACCAATCAAAGCAACTGAGCCTCTTTTTAAGAGTGGACAATCTTCTAAAGGAAGTTTATGGAATGGTGTGCCCTGTGCTTCTAATGTCCCTTGAATTAACGCATACGGGGGACCAAAACCAGCCTGCAAAATAACAAGTCATTTACTATTAGATACAAACACTAAATATGACACTGACGCGTAGACACTGATGATAATTTGAGAAACTAAGTGATTGAGTGTAAATACACGTGTCAGTGTCGTGTCGGTCACCAACACATGTTAGACATTAGGCACGTCATCAATATGAAATATCGATAGTTGTAGAGTGATATAGTGTATCTTACATTTTTTATATGGTTTCCTTCCGAATCCCATGATTGACCTCGGCTCTCTGCACGGTATAATTCGCATCCAGCACAATGGTGCAAAGGCAATAGTTCTAAAATATAGGCAACTGTGTGTGGAGCACAGTCAGGGAAAAGCTGCATCAAATAAAGAATATCCAGCATTAAACATATTTTTAACTCATGGCAACGAAGTGATTGAAATATAAAGCAGCATGGTTCAATACATCACAACTATCGATTAAAATTCTGAAGTACTGCATAATCATCTGGTGAAAACATGAGGGAAATAATATGGCTTCGTATACAACATAAAAGCATTTAGATTTTAATCATTTCAAAATCAAGAGCACTTACTTTGATATGAATAGTTCCGTATTCAGTTTCGAACCCAATGATACCCTGTAAAAAGATGAATTAGAAATTATATTGACAAATAACACTTATGAGTTGAAAAAGTTCTAACAATGCAATACATCATAAATAGACCGGAAAGCTGTAAACATTAAGTGGAAGAGACGATGCGGTTTTACAACATAGCATAAGATGATCACTGGTTAATTGCAAGACCAGTTACACAACTGATGCCAAAGTTGGGATTCACTGTTATAAATGGATGCCTAAGTGCATGTAACATAGTCTTCTTAATTACATATTCTCAGGTTAGAAGTCATATAACATGATCCATATTGAGCACATTTAGAATTCAAGTTGAGCTTAAGTCAACCTTACGAACCGTCTTACAAGGTGAAAACCACTCTCACTTATGAACTTATGTACAGATCATATCTCATCTAATGTATCTAATGTGAGACTCTTAAAATACATATCACAAAGAAGCAACATCCAAATTGTTTTAAGTAAAAAAAAAAAAAAATTTACTCTTAGAATTAGAGTTTGGCCTAACTCATCCCTACAAAACCGACTTGTAGGGTGAGGATTGCCATGACTTATAAACACATTATTAAACCATATATTGTCCGATTTGGGACTCTTAACAAACCCACCACGCCCAGAAATGAACATCTGGAGCGTGAATATAAATTGTGAGTGGCCTGATAGTGGAAACCTGATAGCCCAACTAATCTTAAACTGTGCTCTGATACCAGTTGCGGCAACTCACTATGATGATGGTATGGCATCAGGACAACCAAAGGTAAAACAATTTATATGGGACATGTCATCAATGACTTGTGCCAACGACTCAACCTTGACGTTAGTTGGACGAAGGGACTACCAGAGACCATTGATTGTGTTGAAACCAATGAATAGAGAGCTTACCAGCTATCAGGACAACCTAAGATAAAACGGTTTATATGAGACATGTCATCAATGTCTGGTGCCAATGATTCAATCTTGACGTTGGTTGGACGAAGGAATACTAGAGAATATTGATTGTGTGTTAACACCAATGACTAGAGAGCTTACCATTAGAGATTAAATTGAGACAAGGCAGAAGACACATGGTGACAAGAGTGACTTAGACAAATCATCAACGAACACTATGAAACTGATTGCAAGACTTGACATATGACCAGATAATCGACGGATATGATGTAAATGGACAAAACTTGAATGAAAAAGATGCGCATAATCTGACCAGAAAGTAATGCACAGTAACAATACAGAAACGAAGCACCAACAAACCTTCTTCAGGTTCAGCATGCATTTTTAAGCCAGTATCCAAATGAAAATTTTAAATGGTGCGCCAGTAATTTGATATCGATATTTTTTCCTTTTTTTTTTTTGAGGTGACAATTACCAAGTTAATTCTATAAACAGTACTATATGATCGATCAAAATAACTAAATTCTTTTACCGCCCCTTTTCCAAAAATAAGACCAGAAGTCCAAGTAATTTTCTCTCCAAAAGGATCTTCGTCTTGCCGTTGAGGGGCCAAGCTGTCCTTTTGTTTCTTCAACCAACACTGAAACAACAAAATCAAATGCCGTGACTTTTAAACTCAAATTTAAATCGTAAAAAAGAAAACTAAAATGATCGTCCCTAACTCAAACAAACTCTATACTACATAAACTCGCTCCAAAAGAATTTGCAAAAAGCCATAAGATAAACCTTGCTAACATTTCCAACCTGAGTTATACTGATTTTCCACTTCACATCCAAAAAAACACCTCACAAGTGTGCTGCACACACTTTCCTAATCCAACCCTAAACACGCAAGTTCCTAAACAACACTACATCATGTAAATTAATGAACTTACTATTTTAATTGTAATAGCCCATTGAAACTATCGTATGATTTTGATCTAATCCATCTCAGAACTTTAAAACAAAGATACACAAATACCAACACCAATTCCAAATTGACGAAAACCGAAGAGCTACAAAGTTGTAAAGCACGGACGGACACATAGACACGAAACAACTCTGATGGTGCTTACATGTAGACAAAACAATAACAATCCCAAATCTTGTCCTACTAAGTGAGGTCTGTTAGACGAATCAAATTACATCATGATGTTCTACCAAAAACCTACGTTTCTATCCAACATCTCTACCTCAAATTGTTTGACTACAACATAATTCACACATCTTCGCTCAAACCATTAAGTCTATTTTTCATCATCTTTTCTACTATAAGTGCTATCTAATATTGACATTTACAATCTTACATTGGCAATAATTTAAAAAACTATAAAGGATTCAAGTGATATACCTCGCCGAATTTGGAGCCACAATTCTCCTTATTACCACAATAAACCCAAGAATCACATAGACAAGGTCCATCTTTCCCAGTACACATAGCTTTACAAGCATTGCAACATCCTTCAGAAGTGTTGAATTTGAAATCAGAACCCCATTTCACAGCTGAACCCCAAAGCTCCAAATCTTCAATTCCTCTACAACACCCTCCACCAGCTTTCTCACCAACTATAGCAAACGACGACGTTGACCCAGTTCTAAATTCCGATACAGAACCGCTTCTGGTTACAGCAGAGAAGAAAACATAGGCCAAACCGCAAGAAACCAGAAAGACAAAAAGAAGAATCAAACGGTTTGCTAGAACAGTGTTCGGTTCAATGCTCTTACGAGCCATTAAAGCGTTGACCGAAAAGAAAGGTGAAAAGCCAGTTAGTTGACTAATTGTTGAATTTGGGATAGAATTATAGAAATGGAAAAGTGGAAATTCAATATACAGAATTAGATGAAGAAAGAGGAATGAATGATTCGGAGAGACAGAGTCATACAATTTTGTCGTTTGACTATGTTTCTGCTACAACAACTTTGATGCGTTTGTGTTGTTTGATTTGATTTGGAAATTGGAATTATATTTATTTCTGCTACTAACTTTTTCTTTACAATAAAATTGAGGTCCAGAAAGGTGTTAATAATTGAGCTCAATAATTAATCAAAGAAATTGAATATTGTAAGTATGGACTAATGTTCAAAGATTTGACCAATATCCAACCTTTTTTTTATGGGTAAATAAGAATTTGTCGAATATAAATTATATTTGAAAAAGTTAAATTTTCTATTATTAAATTAAATATATGATTTTTATGTATTATTTTTATTATTATTTATTTTATTAAGTAGACATTAAGTTTTTTTTATTATGGTACATAACATGTTATTATATAATTTATTTTATTATTCTAAAAATGACAATAATTATTAATTAGAATATAATAATATATTATGTACATTTTGAATTTTAACATAGAAGTTACTAAAATAAATTAATTTGATGACTTTGGTGTTCAAGTGCACTCATGTTTATTTGTGTTTTTTAGGTAAGATCTGACTATTGATTTTCGTCTCTCTATTTTATTTTAATAGGAACTGTTGATCAATTCACCATTCTTTGCGTGTATAAAGATTACTTGACTTTTAGGATGAATTTTTGCTCTTGTCTCAAATTGAAGCACATTTTGTCTTTGTGAAATCCTTATTCCCTTTCCTGAACATTTGACAACTTTTATTATGGTGTTTTTTTCCTCTGTAGGAGTAACGTGTCTTCTTACCCATCATCAACCTTCCATTTCCTTTGCTTGATCCTAGCGAGGTCTCCTTATATAATTTCACAAGGTCAGGACCCTAGCGAGGTCGAGAGAAAATATCATATTAGACATCAAAACCAAACTTTCCTTCTTGGTTGGCAACCAAAGGGTCGGGCAAATACTTTATCCCGGGGATCGACTGATGTGAATCGATATTGTTGGGTAGATCTTGGATTTTTGGGGACTATCTCTCTTTTTGATAATATAGCTAAAGTGGAATGCGCTTTCATAGAAGTAGGTTCGCCTTTTGATTGGAAAATTTTCCCTGTCAATTTCAACAAAAGGATCTATAGTTGTTTTAATGGGAGCTCCGTCCCTTTTTATGAGTGCATATTTACTCAGATAAATTTTAGATTATCCATCAACAGATTTGAAGAAGGAGTTTTCTGACATTTGAGAATCACGCCCTCTCGATTGCATCTGAACGCCTGGAATTTCGTGAAGGTGTTTAAGTTTTAATGTGAATATCAGAATCGAAAGCCGTCTCTAAACCTCTTATTTCATCTTTTTTGTGATGTTTACCTCCTGGGACTGCCTTTGTGATCAAGGGATGATTTTGTTGTGGCAAGATGTCAAACATTTTAATGTTTATGCTAACAATTTGGATAACTTGAAGGATTGTTTTTAGGTTGTCTAGGTACACAAATAGGATCCCAAAGTGTAGAATTTGGAATCATTTTAGTCGGGAACCTCATACTTACACCATTCCCTTAAGAGTATAATGGATATATCCCAACTCAAACTAGAGATAACTACTCCATATCTTATTAAGAGCACAAAAAATAGAATTACAATGGTAGATGCTTATTAATTATCAGTAGCACATAATTGCAGCAACTAAGATAAGAACTGAAGCTACACAATAGTAGATTCAACAATGCTTATTAATTATCAAAGAGATCATATGCTGATCACATCAAGGAGAATCCAACAAATAGAAGCTAAGCATAACCATGCAAGAATATGTAACTTATCCACCAGAAGACTTCAGTGCTTGTGGAAAAATCCCCTTTGATAGTTTTTCTTGCTATTCATTAGCATGTTTTCATATGTTTCAATAAGGCTTGAAAGTATGCTAACTGTAACTTTTCTCATTTTCTCATTGACTCGTAGTTTCGTGATAGTTTCATATATCCCAATAGCCTAGTGGACTTATGGTGTTGTCAAAACTCCACTAAGATAGTTGTATTTCACCTCATGTTTAATATTTCAAGTAGTTCGATAAAAGACAAAGGAAAAGACAAGATGGACCACAAGATCTTCCATGTCTTTTATAGTTTATTCTATTGTGTATTATATGATCTTTTGGTTTAGACATGATGTATTTTGACATACTAGATGTATCTTGTTTGGGTTGTTACATGGAGGTCCATATCTCAGGCCATGCACGCAAGTGAATCATCCAACATCATTTCTCGGTCATTCATCCATATCCTATAGACATGTCATTCAGATAACTAGCTAGGTCTTTTTGAGGCCATCAACTTGTAAGCCCTTTGACTTCCACTACTTATGAATATACTCAAACATAAGAGTGCAAGACATCCAGAACTCGCTTATACTGGATATAGTTAATTTAGGTTGGCCTGACAATACCCAATTCTCATTTCTATCTCTTCCATCGATTAATACAGATGATTAATATATGTACTTATGTAGAAAGAGTTTTTTTAAATGCAACAAAGTAGTGTTATGTATTAAAAGTAAGATTGTTTTTTAATGCAATTGAGTTATTTTTTGTGCGACAAAAATTGTAATAAAAGTACAATGAGCGTGACATTCTCTTTGGAGCATTAGAGCTAGCCCACATGATGGAATGAGAAAGTGGTTATGCCCTACCTCCAAGACAAAAAGAGTGGTTAAGGGAAGACTTGTTCTTCCTAGAATAATGGAGAAAGTTATTTCCCCTTTTGATGGATTCTTTTCAGTTAGTCATTGTGGGCCCATGTCATCATCCATGTTTACTGGGTGAATGAACACTGGGAGCTCAATCCAAGTGGCCTTGTGGCTCCTTTCAGTGTCCCATTCGGGCGGTATCTGGTTTTGTAGGGTAGCTTGGCCCCTTGGCATTGTGTTTGACCTCTCTTATTTTTCATGTATTATCCTTTCTTATGGGTCCATTAAAATTATACCAGTAAAAATTACAATAATGTTTGTGTGATGGGTGGGTGGGATAGCCAAGGCTATCTTTGAGGGTGTGCAAGAGATCCTATAACACAAAGTTTCACGCTTTTTCATCATTAAGCTATGACAAAACGAGTCTCCATAAATATATTCTACAATAAATTTATGATTAAATAGGACCCCTTAAAAAAATTACGACTCAATTGAAGCTAACTTTAACTTCTTAAACAGGGTTTCAAAAGTTTGAGACAATTTTGAGAGTAACTCAATTGGTAGGTGCTAGTTGAGTTAAATAAATGTAAATTTTGGTCTATAGCTCAATTCTTGACAAAATATTAATTTATAATTATTTATTAATGTATTACTTTAAACAAATTGTTGATATTTATCATGCTGTGGCATAACTCAATTTATATGTGATAGTTGAGTTAAATAAATATAAATTTATTTAACCTCTCTTGGCATGCGTCTAACCTCTCTTATTTTTCATGGATTATCCTTTTTTATGGGTCCATTAAAATTATACCAATAAAAATTACAATAATGTTTGTGTGATGGGTGGGTGGGATAGCCAAGGTTATCTTTGAGGGTGTGCAAGAGATCCTATAACACAAAGTCTCACACTTTTTCATCATTAAGCTATGACAAAACAAGTCTCTATAAATATATTCTACAGTAAATCTACGATTAAATAGAACCCCTTAAAAAAATCACGACTCAATTGAAGTTAACTTTAACTTCTTACACAGGGTTTCAAAAGTTTGAGACAATTTTGAGAGTAACTCAATTGGTATATGCTAGTTGAGTTAAATGAATGTAAATTTTGATCTAAAGTTCAATTCTTGACACAATATTAATTTATAGTTATTTATTATTGTATTAGTCTAAATAAATTGTTGATATTTATCATGTTCATGACCTGGGTAAGTGAAATAACTCAATTTCTATGTGAGTGTTGAGTTAAATAAATATAAATTTTAATTTAAGGTTCAATCTCTAGCAATACCTTTTATTTATATTTATATAGTAATGTAAAGAAGTCGTTGATATTTATAATTTTTATAAAAAAAAATAATGTTCAATGTACTTAAATAGTTGTTAAAAATGAATTGTTGATTTCCTTCTCTTAGACATATATTGTTAACTTAAATTTTTATGATGTGATCAATATTAAATTCATTTATTTTTAGAAGGATTAATGTTAAATTTAAAATGTTAGTTAAAAAATAGTCTATATTTTTAATATAAAGATTATTTTAAATTTTTGAAAAATATAATTTTACAAACAAAACTCTTTAAATAGTCTATAATTAACATGTAAGACTATATTTTGTTATAACATATAAGATGAAGTATTTTGTATAACCTTTGTTAAAAAAAGTGTTAAAAGGATATACAATTAGAAAATACTAATTTATTTTATTTGATATTTTCTTCGAATATATTTTATCTCAACGTTAGGAATTACTATCAACATAAAATAGAAAATTATAGAAAACATCAAGAAAACTCCTCAAAAAAATATAAATGAAGATTCTTAACTCATTATTGACTTATTTAAAAAATATGATTCTAAGCCATATCATTTTTAAATAAATAGATTTTTCTTCCACCTCTTTGTGATAAATTTAAAAAATCTTATATTTAATTTATCTTTTGTTTGAAAATTTGTTTCCTATTTGACTAACAGATTTTATTTATTTTCACAAGAAATAATTGGCTTCATGTGCATACTTGATGATAATTAATGAATATTTTTTTAAAAATTTTATCTAGGTTATTCAATAAATATATGATTAATTGCATAGTTCAATGAATAATTTTTTTTGGTGTAGGTTCGATGAATTTTGTAATATTCATATATAAATAATAATGGGAAATGCCCCAGAAGTACTGGTTAAAAAATTTAAAAAGATAAGTTTTGTTATTAATACTTGTATTTAATGAATTAAAAATTTGAGTACGAGAGTCATTTTAATAAATTTTTTAATATAAAAAATATTTATTAGCATGCCAAAAAATTACTTTATTACTATAATATATTTAGTATCATTTCATTCAAGAAAATATTTTTTAGCATGTTTAAATTTAAATCAAAATACAACTAGTAAAAATAAATTGAAAATTGTACGAAACAGATTTTCATTGAATCTATTTGGTGTTATTTTGTAAAAATTTCCTAGATAAAATCAAACATTAGATTGAAATTTTAAAATAAGCAATACAAATACATTTATTTTATTTTTATATTAATATGGTGTATTATATTAATTTATTATTAGTTGTTTACTCATTTTTTAAATAAGTTTATTATTTTAAATTAATATTTTATTTTTTCAACTTTATATGTTTGAAACATATTTTGATGAATCTCATTCCATAATATTAAATTTTAATATGCCATAAGTTATATTATATAAAAAAATATTATTTTATCATGTTTTTATAATATTGATATTAATTAAAATTATTTATTTTATAATGGGAGTATTGAAAAAACTAATTTAAAATAATACAGGTTAAATTTGATTAAATCACACCAATTTTTTATTTTTTATTTCAAATTATCACTAGAATCAAGCAAAACTGCATCACTTCCGATGACCGAGGAACAAACTTGTTGTCTCAAATTTAATTTAATTGGTATTTCCAACTTTAGTCTACTATCTAGCTATTAATGAAAGATGCTACCATTCTACCCAAAATATCCTTCACTCATTCAAAATTTACAAAGCTAAAAGGGTTGCTTTGTCTTTTCATAATCAAGCTAATATTTCAACCTTTCAAACAAATGTCCAACTGCTACGTGTATTGACCATTGGATTTTTCTTTGTCTCTTTTCACTTCACATGTTTCACTTTTGCATTTCTCTCTCTTTCCAATATTTTCACTTTCATTTTAATTTTTTCTCCTTCATTTTTTCCCTTTTTATTTTTTTGAACATAAATAAATTAATAAATTAAATCTTTTTTTAATAAAATGAAGAGGAACACGTCAAAATTTACTCAATCGAAAATATAATTATTTTATGATTATTAAAAAATATTCATAATTATTAAAAAACATATTTTCAAATGTCAAAATTTCTACTTTACTAACGGACCACTATCAGCGAAATTCCTTTTTTATTTTAATTAACAATTTTATTTATTTGAGACACAAAATTTTTATTTTCAATCGTCAAAATTTTTATTTTTTTCACGGGGCATTATCAGTAAAATATCTATTTTATTTTAATTAACAATTATCTTTATTTGAGATAAAAAAATTATTTTCAAATGTCAAAATTTCTATTTTAAATACAAAAATGAATAACAATTATATATATATATATATCTATTGCTACATAAGATCATTATTTAGCTTTGTTATGATTTTTACAATATCTATTTCAAAATCATATTACATCTTACTCATTATAATTTTGCACTTGTCTTTAATGTTATGGATACAACAAGTTAGATCCAGGCAACAAAACATGTAAATGTTAATTTGCACTTGATACAGTAACACTAGACACGATTAGATCTAGAAAAAATATATACATAAATTGACCCTTTCAATGATGAAATATTTTAAATAATAATATGTATTCCAATCTTTTCATTGTAATATGATTGAATAACCGATTCATTCTTACTCTCAAGATAATTTGTTATTTAGTAGGTGTTAAGTTATCACTCATTTGCACTTGTCTTTAATATTGAAAATGTGAATAAAATATCTTATGAAGTGTTACTGGACACAATCAATTAGATTCTAAAAACATACATAAACATAACTCTCAATTTGTAGTATAATTTTACACTACTAAATAATTTTTACCCGTGCGAACGCACGGGTATATTACTAGTTAATCTAAAACACATTGTAATATTAGCATCGACCTTTTCAAAAAATATAAATGATTAATATATATATATATATATATATATATATATATATATATATATATATATATATATATATATATATATATATATATATATATATATATATATATATATATATATATATATATATATATATATATATATATATATATATATATATATATATATATATATATAAGAGATACTGCTTTTTAATGTGAGACATTCATATAAAAATTTAGAGTATAATTAGATGTAATGTGAAATCTTTTTTGAAAGAGAAACAATACTACAATTTTAGGTCTATAAATAAGGTTTTTGAAAATATTGACATTTATCAGACCAACAGGACATTCTGATTAGATCACATGATTGTTGATTCATCTTATAGAACATATATTTATTGACATAAAAGTTATAATATAGATATTGTAATCATTAAACTTTAATATATATATATATATATATATATATATATATATATATATATATATATATATATATATATATATATATATATATATATATATATATATATATATATATATATATATATATATATATATATATATATATATATATATATATATATATATATATATATAATTTTCTTTTACCAAAAATACACAAAAATCAAAATTATAAGTTCTAAATTTCTGAATTATAATTTAGGTTTAACTCAATTATATAAAATCGACTTGTAAGATGAGAATTACCCAAACTTATAAACACATCTTCAAGTCATATATTTTAATGTGAAATTTTAACACAACCCCTTCACACCCATAATTAGACATCTAGAACGTGGACATAAATTATAGATGGTCTCATAATGAAAACTTGATAGTAAGTGGTCCAAGAGATTCTAAATCATATTAGAGTATGATCTAACTTATAAGCTCATATTCATATATTGTATGATGTGAGACTTTTAATATTAAACTTTAAGAAAATTACCTAAACTAAATTATAAATTCAAAACAAAATGTAACATCAAAATTGAATAATGATATGAATAACGAGGCCCTACAGTAACAGTGACAAGTGAGATAGATTATGAAAGCTTAGGGTTTGAGGTAGATTGAAGGATGAAAGAGATTCTTAAAGTTCTAAAATATCATATTTTAAGTTAAACAATATGGAGGAGATATTGTTGTAGTTAATTTTATTTACTCTTTAAAAGTGTTTTAGTAAAAAAAGTATAAATTTTTATTCCATACAATCAAATGACACCAATTTTCATAGAATCAATTGTATTTTTTATCCTCCAGTCTGTTCTACCTTCTAGTTCACAATCAAACCATTTTGTCCTGACTAAGAGAGTCTGAATGAATTTTTAAACTAGTTTTTCAATGAAACAATCCAATATAAAATATGTCTCTTATCAAACAAGCCTTATTTAATTTCTAAAAAAAATTAATAGAAAAATAAGATATTAATAAAGAAGTAAATTTATTATAGTACAATAAAAAAATATTATATAGTTTTTTTTTTAAAAAGGGGAAATTGCATATTAAAGAAAGAGAGATAAAAAAGAGGGGGGACATGGACCGGAACCTTCGAGGATTAAATGAAACAAAAATAAGAAAAATGTAGTCTATTAAAAAACAAAAATATTATATAATTCAAGATGTGCTAAAATTGACCATAAAAAAGAGAATCAAAGATACAATTAAAAAAAAATCAATATTTAGATAAAATCAACACATAAATGAAACCTAAGCAACCAAAACCTTCACCCTTTAAAGTTTAGGCTAGGTCTCAATAGATAAAGTTTTAATTTAAAATATTTTTTCTATAAGAAAAAAAAACTTTATTAAAACACAAACTATAAGAGATGTTTCAATCACAAACACTAAACAAAAATCCTAAAGAAATATCTCACTTTTTTATTTTTCTTAACCTTATCTTTTGCTTAAGATAATTTATTTGTATCCAAAATATGTAGAATGCCACATAATAATACAAAAATTGTTCACATATACTCACTACTATCATCAACCTCCTATTTAATCTCTTCAATTTCATCAACATAAGCACCATCTAATGAACATGGAGATGGAGTCATTGCTTCTTTTACAATCCTCATGATTTCTTCCCCGCATTGTTTTGGCATTTGTTCTTTTTCTATTTCCTTGGAACATTTTCTATCACCCTCAACTAATTCTCTTGGTATATTCTTCTGAAACCAAGGGTGTTGTTTTATCTCTGACAACGTAATCCTCTTTAACAAACAAAATAAACAATAATTAGCTTCATTAATCTTTAACACTTCCTTTTGAAATTTATAAATTTAATATATATTTTTACCTTAGTTGGATTGAATACAAAAATACAAGACAAAAGTTGCCTACAGTCTGAAGAAATTCGTACATAATGAGGTATGGAATATTCAACCTTCATTATTTTCTGCAAACAAATAAACATTTCATCGTAATTTTTTATTTTCTTAAATAAATCAAAGATATTAGTTAATCATAAAGAAACTATTTTTTTTAAGTCAATATCTCACCTCAATACTTTTCTTGAAATTTTTAGGATCATCTTGTTCTTCGAACGGATATGATCCAACTAACATGACATAAAGAGTTACACCACATGACCATACATCTGCGATCTATATATAATTGCAAATTTGTGAAAATAATGATTAAAGAGTATGTTAATAAAATCCAAATTCTACTAGTCAAATTTAAACTACCACCTTAATAATATGTGCCATGACATAATTAATCAACAAAATTTAAAAATACCTTTCCATCATATTCCTTTTGAGACAAAACCTCAGGTGCAACGTATGCAGGTGTTCCAACTGTTGATTTGGGTTGAGAGTGGAGTAAAGCAGACTACAAATATAAATTAAATTAAATATATATACATGAAATCATTACTTTATAAAAATTTATTCTAAGATATATTATATATCATTAACCTTGGAAAAACCAAAGTCGCAAATCTTAAGTTGAGGAGCTGGATTTCCATCCAATAGAATGTTTTCCAATTTCAAGTCTCTATGACAAATTTGCTGCAATATAATGCAAAAGATAAGATTATATCATCTAAAAACAAAATTATTACAAGTAAAATATAAATAAAAAAAATTATGATCTCATATATACATATAAATACCATAGAATGACAGTAGCTAACTCCAGATATTAGTTGCTGGAAAAAATATCTTGCCTGTACCAAATGAAATTTATTAAAAAAAAAAATCTCTAATATATTTCATTAAAAATTAAAACTATATACATCAAATTTTCAAATATTTTTTGTTTATATTTTATTTTAGAGTGATATATCGGTAAATATGTAACAATTTAAAACCTCGTCTTCGCTAAGTCGACGAGCAGAACATATCCGATCAAAAAGCTCACCACCAGCAGCATATTCAAGAACAATAGCCAAATGAGTAGGTGTTACAAAAACCTACATCAAATAATAACATAATTGTAATAAAAAAAAACTATTGTGTAACCCTAATCAATAGCTAGAAAAAAAAAACACTCTAGTTAATAACCTCTTTGAACTTGATGATATTTGGATGCATTAAAGATTGATGGTTAATTATCTCCCTCTGAACATTCTCATTAATCTGCAAATATCACAAAATCTAGTAATGTAACCTAATCATAATTAAGCTTAATAAATAGTTGAAATAATTAAATTTTGAAGACCTTATATCCTCTTTCAATGTATTTGATAGCAACAAGCTCTCCTGTGTTGATGTGTTTGGCCAACCTAGCCACACCAAATTTCCCTGAACCAAGATCCTTCAATATCTCGTAACGTTTTTCCTCCATTAATATTTCTTTGGGGTGATGAATTAATGAATGAAAAATAATTTAGTCAATCAAGACTCAACTAATATTGTAATGGAAATGTGTTACCAAAAAAAAATAATATTGTAATGGAAATGAGAATAAAGAGAAAAGTAAGCAATGGTTATATGGGAGAATATTTTGATTTGATTTTATAATATTTCTCCTGAAAAAATGGCAATCTTTTGGTTAACAGTATATTATAAAAAAAAAAAATTTAAATTGAATCTTAGTCAAATTTTTATTATTTTACACTAAATTATTTTATTTAATAAAGAAAATTGAATGTATATAGCTAATTTATTAAATACTTATAAAGATAGTTTAATAAGTTTACTTTTATATAAAATCTAAAAATGATAACTATATTCAATTAACTTTTTCAATATATTAAAAATTATAATATTCAATTAATTTTTATCTTTGCTAATATTAGATTCGAATTAAAAATCACACATATGTGTTAGTTTTTAATGGTTATCATCACTTTCTTTATATATTAAAAATACTATTCAATGTAATAGATGATATAAAATATAAATAATATTAAAAATTGATTCAAAAAATAAAATATATTAAAAATATTTTTATATATTTATTGTGAATTTGTCTCCTCCCATGCCATGTTTCATATTCTTTCGGCCTCCGTTTCATTTTTCCTAATTAAATAAATTATTTTTATTTAAATGAATTATACTTATTAGTAAGTTTTTTTAATTTTGATTAAACAAGTTTTTATAATTAAATTTAAAAAAATTCAAGAATTACATTTTAGATATTATATATGCTTTTATATTATTATGAGATATTCTTTAAATAAATCGTGTACAATAATCTAATGTCATATATATATATATATATATATATATATATATATATATATATATATATATATATATATATATATATATATATATATATATATATATATATATATATATATATATATATATATATATATATATATATATATATATATATATATATATATATATATATATATATATATATATAGAGGTTGAGACTCGTAATAGATTTTAAGGGAAGATTATTTAAATTCAATTCTTAGATTTAATAAAAGGAAATGATTAGGTGTTGGGCCTCAGATTAAGTTTGGTAGGTTTATTGAATATATGAGGCTGGTGGATTTGTCCCTATTAGAGAGAAGATTTACTTGGTTTTATTCTAATGGGGTGTTAATGAGTAGGTTGGATCGTGTACCTGTATCCAATAAGTGGGAGGAAAAGTGGGGGCATGAGTGTTTATGGGTCTTTCTCAGAGATGTTTCTCTTCATCTTTCAATTGTACTTAAGTGTTCTAAGGGTAGGCCTAGTTATATGGTTAATATATATGCAAAATGTTCCTTGGGTGAGAAGAGGGTGATGTGGGCTTATTTGGTTCATGATTGAAATTTCTTTCATGGGAAGTTTGGTGTGTCTTGGGTGAGTTTAATTTGGTTCTTAGGCCTAGTGAGAGGAAAGGAGTTTGTTCAAGTTCTTAGTTGAGTGAACTGGGGGAATTTCATGAGTTCGGAATGTTTAGTGAAGGAATGAGGCTGATAGAACTGCCTCTATTAGGTATAAGATTGATGTGGTATTATTCTAATGAGGGTGGTGATGAGTAGGTTGGATATGGTCCTTCTTTTACCAAGTGAGATGTCTTTGGCCATTGTTTGTTAGTGCTTCATAGTCATTGCAACTTTCAAGGGAGGATTAATGGCGTGTTATACGGGGAAGAGTTAAAAATTATGAAAAACATGTTGAATGTGTGAAATATGAAGTGTTTGATAATTTAGAGACTAGGATTAAGAGTTATGGAGCTAGACTTAAGGGTTTGGAGTTACGCACCAAGCTAGGAGAGTTATCTCAAGAATAGTTGGTAGTCAGGGCTACTGTCGTCAAGAGCTTAGGGAGCTTATAAGATGTCGTGACTCAATGATTTTCCAACACTCGAGGTCGGTCTGGCTCAAAGAGGTGGATGTTAATATTGGGTTTTGTATGCTTGTGTTAAGTAGAGGAGTCGTAGGAAGAACTCATTGGTTGATGGGTTGAATATGTGTAATATGAAGTTGCTTTGCCTTCTAGGATTTTTTATGGTTTTATATTTGCTGCTTGTAAATTTAGTCTTTTGGTTTGCTTGTCACAATTGAGTCTCCTCATATAGTTTCACATTCTAAGGTTAAGTTCTAAGTCGTTTTACGCATGCATAAATGAATCTATTTGCTTAAAGTCGACATAATATGGTTTTGGTCAATTATTTGTAGATTTGAATCAAGAAACACATGAAACCATTTTTTAAATATTAACAACTCTCGATTCAAACAAGCACTTCATTTTTCATAAAATTTGAACTTTTTAAAGTGTGATTTGAATCAGAGATTTGGTTTTCTCGAATCAAAAATTAAATGTGCTTCCTGGTAATAAACAAAAGTCGAGAAAGCTTGTCAAATCCTTGAATGAATTAAAATAAGAACTGAAACAACGACATTAAAAATTTGATTATGTCATTGCAAGATTCACCAATTAAGAGGGAGACACGTAACTTAGGGGGAGACATTTCAATCATTATAAAAATACAAACTCAAAAAGTTTGTTATCATAAAAAAGGAGGATATAATGAAAATTACATCTTATATCTAGTTTAGTTTTGATAGACAAAGATTATCAAATAAGAAAAGGATAAAAAATGTCACGCACGTCAATGATAAAGTTGATAAAGTAGGTTGAAATAGAAAATCAAGAGAAGATTTGAAACAAATGAACATAACTAAGTTGCTCATTGCAATTCGTACTACACTATTTTAAATTACTCAGAATTTCATGTCTCACTTCATCTAAAAACCTTCTCCATCATCATGCATGATCATACATGAAGCCCTTCCCTTAAAATACATTTTAAGTGTTGAAAACAATATGGTACTCAACTACCAAGACGTGGTATTCGAATACCAAGTATAAAAGTTGCAAAAATTAAGTTCTGGAAAAGTGGTAATCGACTATCATAAGGTGGTATTCAAATACCAATGTTAAAATACAACTTTCCAAAAGTTAGAATATGTGTAAATCATTGCAATGCTTCATGATTCAATTTTAAACTCATACTCATTTCAAATGAATTTGTTCCTAATTATTTTGACAATTGTTTGTACACAAAGTTGTGTGAGAATATTGTGATATTCCTTTGTCTCTATGTTGATAATTAGCTAAAAGATGAGTGGAATTTTAGAAACAAAGAGGTTTCTAACTTGCACATTCAAGATGAAAGATCTTGGACTAGTTGACACTCCTTACAAGATCAAAATAAAGCGAAACACTGGAAGTTATGAACTTAGTCAAATACACTATGTTGAGAAAGTATTTGATAAGTTCAAAAACTTACATTTCAAGGAAGTGAGTACTTCGTTTGATCCTAGTGTTAAACTTTAAAACTAATGATGGAAAAGTTGTGGCTCAATTGGAATATGCAAATGCAATTAGTTATTTAATGTATTTGATGCAATGTATTAGACCCAATATAACATTTGTATTTAATAAAATGAGTAGATTTACTAGCAATTCAAATAGTGAGTATTGGAAGGCCGTCACAAGGGCTTTTGGTTATCTTCTAAAAACAAAAAATCTAGACTTTCATTATGGTAGGTTTTCTGCCATACTAGAGAGAGATATCGATGCGAGTTGGATATCGAGTGTTGGAGATCATAAATTGACAACTGGGTGAATATTTATACTAGCTGGAGGTGCAAAGAGTTCCAACAATGGTAGCAACCCAATCTGAAGTTAAGAAAACCTTAATCTAACATTCAATGGGTAACAACAAGCATTAGATGTGTGCGACAAAGTAATAATATTTATTTTATATTGAGGGTTTAGCTTTCAAACTCTTAGTGAAATTCAGTGTAATTATCTCAAGAAAATAGATACAAATATGAACTTCGCATATGTGAATTGGAGTTTCATCGATCTTGTACAAACTCGAATATAGACTGAATTATTTTGGATATTCCTGCGTACAAACTCTAAGAAAATTTAAAAATGTTTAAAATACTATTAAAAAGATAATTCTAAACAATTTTCTAACACTATATGTAACAACTTTTCAAATATTTTTTCTTTATATTTTATTTTAAAGTGATATATATCCTTATCAAAAAGTTCACCACATACTTAAGAACAATAGTTAAATGAGTAGGTATCAAATACCTGCATCAAATTGTTAGAAATATGTGTTTCAATCGAGAGGACCGAGGCTGGAATCGTGAACGGAATCACTTTCCTTAAAGTATTTCAAGCACTCCCGAAATGTCTTAGAGTTTTGATGCAGGAATACCCAGGATAATTCAGCCTTATCAACACTACAACATTTATTGTTTCTGGCAACACTTTTTTATACAACATGTGTAAATTGTACCCTAAAAAAAGATTAGGCAACAATTTTTGTCTGTTGCCCAGACAAATCTTGCAACATCTCGCAAATGTTCCCTAAAATATGTCTGGGAACAATTTTCAAGCGTTATTATATTTTATCTTTGGCAATAACTAATAAATGTCTCCTTAGGTAGTTCTGGGGACAATTTTAAATTGTTACAATATTCCTAACAAAAACGTACATTTTCCAAATGATTCATAAAAAAATTAACAAAAAAGCAGCAACTTTCCCTCCAAACATTTTTAATTTATTAATTTATTTAACATAATAATCATAATCATAATAATATATAAATTTTAAAATTTTAAAATTAAATTATTAAAAAAATTAAAGAGTATCCCAAAATCAATCAGTGAGAGCGTGTGAAATTAAAACGCAATCCGAAAGAATAAAAAATTAAACTGTAAAGTGAAATTGAAATAAAAAAATTAAAGATCTAGTATTATTATTTCCAGTGAAATTGAAATTAGAGAGTATTATTATTTTCAGTGAAATTGAAATTAGAGAGGTAAACACGCTCGTTGTTGTGCAAAACCTAATTCAAACGGCGCTGTACCTTATCAAAACAAATGATTCACGCACGTTATCAAACAACGCTTGTGTTGCTCATTGGGGAAAACGATTCACGCCGCTGCTTGTATTCTTGTGTGTCGTCTTGGTGTGTGCCGCCGTCGTGGTATCTTCGTGTTACTCGTATCGTGTTGTTGTGTTGTTGTACTGTTGTGCTGCTGCCGACGCTGTAGATATCATCTTGTTTCAACTTTTTCTGTAAGTGTTCATTCTTCATTCAACTCAACTGTAGTAGGAATTATCACTTATTCTTTTAGGTTGATATGTTGTTGTTTTGTTATACCATGCCTTTGTTGTAAAAACTCACATTAGTGTTCTACCCGTTTATTAAGAAGAAATGTAAGATAGTCGTTACAACAAACGCTGATGAGGGCAACCGAGGATTCAATGTCGAGTTTAGTATATACGTTTTGTTGAATTAACTCCTCAAATGAGTAGATTTGTAGAGTCATGTTTGGTCCATCAATAAAAGTATTGAACATACTAGTGCCTCCGTAAGCAAAGTTCATACCATATTGTAGTTTTGAGAAATTTCTCAATGAATATGGTGCAGGAGATTTGATCTTCATATAGGAAGATGGCACAATGAATTGAGCTTAGAACTGATAACTAAATTTTTATTTAATGAACTATATTAAGAATTTAAATAATTTCAACAATTCGGTTTTTGTTTAGTTTGAGATTTAGAGACAATTAGAGTAGAGAGTTAAAGATGTAATCGGTGAGGATGTGACCGTAGGAGAAACTTCCAGAAGGTTTACTGGGAAAAATCATCCCATATGGAGGTTTATATGAAGATGAGTTCAAATAATTTCCTGTATCAGCATATGAGTCTCCAAATACAAACAGTTTCACTAATTTGTTTAAGCACCATTTGAATTTGCATTAATTTAATTGCATGTAAAAAGCACATTAAGTTCTTAATAATTAAATTATTTTGTTACTATTGTAATAATAAAAATACTAGCTTGTCTTAGAATGTACATATAAAAGTGTACCAGTAGTTATAATTATCATGAAGAGGAGAATAAACCATGAGAGAAAAATGATGTTTAGTGGATTTGGTTTGGCCATTGATGAATGTTATATTGTCTTTAGTGTATACTACATTTCCTGTATTGACTGATATAGAATGAGTATAAATACAACTCAATCTAAAAGTGTGATGTATATTTAAGTTTGTAACTTGTAAGTAGAAAATATGCTTTATAAGTGCTGATAAGATTATGCAGTCAAAATATATTAATTTTTATTAGAGAATATGCTTTATAAGTGCTGATAAGATTCTGCAGTCAAAATATATTAATGTAACATTGCAATCCTCAAATTAATATGGAATTAATAGAAGATTTGTTAGGATTATCTCATGGAGATGCTAATAGTGACCCAAAGGAGGGTGGCACACAAATGCATTCATCTACACCAGCTCATGCTCCATGTCTTCTAAAGGTAATTCAATCTATTACATTCAAGAGTGCTTAATTTTTCTTTTGACTAAGCAATTTTTTTGTTGGGTTAAACTATGCCTAATCCAATAAAATTAATGACAACATTGATAACTTGTAAGTTGCAGTCAATGGTTTAAGAACCCGACTGGACCGGGCGGTTCAATCGTTTGGATTGGGAATCGGAGCTGAAACTGATTCGATCAGGTTAAATAAACCGCTAATGGCTCAGAACCATTAAAAAACGGGCAAAATCGGAATAAAAACTACTCCGAAACGCTGAAATCGTTGAACCATAATCGGTTTTATGAAACCTGACAGTCTTTATTTTTTCATATAAATGTGAAAGAATATAAATAGTAGTTGCATATATGGTCTTTATTTTTTCATGTAAATGTGAAAGAATAGAAATAGCAGTGGCATATATGAGCATTATTTTAGAAAATTAAAACAGGCATTAAGATGGCATTAAGACGTGTTGGAAAAAATATATGATAAATTATCCAATCGCATTAAGATGTGTAGGAAAAAATATATGGTAAATTATATATCCAGTTACACAATTGGTTTGGAGTTTGTTAGTTAATTATTTGTTGGTTTCAATATAAATTATTCTTTTTCATACTGTAAAAATTATTCTTGTACTCACAGTGATCATTTATATTATTTAAAAATGATGATTCCATCAGTTTGCAATATATTTTCTTCTTCTAAATGAAACCTATATTTGAATTTTATTTTGGTTGCATTGCATCAACATTGATTTTCTCTGCTTTTCAATTTTGAATTTCCGAATTTTCCAGCACTGATTCTACTTGTTTGAGATAATGATTACATTTATGATGTAAAGGTAAAATGAAACTTAATTAGTTAATCTAATTAGTTTTCATTTTCTTATGCAGCAGGATATCAATGAAGATGATGATGAGGATGACAACGTAAGTGACGAATTTCAAGAGAACGACTTAAGTGATGAGGATGAAATAAGTGATGAACTAGAGGAAGACATAAGTGATGAACTTCAAGAGGATGACATAAATGGTGAAGAGGATGATGTCGATGACGAAGAGTTCGACAAATTTAAAAAACTATGTATTTTGTCATTTTGCTAAACTTATATTTCTAAGTGTCAAACTTTTAGTATTAAGTGATGTTAGAGATTTGGTGAATTTGAATTAATGTTTGAAGATTTTATTAACACAATTTTTGTGGTACATATAGTTTATGCTTGGTATTAAGTGATGTTTGAATTGTTTATTTTATGAAAAATATGGTATATATGTATACACACCAAGCCTTCTCTCTATTCATTTTTAGGGTACAATTTGTAATTGTTACTAGATATGACAACATTTGAAAATCGTCCCCTTAGAGTGCTCTCATTCTACCACTTTTAGGGGACGTTTTGTAGTCGTTGCACTTTTTAGCATCGCCTTAAAAATGTTGTCTAATCTAGAAAGAGAAAACGTCCCCTTTTCTAGTATTTTAGGCGACGTTTTATAAAATTGTGCCCAAAAAGTGAAAATAAACGTCCCCTAAAATGATAGGCAACGCCCGCACAGAGGACGGCTGGAAAACGTCCCCTATTCTTTTAGGCAACGTTTTTTCAATTTCTGGCTACACTTTCCAATTGTTGTTAGAAAGGAAAAATGTTGTAGTGCAAGTTTGTGCAAGACCGGCGAAAACTCGAATGCAGCGAAGAACGATCTGGAATTATTCAGAGGATTTTCGGATTTTTGTGATGTGATTTCTGAATGCGGAACCATCCTTTTATAGGCCATGAACATATTAGTTTCAAAGGTTGCGACTCTTAATGAAACAATATATTTTCAAAAGTTATGACTGTTGCACTTGTACAGATTCATGCACCTATTTGCATGGTTTTATTTCTGCATGTTTCGTGAACAGTTGCCACCTTTCCGATTCAAAATTCAAATCACGTACACTGAGCAAAATGTAACACCCGGGCGAAGGTCGGCCGTCGCCCGCCGGAGCCGTCTCATTAACGCCGCGAATAGCCCGATCGCTCCGATGCGACGTGCTTAAGTGCTCAAGTGCCGTCTACAAGCGGCCACTAGCGCCTCTATGCCCACGCCCCGGAGTCGGAGTCGGTGTCGCCGGTGGCGACACCGGCGAGTAGTTGTAGGATTGGGACAAGTGGCATAATGCTTGGGACCACCACATTTGTCAATGTGGCACTTTATCCTCTTTTGCCCTTTTGTTGAGTTAATGTTATTAACTCTTTATAAAGACTTTGAAAATGAGTGAATCTTCCAATGTGGGACTTTATTACATGCATTTATTAGCATTTACTCATTTTCACCATTTTGTCATTTTAGAACACATTTGTAATAAATTACAACAATCCCCCACTTGTTCTAATAATGAAAAATCCAATTCCAGAATATAGAAGATAAAAGTGTTAATACAGTTAGGTATCTTTCGATTTGAACTTAACCTTAGTAAAGACAACGCAAAGTATAATCGGAACGTTAGGTAGTTATGCTTTGAACCATTATCCCATGTGATCAGACCGGCATTGCTATACACACACTTTTAAGGTTTCTTCGCCTACATATCTCGCCTAGCACTATTTATGGCCATGTGCTTTTCCTGTTTTCATGAATTTTTCATGAGAGAAACTCCAACTCTCACTTTGAGACGGCACCATCTCGAAATTCATATAGGTGAAGTTTTATTAGTATCTCTTTAGATACATATCCTCGATATAGAACTTCATTAAGAGTTTCCTTAAAACTCAACCCTCAATTATGTAATAGTCAACATTATCACGAAATGTTGCACCAACTTCCAAATCAATGACTTGTTGTTACCCATTGAATCTTAGGTTAAGATGTATTAACTTTAGATTGGGTTGCTATCATTGTCGGAACCCTCATTCAAGGAGTTTTAATCCCATACCTTTCGATGTAGACTTTACTAAATCTCTGGCCAGTGGTTTAGTAAAAGGATCAGCCAAATTATAGCTTGTTTGTATATATGTCAGTGAAATGATCCCATCCTTTATCATTTTTCTCACGAGAGAATGTCTAAGACCTATGTGTCTAGACTTTCTATTGTATACTTCACTGAATGCTCTAGCCAGGGTGGCTTGACTATCACAATGTATCAACACCTTTGAAACATTATCTTTAGCTAATGGAACCTCTAATAAGAGATCCCTCAACCATTCTGCTTCTTGTCCAGCAGATGCAAGAGCCACAAACTCCGATTCCATGGTTGAGAGAGTAATGCATGTTTGTTTCTTGCTCTTCCAAGAAATCGCACCTCCAGCTAATGTGAATATCCACCCAGTTGTAGATTTATAATCTCCAACACTTGATATCCAACTTGCGTCGGTATATCCTTCTAGTATGGCAGGAAACTTACCATAATGAAGGCCAAGGTTTTTAGTCTTTGAAAAATATCCAAAAATCCTTGTTATTGCCTTCCAATGTTCATCATTTGGATTGCTAGTAAATCTACTCATTTTACTAACAGCAAATGCTATGTCTAGTCTAGTACATTGCATTAAGTACATTAGACATCCAATGGTACTTGCATATTCCAATTGTGCCATGGATCTACCATTATTCTTTTGAAGTTTGACACTAGGATCGAACGGAGTGGTTACTTCCTTGAAGTTAAGGTGTTTGAACTTTTCCAACATTTTTTCAATATAATGTGTTTGATTAAGTTCATAATCCCCACTATTTCGTCTTACTTTGATCCCTAGTATAGTGTCAACTAATCCAAGATCTTTCATCTTGAATGTGGAAGTTAGAAAACCTTTTGTTTCTAAGATTCCATTCATTTCATTGCTAATAATCAACATGTCATCAACATATAGACATAGAAATATAATAGCATTTCCACACACCTTTGTGTACAAGCATTTGTCACAAGAGTTTGGAAGGAACCCATTTGAAAGTATGGCAGTGTCAAATTTTTGGTGCCATTGTTTTGGTGCCTGTTTTAAATCGTATAAAGATTTGACAAGTTTACATACCTTTTTGTTCATTTCCATGAAGTGTGTAGCCTTCTGGTTGCTCCATATAGATTTCCTCGTCGAGATCGCCATTTAGGAATGCTGTTTTAACGTCCATTTGATGTACAATAAGGTTGTTCAAGGAAGCTAGTGCAAACAAGATTCTAATCGTCGTAGTTTTTGCTACTGGTGCATATGCATCAAAATAATCGATACCTTCCTTTTGTCTAAATCCTTTTGCAACTAGTCTGGCCTTGTAGGTGTTTAATGTACCATTACTGTGGTACTTCTTCCTAAACACCCATTTGCATCCGATGGGTCTTGATCCCTTCGGAAGATCAACTAGTTCCCAAGTATGGTTTGACATAATTGAATCCATTTCATCTTGGATAGCATCCTTCCAAAAAGAAGCATCTCTAGAAGTCATCGCTTCTTTATATGTTTTAGGATCATCTTCAATTTGAAGAATAATTGGAATTTTATGAACATCATTCTTGTTATTTCCTTCAATTAGAAAAACGGAAATAAGTTGAGAATCGATTTCATCCGGTCCTAGACCTTTATTTTTTTGTGCCCTTTTGCTTCTTCTTGGTTCGGGTTGTGTTTCAACCACCCGAGTCGAATCATTGTCACAAGACTCTTTGATCGTGGGATTCTCTGGTTCTTTATTCTTGGTGATAAGATTTTCAAAGAATTCCACATCTCTAGATTCGACAATTACATTAGACTCTAAATTTAAAAGTCTATATGCTTTACTGTTTGGTGCATATCCTATGAAGGCACATCTGATCCCTCGAGGACCTAATTTTGTTCTTTTGGGATCCATATTTTTGTAATATGCCACACACCCCCACACTCTAAAATAATCAATATTAGGTGATCTTCCTTTCCATTTTTCATATGGAGAAATTCCAGTTGTTTTTAATGGAATTCTGTTCATTATGTGACATGCGGATAATAATGCTTCACCCCACAAATTAAATGGCAATTCTGAATGTATTAACATAGCATTAATCATTTCTTGATATGTTCTATTTTTTCTTTCGGCCATGCCATTTTGTTGAGGTGTGCGAGGCGCAGAACAATCGTGTATTATGCCATATTCTTCACAATATGCATCAAATTCTGCCGAGAAGTATTCACCGCCTCGATCACTTCTAAGTACTTTTATGGTAGCACTTAATTGATTTTCGACTTCCGCTTTATATGTTTTAAAAGCATTAAAGGCATCATCTTTATGCTTTAAAAGGTATACATGTGTGAACCTAAAGCAATCATCGATAAATGTTATAAAATAACGATTTCCCCCACGGGTCAACATTCCATTGAATTCACACAAGTCAGAGTGCACAAGATACATTTGTTTTTCTTTCAACACTTTTGAAAGGTTTCTTAATCATTTTAGACTTAACACATATTTCGCATTTTCCGAAATCATGAATGTTACATGATATCAATCCAGATTTAATTAGTCTATTCATAGTACTAATACCAATATGTGCTAATCTAGAGTGCCATAATGAAATAGATTCAAGCATATAAGCATAATTAGAAATTTCATTAATAATATTATCGGTAGTACATAGTTTGATCATTCCTTCAGCGGAATATCCTTTTCCTACAAATATACCATTACGGGTCAATATTAACTTTCCCGATTCATATACAGATTTAATGCCCGGTTTTCCCAACAAGTCCCCACTAACAAGGTTTCTATTCATGTCGGGAACATGAAGAACATTGACAAGAGTGACTTTCTTTCCAGAAGTGAAGTTGAGTTCGACAGATCCTGTTCCAACGACTCTTGATCGGACTTCATTGCCCATTTGCACTTCCTGTCCATCATTGACTTCAGTATAGGTTTTGAATGCCGCTTTATTATAAGACACATGTATAGTTGCACATGTGTCATACCACCATCCTTGGACTTTTCCTTTGATGGCCATAATTTCGCTTACAGTAGCGATTATGTCGTCATTGGCATGAACAACATTAACCTCATTTTTGGGCCTGTTGTGCCTGCAATCTCGAGCATAATGTCCGGGTTTGCCACAAGCATAACATCCATTTTTAGTACCCTTTTGTCCACTAGAGTTTTTGAACCTGTTATGATCTTTCTTTGGACCAAGATGGTTTTTTGTGCCATCATACTTTTTCTTTCCCTTTGCAGCAACAGTAGTTGCCTTTGCAAATCCAGCGGACTCGGTCTTTTCACGATCCTTCGTTTCTTCCTCGATTCGAAGGTGTTTCTGAAGTTTCTCCAACGAGAGATCCTCAGAACTATGCAGCAGTTTCTTTCTGTATCCTTTCCATGAAGGTGGCAATTTTGCTATGATTGCACCGACTTGGAAAGCTTCAGTGACATCAATTTTTACGGCCTTTATTTTATTCACGAGAACCTGTAACTCGTGTACTTGTGCACGAATAGGCTTGGAATCCAACATTTTAAAGTCAAAGTATTTAGATATTAAGAACTTTTTCGTACCCTCTTCTTCGGCTTTAAATTTGAATTCAAGTGCCTTCCAGATTTCCTTTGCAGATGCGGTATCAGTGTAGAGATCATAGAGATGATCGGATAATGTGTTCAGAATGTGTCCACGGCAAAGCAATTCATCTTCCTTACGTTTCTTTCTCTCCTTTTTTATTTCATCGGTGTCATCCGCAGTTGGTTCTGCAATTTCTTCCAAGTCATGATCCAAGACATATTGAATTTTCAAAGTAGTCAGGAGAAAAGTCATTTTGTCCTGCCAACGGGTATAGTTTGTTCCATCAAAGCGATCTAGTTTCACAAGATCCTAGTTCATGAGTTTGATGCTTGAAACACATATTTCTAACACAAATAATAACATAATTGTGTTGCAAAAAATGATGTGTAGCCCTAACCAATATCTAGAGAGAAAAAAACTATAATTAATTACCTCTTTGAGTTTATGATATTTGAATGTTTTAAAGATTCATGGTTAATTATCTTCCTTTAAACATTCTCATCAATATGCGCATATCACAAAATCTAGTAACGTAATCTAATTATAATTAAGATTAATAAATAGTTGATATAGTTAAATTTGAAGACTTTATATTTAGGGATAACAAAAAAATGCGTACTCGTAGGTACACACGAGTAAAATCTGTCAAAGACAAGAGTTGGATAATTTAATGGATATCTACGGATATTTAGTTACTAGTTTTCTTACGGACATAAATACAAATTTGATGGTACTCGAACCTGCGGAAATCCTTATCCGTTAATAATTAGCAAAATCATTTAAGTGTGTGCTTGAATTGGCGGTGAAAAGAAATGTGATTGAGAGAATTGAATTTGGTAGAATTTTTTTGACATAATTGAGTTTAACATAATTGATTTATATTTAGATATATTTATGTAAAAGTGAGTTAAACAATAAGTTTTAGTGTATAAATCACGTTTAAATTCAAAAACTACAAATCACAACTTCTAATAGAATCAATTTTAGAGGCGGAATCAATTCTATTTTAGAAGATTTAAACACCTCAAAATCATTTCAGAATCAATTCTACACCTTTAGAATAGCTTTTGATCCTTTCAAATGTCAAACCTAGATGTACTAAATATTAATTTGTTTAATCCAAACCTATTATTATTATTATTATTATTATTATTATTATTATTATTATTATTTTATTGAATATGAAATTATTATTATTATTATTATTATTATTATTATTATTATTACTATTATTATTATTTGTTCGTTGAATATGAAATTATTATTATTTTGTTGAATCTAATATAATTATGTGATCAAAGAAGAAATAAAATGAATGTGATTTATTTTTGTGTAAATATTGAATTTTTTTTTAATCAAGATATATTGAAAAGGAACCAAAGTTCACAACAAGATTACAAAAAAGGGGGGCTAAACCAAGCCGCAAAAAAGAAAAAGAAAAAATTACTCGCCAAATGGAACCTAACTTAAGTATAGCAAAGGGTTTTTGCTAAACTCATAAAAGTTGCAATTGAATTGAGTAATTTTCCCTATGTAAGACCACCTCCAAATCAACACTTTACAACCCCAAACAACGTCCCAAGCGTTCCAACGGTGTCCTTAAAGATAATAATGTTCCTACACAACCATAGACTCCAAACAATAGCTAACCAAACAATCCTCACCTTCCTTTTTTTAATCTTCAAGAGCCGGCAAGAGAAACTCCACTTCATGAAACTTTCTTTAAAATCCCCCACCTTATCGAACCGCAAGCCCAACCAATTGGAAATCTCTAGCCACACCGCTTCCACATAACTACAAAGTAACAAGGAATGACTCAAAGTTTCTGGGCATTCTTCACAAAAGACACAATCGATGTTTGACGAAAAAGGAGAAATAATGCCTCTACGAACTAACAAATCCTTAGAAGGATTCCTATCAATAAAACATCTCCATCCAAAGGCTTTCACTTTTAAAGGAGTTTCTATTTTCCAAATAGAGGAGAAAGCAACATCGAAACGATTGGGAGGGCCGTAAGGAACATACCTTTTGCGTAACTCCAAGTGGCAAGTTGATACCGAAAAAACTCCATCGTTTGACAGTAACCACACGGCCTTGTCCGCCCCCTCCCCCCAGCCGCCGGAAGAGAAGCTGGTAGCACCTGCAAAAAAATAATTAATTGTATTTTATAAAAAATATATTTAAATAATATTATCCATAAATATTTGTAGATATGTCAAAACTCACGGATATTCGTTTAGCAGATATCAGCTTAGGCATAAGACGGATTCTAGCGGAGGAGTAATACCTATATCGATGGACACCATTACCATCTCTTTCAATGTATTATTATAATTAAAAATAATAGAGAATTGAATCTTAGTCAATCTTTTAATTATTTAATATTAACATTTTTAATATAGTTTTTTATTTAATCTAAATATTTAATATTGATAGCAAATTTTATTAAATATTAATAAAGATAATTTAATAAATTTACTTTTTGTTTTATATAAAATATAAAAATAATAATTATATTCAATTAAAATTTTAAAAATAATAATACTTTATTGATTTCTATCTTTATTAGTATTATATTTGAATTATAAAATATTGTGTTAGTTTTTAATGATTATTGTCATTTTATTTATATATATGAGTGCAATAAATAAAATAATATTTAAAATTGATTTAAAAGACAAAATTTATTAAAAATAATTTTATATATTTATTCTGAATTTGCCTCCTCCTAAAAATCAAACAAATTACATACATTTCCCTGTGATTAATGTGTAAGCATATGTGGATCCTACCTAATAAACTACTAACCATATGTCACATTCTTTCTACCAACGTTTTATTTTTCCTAATCATACATAATAATAAAGCAAAATGAGTTTATTGGCAATTTTGACAAGTGGCACATTTCTAGACACCTTACTATTTTAATTGTTTCTATTTTAAGAAATGTTACTATTATTGTTAATTATTAATTATTAATTATTAATTTAATAATTCAATTTTTTTCTTCAAGTTATTATTAATTCCTTATGCTCTTGGATAACACGTTATTTTTCTATTTTCCTTATAATTGATTTATGACCATACAATACACATTAGTCTTTCCCAAAACATTGGCTGGCTAAATTTAAACTCAATTTTTTAATTACTTTAAATTGCACGTAGAAACCTCTTCATCTTGACCGTCCATTGAGATACATTACCCCTTTTCCAAATTTTTCAGTTTCCACGCACAATAGCAGTCGAAATTTATTACTCTTTCTGGAATCTTTCCCGATGCCAACACAATTTCAAATTAGGTTTCTCAATTATTTCAATCAACCCTAAAGTTGCAGCGCTTGAGCTTCAATTACATTCACGATGCAATTACTTGAAGCATTGACGATGCAATTACTTGAATGTATGTTGGTTTCTCATCTCCCAAAACCTAATCAGTGCATCATCAATGTTAATTTGAAGGTTTTTTCTTTCACGTTTTTCTATTGCCTGCTTATTCTACATGTATAAATATGACATATCTCATCTCCAAATTTTCATCCCCTTCGAACCCTTCTCTCTTTTATTTTGATTCCCCGTTATTTTACGATGGCCGCCGCAAAACGCGATGGTGAACGTTATTTCGATTTTCCGTTATTTTGAGGATGAGACGCTGGTGGTGTTGGGTAACGTCAAGAGAGATTTTTTTGTCGGAGTAAGTTTGATTGTTTGAAAGTTTTTGAGAAAGATAAGGTTTTTCTATTTTCACCCTCTTCTTTGATTCTTAGTGTTTATTTATGGTAATCTGATGGTGAATAAGAAGTTTGTTTTTTCAGTGTAGGTAAAATTAGTTTGTGAAGTTATGATTTAAAATGTTGGAAGCGTGGAAGCATATTCCTGATACTTATGATGAGTTTTCACCACCTCTGCAATATTCTTCTAAAGGTAGTATTTAATTTTGGTATATAGTGTTTGATTGATTTTGCACATGAGATATGGATGCAAGTCTTGAAAACATCGTCATTGCAGGCGGAAGATAGAACTGAGAGATTCAATGCAGAATCGAACGCCATGCCTGCTAAGAAATTGGAAACAAAGAAGTTAATCTGATGCAACTTATATTGGTTATTGTTTGGTTATTGTTTTGTTAAACTTTAGATTATTAACCCTCTGCATGTGAGTGTCATGACTTTTCTTGCAGGTGAATGAAATCCCTTAATTTATAAATCAATACTATATTTATACTATTTGAGATTTAGTCACTGTTATTTTATTTACATACTGGTAGACTGAAGCTGGTTTTGCACGGGAAAGCACACCAGGGTAATTTTGGATGTTGGCTATGGGGACAGAAGTTTTGACGGTTTTCTATTCGAATTGCAATGTCTTTAGCTCCGAAAGATGAGCATGAAGCACGAGTTTAATTTGCACTTGATACAAGCATTCCTGCCATATTAGCTTGGGCTGGCTTTGCAGCGGTGTTTCGATTTTGCGAAATGAATGTTGCATTTTCTATTAATCCATTTTATTAGTTATTCAGCTTTTGCTTTGGAACACTTTCAGGTTTGGCTATTTTATTGACAATGAAAAATGATGTCATAGTTTAACTGACATTGTCATTACTCTATACCCTTCAAGCTTGAGTGCTGAAGAACTGTATCCTCATTCTATTTTGTTCTAGGTAAAACAAATGGAGATGGAAATGAAGGACTGCTTTTTTAGGGTGGATAAGTTGATAGAGAAGCATGAATGTATTGCTTCTGAAAACAGCATTTTGGTAAAAATGGGACCGATTATGATTTTTCTTCTTGCAATCTTGGTAAATCAAGGGAAGAAATTGAGAAACTTCAAGCTTAACAAACCAGAAGATTTAGAAGATGATTCTTCTAATGTCAGGACTGCACAAGATGTTGAATTTCCATGCATAGGTGAGCTTTCTTGATTATATGCATATTACTCATAATAGCAAACAGTTAGAAGTTTGTCATATAGTTTAGTAGCTGAACATTTTGATGTGTGAAAAGAAGTTCATCATCATGAGATTCAATTTTAAATGATAGTTGTTAGTATAAACTATCATGGCTGTTACTGCTACTTAAATAGAAGAGCATGTATCCTTGAAGCTTCGTTTGAATGAGAAGTTAAAAGGGTAATAAAGTGTTGTTTGCTAAAGTTGGTAAGGACCTGGTTGGTTTTGTTAGTTCCACATTGATTTTACTATAAATGTTTTTAGCATTTATAAATATAATACATACTTTGTTGATTGAATTTTGGATGCTATGTTGAGATTGAATTGGAACGGCCTCTAAGTGCAAAAATATTTTTTCAAATTTTTGTAATCATTTTATTTCTAACTTGAATGGTTTACTGAAATTTGAACAGACCATTATTTTTTGCCCTTTCCAGTTATAGCATCTCAACTATAGGATTAAGATCATTTCAAATCAGTGAATCATTTTCAATTGAGTTGGGGATGTTTTTGTGCTGCATTGTTGTCACAACTATAGTAGTGTAGGCATGATCGCAAGTCACCGGGTTGCATCGTGCGGCGATCTCACCTTTCAAAACTACATTTTTTTCTTTTTCCAGATTGAGTTCTATGGGGACTTTGATGGGAGCTTCCACAAAAGCTTAGAGTGTTGAAGAATCTCCATCTGATGTCAAAGTTTATGAAGCAGACACCATTTTGGGACAAATTTGAAGTTTTTGTAGATTTTTAGGAATGTCACAAGTCTTCAATAAACTTGTCTTGATCAATGAATTTGAGCAAATAGAATATTCTTTTCAATTCTGCTAATGTTCTTGAAGTTATTGCATTTGTTATTGCGAATGCACATTGAATTGTTTTCAAATTCATATGTTATTGCAAATGGATCTTATTGAATTGTTTTAAACTTCATCTATTTTGCATTATTCAAACTTTGAGCATTAATTTGGAAGCATCCTATGGAACTTAAATGAATTGCTTATTTTAATTAATCCCATACGGTGTTTATGAATCAGCCATAAAAGTGTTGATGTTTGTTGCCGTTGATCGGTGAAAATGTGTGTAGTTTTTTGGTTGCTTCCTTAATTGGACAAATTATGAAAAATGCATGGCCAAAAATATAATATATCAAACTTATTCATGCATTTATTAATATCTAAATTTTATTGGTGTTTTTAATTTTTTTACATTTTTTCTGATTCTTCACATCTATTTAAATTTTCTACATTTAATTATTATTTTGAATAGTATATTTTTTATCTATATTTTTTAATCATCACTTTAACATAATTATTTATTATTTATAATAACGTTGCGCGATCCGCCGTCCTCGAAATAGATTTGATGTTTCTTTATCTTTTAATTTCCTTCTTCTGCAAGCTTTTCCAATATCAATATATCTTTATTAACTCTTTTATGTAATTTAAATATTTATACTATAGTTTTAATTTTTATTTAATTGATAATACTCATATTTTATTTTATGGGAGACATTTAAAATATTAATAGATTAAATTATATATGCGGGAATAAGTTATAAATATATTTATAAACATGAAAAAGTTTACTGTTGATACAATTATTATTATAAACTGTAATAAATTATAAATTGTTTTATAAACGGGAAAAAGTCAACTGATGATACAATTATTTTTATAAACGAAAAATAAATTGCAAATAATTTTATAAACGGAAAAATGTCAACTATTGATACAATTATTTAACGAGTTAATTTTTTTAAAAACTTAAACAAATTATTACTAAATTAGTAATGCCCAAATTATTTTATAACTTAAAAAAAATTAGTTAAGTATACTTTTTTTATTTATACTAATAATAACAATGACATTTTACCTATACAATAGTATTTTAACTATAATTAAAATTTGTAAATTATAAGTGTTTTTAAAATGAAATTTTTTACTTAGAAAATATTTAACCCGTGCCTCGCACGGGTCTAAGTACTAGTTAAATAATATATTTAAAGTTTGACCATTTTAATTAAATAAATTATTTTCTTCATATTTTTTAAATTGCATTATATTTATTAGTAAGTTTTTAATTTTGACTACACGACTTTTTTTAATTAAGTTTAAAAAATTCAAAAAATACATTTTAGAGATTAAAATTTACTTTTACATTAGTATATCAAGAAAATTAAATGAGATTATGATACATTCTTAATTTCTGTAAGCAAAAAATTACATTCAAAATTACTAATAAAAAACTTTTTATTAAAATTTTAATGATTTTGATCAATATTAATTTAGTTGTTGCAATTTTAGTCTCTTAAACATTTACTATTTTAGTGAACCGTGACTTTACTAATTTTGGATGCAACTTTAGTTTGTTGCTAGTATTTTATTTTTTTTAATAAGCAATTTGTATCTAGTGGGTTTCGAACCTGAGACCTTGAGAGGAGGTCACTCTCAAGACTCAAGCGTTTCACCGCTAGATCACAATTTGTTGCTAGTACTATATGATAATTTTTAATAATAGATGTTATCATTTATTATTTTATGATGCTAAATATAATAAAAATAGATTATCTAATTTATTTTAAGAAGATAAAAATTTTAAGTAATTTTACGCAAAAATATAATGACTCTTCATTTAGTTATTTAATATTAATAAAATAAAAAACATATTTGGGCAACCCACTGCCCAACCCAATCCAAAAATTAGTGGATTTTCCCAAATCGATCAATTAGTGTAACGGGTGGTTATTTTGCCTCACCTAAACTGGAGTGTCCTGTATGTATTGGGTTTAGCCAAACCCAACCCAAATCGGCCCACGTTGTCGCAACAGAAAAATTGAAATAAAACTATTGATTAACTTAACTCGCAAATAAAGCAAGAGTCGCCACCGATCTTTATTGTTTCCAAAAGAATGAGAAAGGACCGAATAAAATCCATAGAAGTTTTAAAACAAAACTAATGAAACAAAGAGAAATGGTACGGAGGTTGGTTAATCAAAGGGAAGGTATTAGCACCCTTCATATCCATGGTACTCCATGGGAACCTTTTGAAAAATAGTGTTGTGAAATAAAAGAGTTGTGTGCAAAAATATTGATGGGATGCGAAAAGAATATTTTTTATGGTTTTTATTTATGCTCGGTAAGACGTCACATCTTGTGCCTACATACCCCTTATGTGCAATAGGAAAGTCAGAGCATTTGTAGTTCTGCTCATAAAGAAAACACGATGGTTTATTTTGATTGATTTTAAATGAAAAGACTAAAGGTGTGAGAAACACAAGAAATGGGGGTTTGAATTGGGTTGCACCAAATTTAATCTTTTCGCAACACACAAAATAAGGTTAACAAGAGAATAAAAATATATAACAAATTTATTTTTATCCTGGTTCATTGTTAACGAAGTTACTCCAGTCCACTCACCAAGGTGATTTTGCCTTCTCAATAAGGACTTAATCCACTATAAACAAACTGATTATAGACAACCACAATGACCGCAGCCAATGTCTTCTTGAGACTCTTGACTAACACTAGTCTCCCAAGGAATCAACCACAATAAGCTAATGATCAACCTTATTGATAACCCCAACAAGTTTAGCTGATATTTATCGTGAGACCACTATGACTGCAACCACAGTCCTCTCGAGGCTTCTGACTAACACTTAGTCCCCAAGGCACCAATCAACCAATGTTGTTTACAAGCGTGTATATAAATATGCTTCTAATAAGCATATTACACAATGTTTAAGTACAACAACACAAAAGTGTTGAAAGCAAGATACGAACAAAAGTTCCTTGCTTAAAATACAAAACTATACAAAGATTTCTCTAACAGAGTTTGTGCAACGCTTTGGTGTAGTTTTGTAGAACTCGTTCGTTGATTTCAAATTCTTCCAATGGCTTCCTTTATAGAGAATGATAAATTTGTTGGAAGGTAGAATAGGAAATATAAAGTACAACTGTAAATTCCCCAACGGTCATAGTGGGAATGGTAGATAACAAGTACATGTTAGATTGTCCTTACGCCACCCTATAAGAGTAGAGGTCACAGTTTATGTTAGTACTTTTATGCTCACCATCACACGCAAGTCGTCCTTGATCTTATAAGTCTTCAGAGGCTTCTGATTGTATGTTAATTGAAGCATGTTGTTGATGATCAAAACTAGAGCCTTCAGAACCTGTTCAGCAGAACCTTGTCTTCAGAGTCTTCAGCACTTGGTCTTCAGAAGAGTTGTCTTCAAATCTTCAGAACTTGACCAATAGAACCTTATCATCATCATCTTCAGAACATGGGACACACAAGCAAAGCTTTAAAATACCTTAAAAGCTTTCTTGCAAAGTCACGACCATAAGCTCTTGTACTAACATTCCTTAGAACCTTTGCAGAAGTAGCATTCCTAAATCTTAACTTCCATTGTGTCATACCCCAATTTTTGACCTAAGATACCACCTCATATCATAGCATATGCATCATTTGCATCTCTAACAAACTGCATAGCTTGTGTTTGCTACTTGTGACTCAGCAGGATTTAATCAAGAAATCACTCATCAGTACAAGTAACAATCAATTAGGGTTTTGTTCTCCCTTCATCTCAAATGAACCATCTTCATCAACAATCAACATTTGGTCCTCAGAGATTCATTTCAACAAGCTCAAAGGCACTGAATCAACCAAGTTAGGGTTTTGACTGAAGTTAGCATACTCCTGACTTTTGCTCAGAATTTGACCTAATGACTTGGGACATGACCTCAAGACCCCAAGTGCATCATTTTGACCTAATCCATTGGCTCAGAACATCTCTTATACAAAGATTGATCAGACAAATCCTCAGATCAGGGTTTTGAACAATCAGGGACTGAAATCAGGGATCACATTTGGGAAACCCTAAAAATCCCCAGGGAGTCAATCAAAGGTTTCAATCATCTTCAAATAATCCCTATGACAATATACAATGGAAATTGTATCTCAATTCAAGATCCACAGTCATCAATTTCATCAGGTCGACAATTAGGGTTTTTGACCTAATTCACTGAACAACTGACTTTTTAATCAGGACATGGTGCCATAACTCAAATCATGATTCAATATCCTCAAATGCCTCAATATGATTCATTCATACCATTCATTTGATGAGGATAGCCTGTTTCATTTGAAATCTCCAGAAACGCGATTCGTTTGAAAAAGTCAACTGTACAAGATCACCATTGACTTTTGGGGAATTTTGGTCAACCATGACTTTTGAAGTTTTGAATCATCAATATATGATATGAGAAGTCATTTGATCAAAGAAAATCAAGAAAATCAATCAAGAATCAAAAGTCAAAAGTTTGACTTTTCATACTTAGAAAATTTTCTAAGTGTTTTTCAATGGTTTTTTCCAAACTTTGGAAGGGAATTTCTCAAAATTTCACCTACAAACTGAAAAAAACTTCCAACATGAAAGTTGTAGATTTTGATCCAATAAACAACTTTGACACATATAAATTTTTTCCATAAGATCAACCATTTAAGAGATATGGTGCTTCAAAGTTGATACTTTTTGAAAACTTCACTTGAAATCTCATTTTCTTCAAAGTTCATGGATCTTTTTCACCCATTTCCTTAAAGGTCTTGAAGAAACTTTCAACTAGGGTTTTGAAGTGTGTAACATGAGCTTTCCAAAATGTCCAAGAGCATGAAAAAATTTGAAGTGTAGCTATGGTTTTGAATTTTGCCATTAGTGAACTTTTCACTTGAAATTTCAAGCCATTTTCACTAAGTTATGAGCCAATTTGCCAAATGGACCAAGCAATGATGCATAGAGGCAATAATTGGAGATATTTTTCTGATTTGAGATCAGAATAGAAGAGGATAAGAAGCTTGAGTTTTAACCATGGTTTAGTCACTTTTAACCATTTGCATTTAATGTGAAAGATTCCATTTTATCTCTTAAGCCAAATCACCAATTCTTGATCAACTTGCAAAGGTCTGAGTTCAGAACTCTTGGCCTATAAATAGAGGTTCAAAACACTCTTCAAATCACACCAAAACCTCACAATTATAGGTTTTCTCTCTTCTTTCTTGAATTGCAAGTTTCATAGTTTTCAAAGAGGTAGAAAACTCAACCTCCAAACCCTTTGAGTTATGGCCAAAGTGATGGTTCTAACATCTCATAAACATCAAATATGATGTGTTTGATCCACTCACACACCCCAAATCACCCTAAATCTCAGAATCACTCTTCAACCTCCATATGAACACATAATGAGCCTTATCATGCCAAAATCAAATACAGGCCAATTCTGTCCAAACTAACACTTCAAACACCATCCATATACTTCATATGAGCTATCCCAACCATCATCCATGATCTGAAACACCTCCATCATCAGATTCGATTCTCACTCCAAGCAACTGCAGTTCAGGTTCCATGGCCTTGCTCAGATGAATTCAAACTGTTCCAAGCATTCAAACATGTTCCATAAGGTCCATTGATGCTGTCCAGATCAAGAAACAACATCTGTAACACCTCCAGGCACGATTTCAATTTCCAGTTTGGCCGTTTTTGAAGGTAAGCCTCATGAACTTCAAACTCTATCATACATGCATCATAAATGAAATATTGATATACCATCTTGTTTCTGCACCTATGAGGATCATTAACCCTCAATCAATTGCATCATATCATGATCATACACGATTTCACAATGATTTGTCATATTAGGGTTCTTCGTGTTCATCAGAGAATCAGTGGCCTTAGAGTTAAAATAAATGAAATTAAATAGTACCATCATGTTCCTTGTGAAAAAACGAGTAAGATAGACCCTTCACTTGATCAATTTGGTTCAGTTTCAGAGATTTTCAAAAATCAGTTGAAGGTGTGTTCTTGGCGCGTTTTTTGGTTTGAAAAATTCAAATGTTTGTTTTCAAATATAATTAAATGGAAGCGTATGAATAACAAGCTGCGCGCGCAGCTCAGTTGGCAAGTGTTTTGAGTTGTGAGAGAGAGGGCGTGGGTTCAAACCCTGGCAGGACCAAAACATTTTTTTTTGACACTATTTTCTTTCATTTTCTTTAACAACTTCACCAATTAATTTAACCAATCAAAATTCATTATTTTCACTTCATTTTTTACACACCTCTTATTTAATATACATATTTTGACAATATCAAAAAAAATCACAAAAAAATATTTATTTAATGTGTTTTTAATTAGGTTTAAAATGATATATTTTTAAGTGTTTTTAAATACTTTAAATATTGTTTTTTCATTTAATTTTTAACCTAATCACTTGTAAATACTTTTGTGATCAAACCCTAATCACTTAGGTCTTAATTAAGCATTAAAACTTGTTTTAAACTTAATTAAGTTGATTTCTTTCAAATTCAAATCGTTTTAAAACGAGCGATCGCGATTCTTTTCAAAACGATAAACCATTTCTTTTTGAAACTATTGATTAAATCCTTTTAATTGATCAATTGATTTTCAAAATGAAGTGGGGCCTCTCGAATATTAGAGAGTATAAGACCCACTCTTTTTTTCCTTTTACAGTTTTTCTTTGTACAGAAAACTTTTTCAAAACAAATAACTTTTCAAACAACTTTCAAACAGTTCTACAAAAGCGAAACCTCGCGTCTGTAAATAAACAATCAACCATGTTTTATAAAATAAAACACGGGCCTCCACATAGGTATAAGTCCCAAGCCCTTTTGTACATGCCCATTCCTGTACATGAAATTAGGTATTTCATTGTACACACACCGTTTTGTACATATCTCGATCAATTTGTTTTTTAAATAACAAACCAAAAAATGAAGGTTTTCTTTAAATCTTCCCAAAAATATACAGTGGGCCTCCATGTAGGTATAAGTCCCAAGCCCTTTTGTAAATACCTGTTTACATAGCTTTGAATAAACTCAAGTGGACCTCTCCCCGAGTGTAAGTCCCGAGCCCCTGTGTATACAAATGGATCATGCTTACAGGTATATTTCCTTCATAAACTCCATTATATACACACACTTTGTCATATATATATAATTGTTCATACCTGTTCCTGTTTGTTCATACTTGTTCATGTTTGTTCATATGTGTGATATGTGTGCTTGTTCAACTTAGTACAACACTAGGTTCCCCATAGCCTCCTATTGGGCTTCGTGCAAAGAATCTCCACTAGTTTAGGTTAGGACATAGAGTATGGTTTCCCGGTGAAATCGCTCTAAGAGCTCAGACCAACTATACCATGCCTCCCCTTGGGCTTTGTACAAACGAGTGACCCTCCCATAGCCTCCTCTTGGGCTTACAATGCAAGGACCCTGGATTGTCCCTCCCATAGCCTCCTCTTGGGCTTACAATGCAAGGACCCTCGGATAGCCTCCTCTTGGGCTTCGTACAAGGACCCACGGGCTTCTTATAAGCATCCCCAATATCCAAAACAAGTACCCTAGGAGATTAGACATTTATCATCTCTATGATAGGAGTATCTCTTCTATATCATCACAAACAATCAATCAATCAAACTTTTTTGCCACAAGGCTGGCTAATCAATCAAACTTTTTTGCCACAAGGCTGGCTAATCAATCAAACCGTTTTGCCACCGTACTGGCTGATTAATCAAAGTTTTTGTCACAAGGCTGACTTCATTGAAACTTTTGCCACAAGGCTGGCTGATTAATCAAAGTTTTTGTCACAAGGCTGACTTCATTGAAACTTTTGCCACAAGGCTGGTTAAACAACAAAAACATCTTTATCATTCTAAGCACCCTAAGTGGCATGGCCCCGGGCTTATAATGAAAAGATTTTCAAACAAAAACAAACAGATGTATGTGATGATATAGATTAGATACATCGAACATTTAGATGACATTTGTCTCTTATCCTTTGCTTCCACTAGCATAAGTGGGAACTACGATTGCTCTGACTTTCTCAACATCCCTTTGAGAATACGTAGGCACAAGGTCGATCCTTGGCGAGCAAAATAAAACAAAAAAAAACCATTCAAACCTTAGCACCCGTAGACCCCGAGCTACAGATGCTCTGATTCCCTCTAGGGGATATGTATGCAGAGGATCGCGATGATCTTTGCGAGCATAATCAAACAAACACCTTAGGTCCCACCTCTTTTTCACAACAGAACCTCTCAATAACATGGAATAAATAAAACAAAGAAACCTATAGAGTACTATAGATACGTTGGGTGCTAATACCTTCCCTTCGTATAACCAACCCTCTTACCCAAGATCTCTCCCCCACTTTTAAGGTTATTGCAACTTTTTTCCTTTTCCTCTTTTGGAAACAATAAAAAGTTTGGTCCGTACAAAATAAAAATCATTTTTTGAGCACTCGAGCCCAAAGAAGGCATCAGGTGTCTCATCCCGAAAAAAGACAACGATTTTTCCCCGCGACAGAAAAATGGCGACTTCACTGGGGACCATCTTTTTTATTGTTTCCAAAGAAAGGGTTATTTCTATTTGTTTTATTTTTATTATGTTCTTGTTTGGTTCTTTGGTTCTGTTACTTGTGTGGCTCTGTTACAAGTGATACATTATGGACAAATCCTAACCCGGATTAAGTACACATAAGAATTAGGTGGAGGGTATAGTCATGTGCAGGCGCACGTGAGAATCCTTCCGCTCAGTGGAGGTTCCTTGTTTGTAATATATGTTTAGCGAGTTAATTGCGAAGACATTATTGCTTTCATTGAACTGTAGAAGCTGAGTTGGCCGTAGAACCCCAACCCATCATGGCCTTATTAGGTTGTGGTGCAGAAACTATTCAGGTGAAGACTTGGATTAGTTGTCATGCGGAGAACCACACTCAGACGAGTTTTTCTTGAGAATATTACTGGCTCATGAGTTTAATTGTGGAAAGCCGGTAATATCCGAAAGAAAAATGTAGACTCTGACGTATCAGTAGAACATGTTTTGCAGGTGATTAACTAGAACTATCCCATATTTGGTTCTCTGACCTCATGCTCGTGACGCTGGACCTTTGAACCTGTGTGTACCATGTTTGTGTTGCCATGTCTGTATTACCATGTATGTGTTACCATGTTTGAACTACCATGTTTGCTTTACCATGTTTGAATATGTGGCATCCATGCATCCACGCATTCATACATCCATAAAAAATAAGAAAAATCTTTTTTCATAAAAACATGATTTTTTCCAAACAATTAGAGAATTTTCTTTGCAAACATTATAGGATTAGATTATGGAGTGGGTAAAAAGGCATACCAAGAGGTACGGTTTCAAAGAGCCTAATGTGGAAAGATTGAAAGAGTTAGCGTCTTTTATACAAGATCCCTCTGATTTTAGGAAAAGCCATGGAAAGCTTTTGCCTATTTTGAACACTCATGTTGATGAAGGACTTCTCAAAACTCTGGTTCAGTTTTATGATCCCGTCTACCGGTGTTTCACCTTTCCAGACTACCAGTTGGTACCGACCTTGGAAGAATATGCCAATCTTTTGGGTATTCCTGTGTCTGACAAAATACCTTTCAATGGTTTGGAAGCCATTCCTAAGTCACACGTCATTGTAGCAAGTATCCACATGAAAAAGTCTGAAATAGAGAGTAATTGGACTACCAAAGGAAACCTTCCAGGTTTGCCTTCACAGTTTCTAATAAAGAGAGCCTTTGATTTCATCGAGACTGGTAGCATGATAGCTTTTGAAGCTGTACTAGCCTTGCTCATCTATGGGTTGGTTCTGTTTCCCAATATCGACGACTTTGTTGATATCAATGCCATAAAGGTCTTTTTGAATGGAAATCCCGTTCAGACTCTGCTAGGTGACATGTATTTCTCTGTCCATCATAGGAATCACCAAGGTGGTGGAATTATTGTATGTTGTGCACCTCTGTTGTTTAAATGGATTGTTTCACACTTACCTAAGTCTCCCATTTTCACGGAAAACCGGGAAGGTTTACGTTGGTCTCAAAGACTTATGTCTCTTACTAATAATGATATTCAGTGGTATACCTTGGCTCGCTGCGGTACAGAAACCATTGAAAGCTGTGGAGAATTCGCCAACGTACCCCTCATTGGTACACAAGGAGGAATTAACTACAATCCGGTCCTAGCCCGACGACAACTCGGGTACGCAAATTCAACTAAACCCATTGGCCCTACAGTGGAAAGTTACTTTTATCAGGAAGGAAATGATCCTCCAGGGTTGAAAACAAAAATGGTGAAAGCCTGGTACGACATCCGATGGAAAGAAAAAGGTGAGATAAAGAACTGTATCGCTACGAACGCCTACACCTGTTGGGTAAAGAAAAGAGCAAGGGAGTTTCAAATGCCTTATGATTATGAAAAACCCATGTTCCCTGTGGTGCCTCAACGACCCAACGTTCCCGCTATGGAGGAATACCAAGACACTTTGACCAAGATGAGGATAGAGAAAGACGCTTGGAAAGAAAAGTTTCGAAGAACTGATGTGGAAAATAGAAAGTTGAAGAAACAAGTGAAAGAACATGAAGAAACTCTCTATTACCAGGATGGATGGCTCATGAACAAAGATGAGAAGATCCGTCGGAAATATTCCGCAATCAGAAGATACATCAAAGAAAGCAAGAAAAAGCTTGAAGGCTCAACAAGCAACGCTCCGATACCTGACAATTGGAAGAATGTGGTTGACAAGCTGAGAGCTGAAAAGGCCGAATTGAAAGCTCGCTATGGGAAAGAAATCATGAAGCTCAAGTTGCACAATGCATTTGGTTCTTCGTCTGATGAAGATGCTTAGGATTGTTTAAATTTTCATGTATCATTTGATTCTGTAAGGAGCTACGCTCCAATGTGGTAACATTTCCCATTATTGTAATAAAAAATGAATGAATAAAAGAATAGTTTGTGTTCAAATGTTTGCAAGGAAATAATCTTTAAAATGTTTGGAAAAATCATAAAATTTCTTTTTGCATACATCATTCTGCATATCGAGTCTGTTGTCTAGAGTCTTATCTTTTGGATCTTTCTCCAATAGATCGTCAAGCTGTCGCGTCTCAAAGTTTCTCGACCGCGCTCGCAATCAGACCACAGATACAATACTCGTTCAAACAGAAGAAGAGTAATGGAACACTCTGAACAAGAGAATATTGAGCTCCGTGGTACGGTGACCACCCTGCAGGAAAAGTTGGAAAGTCTCACTACTCTGGTTGACTCCTTAATGGCCGCACAAAATCAGCCGCCGCCACCCAACAGTCAAGCAACGGTAACATCTGAAGTCACTACTCCAGTTTCTACAGTTGCATTCGGTATTCCATCTTTCTCCATGCCAGAAGGTTGGGGCACGCCTTTCAGCTTTGGTACAGGTTTCCGCCATAATTTCTCTGGAGTTCAAACAGCCACAACTGAAGCACCTGCTACGCAAGGTTCAGCATTTACTCCAAATCAGGGGGTAACTTTTTCTCAAGTCACTATGGCACTTTCTCAACCCACTATGACAGTTCCGACTCCTATGGTTCACACTGTTCCTTATGATGGCAATGAGATTTATCATGATCAGGGTGATAGCACAAATCAGCGTAATCTTGTAGGAGATCTCCAAGAGCAGTTCAACAAGATTCAGCTGGAAGTCAAAGCTATTCGGGGAAAAGATTTGTTTGGAAAGAATGCCCAAGAGCTATGTTTGGTTCCCAGTGTACAGATACCAGCTAAATTCAAGGTCCCAGACTTTGAGAAGTACAAAGGAAGTTCTTGTCCACAAAGCCATCTTGTGATGTATGCCCGGAAGATGTCTACTTATGCAGATAATCATCAGTTGCTTATCCATTACTTTCAAGACAGTTTGACTGGTGCCGCACTAAAATGGTACACAGGTTTGGATAGCACCAATATTCGAACTTTCAACGATCTAGGCGAGGCCTTTGTCCGACAATACAAGTATAACTCGGATATGGCTCCAGACAGAGATCAGCTTCGATCCATGGCTCAGAAAGACCATGAAGCTTTCAAAGAATATGCCCAACGATGGAGAGAAACTGCTGCTCAGATTAATCCACCGTTAAAAGAGAAAGAGATGACAAAGATCTTCCTGAATACTCTCAGTCCGTTTTATTATGAACGCATGATTGCTAGTGCTCCAAGTGATTTCACCGAAATGGTAAACATGGGGATGCGTCTAGAAGAAGGAGTCCGAACCGGACGTCTAACTAAAGAAGGTGGATCTTCAAGCGGAACCAAAAAGTTCGGAAGTGGTTTCCCAAAGAAGAAGGAACAAAGTGTTGACATGGTATCCCAAGGAAAGCCAAGAGGAAATGTCAATCGTCAACGACAGGTAGCTGCTATCGCACCAGCCGTTAACACAACACCGAATCCGGGGTTTACTCCGCAGTTTCAGCAACAGCCTCGACAACAGGCTCAACAGTTTAACAATAATCAGAATCGTGTACAAAGAGCTCCACAGTTTGATCCGATTCCAATGACCTACACAGAATTGTATCCTGCTTTGATTGAAAGAGGTCTTGTTCAAACTAAAGCACCACCATCAGTACCTGAGAAACTCCCATGGTGGTACAAAGCTGAGGTCTCATGCCCTTATCATCAAGGAGCACCTGGCCATGATCTCGAGCATTGCATAGCTTTGAAACATGAAGTTCAGAGGTTGGTAAGATCTAATCTCCTCTCTTTCAGAAATTTGAATCCTAACGTGCAAGCAAATCCGCTGCCCAATCATGGAGGGCATGTTGTGAACATGGTGTATGGATGTCCTGGTCCATATCGAGTCTATAATATCAACTTCTCAAGAGCCGATTTGGTACAAATGCACGCCACTCTCTGTCGAGGGCAGAATTTTCGCCAGCATCACTATGGTTCCTGTAGCATATGTTGTGTAGATCCTCACGGATGTTCGATTGTGAGAAGAGATCTCCAAGTTCTGTTGGATAATGGTACTATTCAGATCTATAGAAATAGGAATGAAAATGAAGTTAACATGATAGGATGCTATCCGCATGAGCTTTTAGTCTCAGATATCAACTCGGAAATGCCTACAGTTAACGTCATCGTTCCTCATTTCAACATGCCTGAGCGCATGGAAGTTACTTACAACAAGCCGAAGGTTCCTGTTGCTCCTTTGATCATTTGTCTGCCTGGACCTGTTCCTTATAACTCTGACAAGGCAGTTCCATACAACTACAATGCTACAATGATGAAGAATGGACAAGAAGTTCCTTTACCTACTCTCTCATCTGTCGTAAACATCGCTGATGTGAGTCGAGTAACAAGAAGTGGACGTGTGTATACTCCACTACCTCCAAAGCAGCCTGTTGCTCCTGCAACCGGACAAAATTCTGTCAATGTTCCAGTAGGGAATCCTGTGGAAACTCCTGTCAGTAATACAAACACTGATGTTGGTCAATCCAGTGGAACCAATGTCAATCCTGATTTTGATGAAATTTTGAAGCTTATCAAAAGAAGTGAATACAAGATTGTGGATCAGCTTATGCAGACTCCTTCAAAAATTTCAATACTTTCATTGCTGTTAAACTCTGAAGCACACAGGGAAGCCCTGATGAGAGTTTTGGATCAAGCTTTTGTAGATCATGATGTGACTGTTGACCACTTTGATGGGATAATAGCCAACATAACAGCTTGCAACAATTTAAGCTTCTGTGATGAGGAACTCCCCGAGGAGGGCAGAAATCACAACCTTGCTCTACATATTTCTATGAACTGTCAGTCAGATTCTTTGTCCAATGTGTTGGTAGACACCGGATCTTCCTTGAATGTGATGCCAAAGACGACTCTTGCTCGCTTGTCTTACCAAGGAATGCCTATGAAGTTCAGTGGTGTAGTTGTCAAAGCATTTGATGGATCGCGAAAGTCTGTTATCGGCGAAGTCAACCTTCCCATGACAATTGGTCCACATACATTTCAAATCACTTTCCAGGTCATGGACATTCAAGCTGCTTATAGCTGTCTGTTAGGACGACCATGGATCCATGAAGCAGGGGCAGTAACTTCTACGCTCCATCAAAAGTTAAAATTTGTAACAAATGGAAAATTGGTGACGATAAGTGGAGAGCAAGCCTTGATGGTGAGTCATTTGTCCAATTTCTCTTTTATCAGTGCCGATGATGTGGAGGGAACTCAGTTCCAAGGTCTCTCTTTAGAAGACGAATCTTCCAAAAAGAAAGCGTCAATCTCTTCTTACAAAGAGGCGGTGAAAGTAGTAAAAGATGGAACTACCACTGGCTGGGGGCAAGTTGTGATCCCGACCAAGAATGAAACTAGAGCAGGTCTCGGATGTTCACCAACATTCTCAAGCTGCACTAAGAAGGATGAAACCCTTCGTCCGATCAAAGAAACATTCATTAGTGGAGGATTCCTTAATCCAATTCCTCAAGAGGTTAATGTCCTTATTGAAGAATGTATCGAAGAAGGTCTACCTGATCCTAAAGAAGAATGGAAATGTTATCTCAATGACTCGGGATACATATCTCAGGAAGAACCATATCCTCCGTCAGAGAAATTCAAAGGCCAAGAAACTGAGCCTGTTCCTACAGAAGTCTGGGACACCTTGGGACAACCAAGTGGAAAATTTGATTATATGGTGAAATATACTGCGCCTGAAAGTTACAAGATTGCGATTGAGGATATCCAACCAACTGGATGGGGAGATCCCTTTGACTATAATAGTCAACCAGAAGAGGCTTATCAGCCATGTCAATTTTCTCAGCAGCCTGAAATTAATGAAGATTTCGGATTCGATGCATCTACCAAGATTGATAATCCTGAGGATGGTTATTATCACATAAATGCCATTTTTGAAGATGAAGGGGAAGATGATCCCGCAGTTGACTTAGAAAGTGTCGCTGACAATGAGTCTCTTCATCCTGAAGACTGGGAAATACATCCTGAAAATTCTGGAGATTGTGACTCATCTTATGCTCTTCAAGAAGTAGAAGAGGACCGTTTCAACTCTACAAAGAACGAGGGTGACAAACCAGGACCTTCAAATCCTGCTCGACCAGCAAACGATGTCAATACTGAAGATAATTCTGGGGAGAATTTTCCTGAGTACATAATACACAGAGGAGTTCGTTGCTACTGGAAAGCTGTCGACGTTCCGAATGTTGTTCGCCGCTCAAAGTAATCACCTCGCTGTTATTTTGACCTCCTGCCTTGCCCAAAGCAGAGAGATGTTTTATAGGGCTTTGCTTTTAAATGTTCCGCCCAAATAACTTTGTGTATAGGGCTTTGTTTTAAAAGTTTCCCTCTTTGTCCTGCCCAAGACAAATGAGTTTGTGTTTAGGGCTTTGTTTCAAAAATGAATCATAAATAAAGTGTCATTTTGAATTCCCTACATTATATGTTTTATTTTTTGCTTTTTTCTGGAAATGGTAATCCTAAAAAACCGAAATAAAGAAAAAAACTTTTCAAAAAAAATCTGCATACACTCTTGCATTCATAAATTTTCTGAAATAAATATAAATCATATGTGCAGATTTACTATTGATAAACCCATTGAATGCAATAACCCTATGCCCTCTCCCAACTTTGAGTTTCCTGTGTTCGAAGCCGAAGAAGAGGAGATCTCGGACGAGATCTCTCGATTACTTAAGCACGAGGAAAGAGCCATTCTGCCTCACAAAGAGCCTTTAGAAAAGATCAACTTGGGTTCTGAAGAAGACAAAAAAGAAGTGACCATTGGATCGCTGCTTGATGCTGATGTCAAGAGTAAGTTGACAGACCTCCTCAAAGAATATGTTGACGTGTTTGCCTGGTCCTACCAAGACATGCCTGGGTTGGATACCAATATTGTTCAGCATTACTTGCCATTGAAGCCAGAATGTTCGCCAGTTAAGCAGAAATTGCGAAGGACTCACCCTGATATGGCTAACAAGATCAAAGTGGAAGTTCAAAAGCAACTCGACGCAGGTTTTCTTGTCACCTCCGAGTATCCTCAATGGTTGGCCAACATAGTGCCAGTTCCAAAGAAATATGGCAAAGTCAGAATGTGTGTTGACTACCGTGACTTGAACAAGGCCAGTCCAAAAGATGACTTTCCATTACCACATATCGACATGTTGGTTGATAACACCGCTAAATTCAGCGTCTTTTCCTTCATGGACGGGTTCTCCGGTTATAATCAGATCAAGATGGCTCCTGAAGACATGGAGAAGACATCTTTCATCACCCCATGGGGTACCTTTTGCTACAAAGTGATGCCATTTGGATTAAAGAATGCAGGCGCAACTTACCAAAGGGCAATGACTACTCTCTTTCATGACATGATGCATAAAGAAATTGAAGTTTATGTGGACGACATGATAGCCAAGTCCAGCACAGAAGAAGAACATATTGAATATCTTTTGAAGTTGTTTCAACGACTAAGGAAATATCAGCTTCGCTTGAATCCTAACAAATGTACTTTTGGGGTTAGATCTGGAAAACTCTTGGGTTTCATTGTCAGCCAAAGAGGTATTGAAGTAGATCCCGACAAAGTCAAAGCTATTCAAGAGATGCCTGCACCAAAAACTGAAAAGCAAGTTAGAGGATTTCTCGGACGATTGAACTATATCTCCAGGTTTATCTCTCAAATGACTGCTACTTGTGGGCCGATTTTCAAGCTTCTCCGCAAAGATCAAGGGGTTGTATGGACTGAAGATTGCCAGAAAGCGTTCGACAGTATCAAAGAGTACCTGTTAGAACCACCAATATTGATTCCTCCGGTTGAAGGAAGACCACTAATCATGTACCTTACCGTGTTGGAAGAATCCATGGGTTGTATGCTTGGACAGCAAGATGAAACCGGTAAGAAGGAGCATGCCATCTATTACCTGAGTAAGAAATTCACAGATTGTGAGTCTCGTTACTCCATGCTCGAAAAAACATGTTGTGCTTTGGTTTGGGCTTCAAAACGTCTCCGCCAATACATGATCAACAATACTACTTGGTTAATCTCCAAAATGGATCCGATCAAGTATGTCTTTGAAAAGCCTGCCTTAACAGGAAGGATTGCCCGATGGCAAATGCTGTTATCCGAATATGACATTGAATACCGTGCTCAAAAAGCGGTCAAAGGAAGCATTCTCGCCGATCATTTGGCGCATCAACCAATTAATGAATATCAATCTCTCAAGCTTGACTTTCCTGACGAAGATGTCTTGTACTTGAAGATGAAAGATTGTGACGAACCGTTACCTGAAGAAGGTCCTGAACCCGGATCAAGATGGGGCCTAATTTTCGATGGAGCAGTAAACGCTTTTGGCAATGGAATTGGGGCAATCATCATCACTCCCAAGGGTACTCATATCCCGTTCTCCGCCAGATTGCTATTTGAGTGCACCAACAACATCGCAGAATATGAAGCTTGTATCATGGGTCTCGAAGAAGCCATTGACTTAAGGATCAAGATCCTCGACATATATGGAGATTCAGCCCTCGTGATCAACCAAATCAAAGACAAGTGGGAAACTTACCACCCTGGCTTGATTCCTTACAGAGATTATGCAAGACGTCTGTTGACTTTCTTCAACAAGGTTGAATTGCATCATATACCTCGAGATCAGAATCGAATGGCAGACGCCTTGGCTACTCTATCTTCCATGTTCAAAGTCAATCATTGGAATGATATGCCTACAGTCAGAATCACACGCCTTGAAAGGCCCGCTTATGTGTTTGCAACTGAAGTAGTCATCGATGATAAACCGTGGTTTCACGACATCAAACGCTTCCTTCAAACTCAAGAGTACCCACTTGGGGCATCAAACAAAGACAAGAAAACTCTAAGGAGGCTTTCTGGCAGTTTCTTCCTGAACGGAGATGTGCTATACAAAAGAAACTTCGACATGGTTTTGCTCAGATGCGTGGACAGACACGAAGCAGACATGTTAATGCATGAAGTGCATGAAGGATCCTTTGGAACTCATTCAAATGGGCATGCAATGTCCAAGAAGATCTTAAGAGCAGGATACTATTGGTTGACAATGGAATCTGACTGTTACAAACACGTGAAGAGATGTCACAAGTGCCAGATCTACGCAGATAAGATCCATGTGCCACCGACTCTACTCAATGTTCTCTCATCCCCGTGGCCTTTTTCCATGTGGGGTATCGACATGATTGGAATGATTGAACCAAAAGCTTCAAACGGTCATCGTTTCATCTTGGTAGCAATTGATTACTTCACTAAATGGGTCGAAGCAGCATCTTATGCCAATGTTACAAGACAAGTGGTTGTGAGGTTTATCAAGAATAACATCATTTGCCGATATGGTATTCCCAGCAAGATCATTACTGACAATGGTTCAAACTTGAATAACAAAATGATGAAAGAATTGTGTGAGGAATTCAAGATTGAGCATCATAACTCTTATCCTTACAGACCAAAAATGAACGGCGCCGTTGAAGCCGCTAACAAGAACATTAAGAAGATCGTCCAGAAAATGGTCGTCACTTACAAAGACTGGCATGAAATGCTGCCATTTGCTTTACATGGGTACCGTACTTCAGTGCGTACTTCAACAGGGGCAACCCCTTTTTCTCTAGTATACGGCATGGAAGCTGTGCTCCCTGTAGAGGTTGAAATACCATCAATGAGAGTCCTCATGGAGACTAAGTTATCAGAGGCTGAATAGTGTCAAAGCAGATACGATCAGTTGAACTTAATCGAAGAAAAACGTATGACTGCTCTATGCCATGGACAGTTATACCAAGCAAGGATGAAACAAGCTTTCAACAAAAAGGTTCGACCTCGTGAATTTCGAGAAGGCGACCTCGTGCTTAAAAAGATCTTGTCTTTTCAACCAGATTCCAGGGGCAAATGGTCTCCTAATTACGAAGGCCCGTATGTTGTCAAAAGAACATTTTCTGGCGGCGCCATGACTCTTGCAACCATGGATGGTGATGAACTCCCATATCCTGTGAATGCTGATGCAGTCAAGAAATACTTTGTCTAAAAAATACAAAAGAACAGCTCGGTAAGTTGAAAACCCGCAAAGGGCGACTTAGGCAAAAATGAGCGTCTCGGTGGACTGAAAACCCGAAAGGGCGGTCCAGGCAAAAATTAGAGACAATAAACAGAAAAAAATTCATCCTGGTAGATTGAAAACCTGAAAGGGCAATCTAGGCAAAAATTAGGGATTTACGACAAAGTAACTGCATCAGTCCGTACTTCGTCACCTGAAGAGTCTGTACCTCATCAAAGGATCTTCAATCAAATCATCGCCAATCTGAAGCAACAAGCACAGTTGGAACTCAAAGTTGTTAGAGGGAATAGTGGTTATTGCTTTTAATGTAGCCTTTTCCGCATAATTACCATTTCCAACTTTTGTAAATACTCTATTGAATCACGCCTTTAGCTCATTACCATCCTATTAAATAAATTTGAGCCTTGTGCCCATTTGTTTGCAATCTTTAATTTCTTTCAGCTTGCAAAATGACGCTTTAATTGTGTTATTCACTTTTGAAAAAAAAAGAAAAAAGTTTTAAATGAATTTACTTCACTTTTCTTTTTCAAAATAAAAGCGAAACTTTCCTTTGAGTTGTGAACAACGGCAGGAACATCAGCAGTTGTCTCCGTAGGATGAACAAAAGGATTCTCCCTGAAAATTGTTGAGACAACGGTATTCTGGTCCCAGAAAAGAATTCTTGAAGCAATTACCCCTCGAGGTAAAGAAGCTCTTCTATCCCCAGTGAAGAAGGTCTTTTATCCCTAGTGACGAAGATTTTCCAATCTCCAGTGAAGAAGCTCTTCCATCTCAGTAAAGATGCTTATCTTCCCCAGAGAAGTTTAAAACACGCAACACCATTCATCACCTGTGTTATCTACACCGTGTTGAAGAACATTTGCCAAGTATCTGGTTGTATTGCGACGTCGGTCCCTCTCCAGTACATACTTCTTTGTCTGTCAGTATCATCAGCATGCATGCTACATTCATGACATTCATCATATTTGCATCATTTATGCATTCTTGCATTTTTTAATAATCACTCGTTTAGGATATATCTATCCTCCAAAAAAAAAAAGAAACAAGTATGGGCGTGTCATCTCTCCAAGTAGGTTGTCACCCATAAGCAGAAAGAACATCTTCTTTCTCCAGTTCCCCACTGAGATCATTCCTCGTGGAAGAAGGTTGCTTCAGTTTCTCCTCTCAAAACAAAGGAGAAAATCCCCATTTGAGTTCATTCCTCATGGGTACAAAGTCTTGTTTGACTATTTCTTTCCAATTCATTCTTGGTTAGAACCCTGTCTTTACCAAAGATTCAAATTCCGATTCTCCAAATAGAGTCAAGAAAAACAGACAATAAGAAATAGCCTCATTATCTGAGCAGCTTATTTCTCTTTCAAAAACTTTTTCCTCTCAAGGAAATCAATCATGAAGACCATTTGACAATCAGGATCTTATTACTGTTCACAAGGCTGAATAACCAGTAATTTCCCTAGCAAAGTCTCCAGAATCATTTTATCACTCGGCTGATAATTGATCATGTCTTCAAAACCACTATCACGAGGCTGGTAGTCGGTAACTTTTTGTTCTGGTTATATTATTCAACATGTCTATCACAAGGCTGATAGTCGGTAATATTAACCGAACCTTTGAAACTCTTTTTACCATGTCAACACTATCACCATGCTGATAGTCGGTAACACAGTTTCATACCTTTCACCTTCGCATTATTAAACAAGTCTATCCCTGTGTTGATAGTCGATAATGTCGATTGGTAAGTTTCTTTTACAAAGCTATCGTTCCCTGGTAAAGCATACACTTGCTTTACCGGAAAAAAACAAAAAAACGGATTCTCTTCCTAAAAACGGATTAAGACATCCTTCCCAATCTCTTTTCCCCAGCGGAGTCAGTTTTGATATTCCCTCGGTAAAGATATCCATGCATCATTCGCAATTTTGGTATCTTAGGTCCAAAATTCGCGTCTTCTGATATTTAAGTCTCTTCCACCCTATCAAAATAAAGATTTTCAATCTTCATATCTCAGGTTGAAGAAACTTAAATAGGGGCATCTGTCATACCCCAATTTTTGACCTAAGATACCACCTCATATCATAGCATATGCATCATTTGCATCTCTAACAAACTGCATAGCTTGTGTTTGCTACTTGTGACTCAGCAGGATTTAATCAAGAAATCACTCATCAGTACAAGTAACAATCAATTAGGGTTTTGTTCTCCCTTCATCTCAAATGAACCATCTTCATCAACAATCAACATTTGGTCCTCAGAGATTCATTTCAACAAGCTCAAAGGCACTGAATCAACCAAGTTAGGGTTTTGACTGAAGTTAGCATACTCCTGACTTTTGCTCAGAATTTGACCTAATGACTTGGGACATGACCTCAAGACCCCAAGTGCATCATTTTGACCTAATCCATTGGCTCAGAACATCTCTTATACAAAGATTGATCAGACAAATCCTCAAATCAGGGTTTTGAACAATCAGGGACTGAAATCAGGGATCACATTTGGGAAACCCTAAAAATCCCCAGGGAGTCAATCAAAGGTTTCAATCATCTTCAAATAATCCCTATGACAATATACAATGGAAATTGTATCTCAATTCAAGATCCACAGTCATCAATTTCATCAGGTCGACAATTAGGGTTTTTGACCTAATTCACTGAACAACTGACTTTTTAATCAGGACATGGTGCCATAACTCAAATCATGATTCAATATCCTCAAATGCCTCAATATGATTCATTCATACCATTCATTTGATGAGGATATCCTGTTTCATTTGAAATCTCCAGAAACGCGATTCGTCTGAAAAAGTCAACTGTACAAGATCACCATTGACTTTTGGGGAATTTTGGTCAACCATGACTTTTGAAGTTTTGAATCATCAATATATGATATGAGAAGTCATTTGATCAAAGAAAATCAAGAAAATCAATCAAGAATCAAAAGTCAAAAGTTTGACTTTTCATACTTAGAAAATTTTCTAAGTGTTTTTCAATGGTTTTTTCCAAACTTTGGAAGGGAATTTCTCAAAATTTCACCTACAAACTGAAAAAAACTTCCAACATGAAAGTTGTAGATTTTGATCCAATAAACAACTTTGACACATATAAATTTTTTCCATAAGATCAACCATTTAAGAGATATGGTGCTTCAAAGTTGATACTTTTTGAAAACTTCACTTGAAATCTCATTTTCTTCAAAGTTCATGGATCTTTTTCACCCATTTCCTTAAAGGTCTTGAAGAAACTTTCAACTAGGGTTTTGAAGTGTGTAACATGAGCTTTCCAAAATGTCCAAGAGCATGAAAAAATTTGAAGTGTAGCTATGGTTTTGAATTTTGCCATTAGTGAACTTTTCACTTGAAATTTCAAGCCATTTTCACTAAGTTATGAGCCAATTTGCCAAATGGACCAAGCAATGATGCATAGAGGCAATAATTGGAGATATTTTTCTGATTTGAGATCAGAATAGAAGAGGATAAGAAGCTTGAGTTTTAACCATGGTTTAGTCACTTTTAACCATTTGCATTTAATGTGAAAGATTCCATTTTATCTCTTAAGCCAAATCACCAATTCTTGATCAACTTGCAAAGGTCTGAGTTCAGAACTCTTGGCCTATAAATAGAGGTTCAAAACACTCTTCAAATCACACCAAAACCTCACAATTATAGGTTTTCTCTCTTCTTTCTTGAATTGCAAGTTTCATAGTTTTCAAAGAGGTAGAAAACTCAACCTCCAAACCCTTTGAGTTATGGCCAAAGTGATGGTTCTAACATCTCATAAACATCAAATATGATGTGTTTGATCCACTCACACACCCCAAATCACCCTAAATCTCAGAATCACTCTTCAACCTCCATATGAACACATAATGAGCCTTATCATGCCAAAATCAAATACAGGTCAATTCTGTCCAAACTAACACTTCAAACACCATCCATATACTTCATATGAGCTATCCCAACCATCATCCATGATCTGAAACACCTCCATCATCAGATTCGATTCTCACTCCAAGCAACTGCAGTTCAGGTTCCATGGCCTTGCTCAGATGAATTCAAACTGTTCCAAGCATTCAAACATGTTCCATAAGGTCCATTGATGCTGTCCAGATCAAGAAACAACATCTGTAACACCTCCAGGCACGATTTCAATTTCCAGTTTGGCCGTTTTTGAAGGTAAGCCTCATGAACTTCAAACTCTATCATACATGCATCATAAATGAAATATTGATATACCATCTTGTTTCTGCACCTATGAGGATCATTAACCCTCAATCAATTGCATCATATCATGATCATACACGATTTCACAATGATTTGTCATATTAGGGTTCTTCGTGTTCATCAGAGAATCAGTGGCCTTAGAGTTAAAATAAATGAAATTAAATGGTACCATCATGTTCCTTGTGAAAAAACGAGTAAGATAGACCCTTCACTTGATCAATTTGGTTCAGTTTCAGAGATTTTCAAAAATCAGTTGAAGGTGTGTTCTTGGCGCGTTTTTTGGTTTGAAAAATTCAAATGTTTGTTTTCAAATATAATTAAATGGAAGCGTATGAATAACAAGCTGCGCGCGCAGCTCAGTTGGCAAGTGTTTTGAGTTGTGAGAGAGAGGGCGTGGGTTCAAACCCTGGCAGGACCAAAACATTTTTTTGACACTATTTTCTTTCATTTTCTTTAACAACTTCACCAATTAATTTAACCAATCAAAATTCATTATTTTCACTTCATTTTTTACACACCTCTTATTTAATATACATATTTTGACAATATCAAAAAAAAATCACAAAAAAATATTTATTTAATGTGTTTTTAATTAGGTTTAAAATGATACATTTTTAAGTGTTTTTAAATACTTTAAATATTGTTTTTTCATTTAATTTTTAACCTAATCACTTGTAAATACTTTTGTGATCAAACCCTAATCACTTAGGTCTTAATTAAGCATTAAAACTTGTTTTAAACTTAATTAAGTTGATTTCTTTCAAATTCAAATCGTTTTAAAACGAGCGATCGCGATTCTTTTCAAAACGATAAACCATTTCTTTTTGAAACTATTGATTAAATCCTTTTAATTGATCAATTGATTTTCAAAATGAAGTGGGGCCTCTCGAATATTAGAGAGTATAAGACCCACTCTTTTTTTCCTTTTACAGTTTTTCTTTGTACAGAAAACTTTTTCAAAACAAATAACTTTTCAAACAACTTTCAAACAGTTCTACAAAAGCGAAACCTCGCGTCTGTAAATAAACAATCAACCATGTTTTATAAAATAAAACACGGGCCTCCACATAGGTATAAGTCCCAAGCCCTTTTGTACATGCCCATTCCTGTACATGAAATTAGGTATTTCATTGTACACACACCGTTTTGTACATATCTCGATCAATTTGTTTTTTAAATAACAAACCAAAAAATGAAGGTTTTCTTTAAATCTTCCCAAAAATATACAGTGGGCCTCCATGTAGGTATAAGTCCCAAGCCCTTTTGTAAATACCTGTTTACATAGCTTTGAATAAACTCAAGTGGACCTCTCCCCGAGTGTAAGTCCCGAGCCCCTGTGTATACAAATGGATCATGCTTACAGGTATATTTCCTTCATAAACTCCATTATATACACACACTTTGTCATATATATAATTGTTCATACCTGTTCATGTTTGTTCATACTTGTTCATGTTTGTTCATATGTGTGATATGTGTGCTTGTTCAACTTAGTACAACACTAGGTTCCCCATAGCCTCCTATTGGGCTTCGTGCAAAGAATCTCCACTAGTTTAGGTTAGGACATAGAGTATGGTTTCCCGGTGAAATCGCTCTAAGAGCTCAGACCAACTATACCATGCCTCCCCTTGGGCTTTGTACAAACGAGTGACCCTCCCATAGCCTCCTCTTGGGCTTACAATGCAAGGACCCTGGATTGTCCCTCCCATAGCCTCCTCTTGGGCTTACAATGCAAGGACCCTCGGATAGCCTCCTCTTGGGCTTCGTACAAGGACCCACGGGCTTCTTATAAGCATCCCCAATATCCAAAACAAGTACCCTAGGAGATTAGACATTTATCATCTCTATGATAGGAGTATCTCTTCTATATCATCACAAACAATCAATCAATCAAACTTTTTTGCCACAAGGCTGGCTAATCAATCAAACTTTTTTGCCACAAGGCTGGATAATCAATCAAACCGTTTTGCCACCGTACTGGCTGATTAATCAAAGTTTTTGTCACAAGGCTGACTTCATTGAAACTTTTGCCACAAGGCTGGCTGATTAATCAAAGTTTTTGTCACAAGGCTGACTTCATTGAAACTTTTGCCACAAGGCTGGTTAAACAACAAAAACATCTTTATCATTCTAAGCACCCTAAGTGGCATGGCCCCGGGCTTATAATGAAAAGATTTTCAAACAAAAACAAACAGATGTATGTGATGATATAGATTAGATACATCGAACATTTAGATGACATTTGTCTCTTATCCTTTGCTTCCACTAGCATAAGTGGGAACTACGATTGCTCTGACTTTCTCAACATCCCTTTGAGAATACGTAGGCACAAGGTCGATCCTTGGCGAGCAAAATAAAACAAAAAAAACCATTCAAACCTTAGCACCCGTAGACCCCGAGCTACAGATGCTCTGATTCCCTCTAGGGGATATGTATGCAGAGGATCGCGATGATCTTTGCGAGCATAATCAAACAAACACCTTAGGTCCCACCTCTTTTTCACAACAGAACCTCTCAATAACATGGAATAAATAAAACAAAGAAACCTATAGAGTACTATAGATACGTTGGGTGCTAATACCTTCCCTTCGTATAACCAACCCTCTTACCCAAGATCTCTCCCCCACTTTTAAGGTTATTGCAACTTTTTTCCTTTTCCTCTTTTGGAAACAATAAAAAGTTTGGTCCGTACAAAAGAAAAATCATTTTTTGAGCACTCGAGCCCAAAGAAGGCATCAGGTGTCTCATCCCGAAAAAAGACAACGATTTTTCCCCGCGACACATTGTAACACAACACTAATATTCTTCCAGAGTGTTGAGTTCAGAAGCTGTTGATGTCGCACGCCTTCTTACCAGTGTTAGAATCTACAAGGCAAAATCCACACACTAGAAAGAAACCGTTACTGTGTAGAATTGTTCTTTAAGATAACATGTAAAGTTGTCATCAAAACATAAGGCCAGATGCAGAATCAATCTTGTTCTTATAACTCCCCTTTTTGATGATGATAAAACCATGTATTTTGATAGAACACTTTATATTGGGTAATCACCATAAAATTTAAATTTAGAAAAGCTAGCCAGCTCCCCCTGAATCTGTTAATACTTTAAACATCAGAACTTTTAACACTGTTGATCCCACTCAACCCAAGTTGGAGCCAAAGATGTCGGATCAGATGTTTCAACATCATGGCAAGAGTAATGTCATTCATACCAAGAAAAAGTTCCAGCACTAGAGATGTCATCACTACGGACGATTTGGTCATATAAGACCTTTCTGTTTTAGGTTGTATGGGTTCCCTAAGCCTGTCTTTCTCCCCAAGGGTGATAAGGTCGGATCAAATAGCACAAAAATGAAACATTGGGTCCCTAAGAATACCGTACTAGCCTTATGACTCATACCTCAATTAGAGGTCTAGCCAAAGGTGACTAGTATTTTGACAGTAGTTGTTCAAGGCATATGACGCATAGCAAGAATCTGCTAACGGATATCAGATATTATTCCACTAGTTATGAAACCTTTGGTGATGGAACCAAAAGTGAAATCAAGGGAGTTGGAAATCTAAAGTGCCCAAGAGGTCCAAACCTTAATGATGTGCTACTTGTAAGAGGGTTGACAACCAATCTGATAAGTATAAGTCAACTGTGTGATCAGGGGTACAAAGTGAATTTCACTAAAACTGAGTGTCTTGTATTCAATGAGAAGAGTGAAGTGATGATGAAAGGAGTTCGGACCAAGGACAACTGTTACATATGAGCCCCTCAAAGTCTGAGCAATTCCACCACATTCTCAAATGAAAAGGAATGTGAACTTATGAATATTCAAATATATGATGATAATATTGTGCTTAGTGAAATGCTTGATGAGATGTCTCAATATTATGTCAAGAAAATGAAGTCAAAATATGATAAACTATCATATCACTCTGATCTACAAGCCAAGCAGATTGAAGATCCGATAGTCCTATCTCAGAGTAATGGTGTTAAAATTATAATTAGAAACTTTAAGAACCCAAGAGGAAAATTAGACAATGACATATACAGGGGTTTATAGCAATTAAAAGCGTGCGGGAATATCATCAAAGTTCCTTTATACCATTTATTTTGGTATGACGCGAGTGTTATTATAGGTCTCCAAAATTTAAAGAGCGCTCATCAAAAACAATCAATTCAAATCATTTTCAAATATCTTCCTTCATGCCACATTATTGCCCTCCTTCACTCCAACAACCCTTTCATCTTCGTGTCCAGAAGAAGCTCATTCCCCCACCGTCCTCTGATTCACATCTTCTAAAAAATGTCATAACATTGTGGTTCGTCTTCTTCCAAACGCACATCTGATGAAGAAACTTTTTCTAGGTCAAAAACCCACCCTATATCGCCATCTGTTGATGACGTTCTTTATGTTGTTCCCTTGTCAATTGTTCCCTGCCATGCGACGGAGTTCAAGAGGGTCAGATCGCCCCATGCTAGGCCATCACAAGTTGTTTCAAATATGCCCAGAGGTTACTCCTTCAAACCTGCTTTTAAGCCTCTCTACCCTAAAATTTCAGAGGAAGACATTGTGACTACTAATGGTCACATTAGAAAGATTGTATCTCAGACCTTAGGTACAGTTGTGGCTGAGACTTCTCAAATACCTGTTGAGGCAAACACGGGCCCTAACCCTCATAATGCTACTGCATCATCTGGAGTGGAAAAAGATGGGGAAGAAGGTAGTCTTGCCAAGTTTGCTACCTCAGTCCTAGAGGAAGTCAGAAACAGCACTGAGCAAGGGGGAGAGACGTCACCTGCAGAAAAGGAATCGTTTGCTATTCATGATGCTTCTGAACCAAGAAAAACACATAATCGTGCGGCTGGAGCTGTTGTGAATCTTGATGAGCTATCTGACAATGACCTTATCACCACAATGATGCCTGGCATTGCTAAGAAACTCAGGTTCAAAAAAGGCAAATATGTGGTTACCACAACTCCTACTAGACGTAGGCATGGTCCTCCAAAGGCTTGGAGTAAAGAGGTTCCTCGCTCCAACAAGAGGAAGACCAGGGATATCACTAACTCAGATGGTGATGCTGAAGTTAATGTCCAGGACATCCCTCATGAGAAGAGACCTGATAGAAAGAAGAAGGTTGCAGTAATGAATGATGACTCAGATTATGATGTTAAGGATGATATCCAAGACATCTTGATTATGAAAAAAATCTGGGATGAAGAAACTCTCTGTCAAAGTACCCGATACCCTATGGACAATGTGTCTTTTCACTCTAGAGACAGTGTTTAGAAATGGAAGTATGTGTACCAAAGAAGAATTGCTCTTGAAAGGGAATTGGGAAAAGATGCGGTTGAATGTTCTGAGATAATGGAGTTGATCTCTCATGTTGGCTTAACGAAGACTGTAACTAAGTTTGGTAAATGCTATGAGGGTCTTGTGAAGGAATTCATTGTCAATATTCCTATAGACTGTGATAATCCCAGAAGTAAAGACTTTAGGAAAGTGTTTGTGAGAGGTAGAAATGTGTCGATTTTTCTCCTGCTGTCATCAACAAGTATTTGGATAGATCTGAAGATAATCGAAGTGAGTTGGAAGTATCTGATAATCAAGTGTGCACAATTATTACTGAAAACCAAATGAAGACATGGCTTGTAAAAGACAAGCTCCCATCCAGCAAATTGAGTGTCAAATATGCTATCTTGCATAGAATTGGAGCTACTAACTGGGTCAGAACCAACAACTCTTCAGTTGTATCAGTAAGCTTGGGAATATTCATTTATGCAGTTGGCACCAAAAAGACGTTTGATTACGATGCTTACATTTTTAATTAAACGGTGAAGCATGCTAGCACATGTGCTGTAAAGATGCCTATTGCCTTCCCTACACTCATCTGCAGAATTCTCCTTAGTCATTATCCTGGGATTCTTCTTGGTACTGATGTGATATCAAAAAGGGAGTCTTCTCTGTCCCTTCATTTTAAATTGTTTATAGGTAAGCATGTCCCAGACATTGTCATGACATCTGCTCCTGCTGATAACAAGATCGCAACAAAGGCTGCAATGATCTCTGAACTCGTGGAGGCCTGCAAAGATCTTGATTAAGTCATACGGGTGAGTTTAGCAAGAAAGCTTAAGTTTAAGCAGATGATTAAGGAGTTGAAGCAGGTTGACAATGCGGATGTGGAAGTATACCTTGAAGGCGGAAATTCTAAAAATGAGGAAGGCAGCTCTGAAGCTGTTGGGTCTACTAATTCTGAAGAAAGTTAATGTCTATGTTGTTGATCTCCTCTTGTGGTTTTTTCTTCTTCTTTTGGTTTTGTATCTTGGCACCTGCGTGTGCATGCTTCATGGATATTTGGTGCTGTATTCTAAACTACGTTGATTATTTTGCTTACTATATAGATGGCACATTATGGCTAAAAAGGGGGAGAAAGTTTAGCATAGTTTTGTTGATGGTGCTCTTGAGGGGGAGTGTATGTCTTCTATTTTTGCCTGCTAGTTGTGAGGTTGAGGGGGAGTATTATTTTTTGGTGTGTTCTGCTGTTTTAGTGTGTTAATAATGTTTTAGCCAAAATTTGCCAAAGGGGGAGTTTGTAGGTTCTGTGTTGGCAACAATTTTGGTAAAACATAAATATCCATGAAGGTTGTATAAGATGTCAAAGCAGATGTCGTAACATTGACTACTGAACTAAACTGTGGGTTAGTTTATGTTTTAGGGTTTATTTTATATTAGGTGTTTTTTTTCTATTATTTCTGTGCTATCTCAGGAGGAGGAGTGACACGAGTTGTTCCAAGAATATTAGATTATTGAGAAACCTAAAACCTAATTTGCCTTGGCCCTAGTCCAAGTTTGATGCTGCTGCTGAGTTATAAATTCTGCACAATCCTAATTATGCTGATAACTCGAGTTGTAAAGATTGTGTGGTTCTCGTGTTTAGTCTTGAGTATGTGAATTGTAATCTGCTCTAATATTGGTTTGATATTAGAGTTAGAGTATCTTAGTTTAGTTGTGTTTTGTTAATCATATATAAGCTTTTAAGAAAGAGATGATTGTGTGTCTTTGAAGAGTGTCTTCTACTTTTGATTGTTTGTGTTGTTTGTCACTGGTTGTGACTGAGGGGATTTGAGGAGGACCTCATACCTAGGTGAGTCTTAGGTAGAAATCATAGGAAGGGTAGTGATTAAATGAGTAGTTGTAAACGGGAGAGTTTAACTTCTAACTGATACTATCGCATATTGATTTCATCTCTGGCTTGGTAGCCCCCAGAGTAGGAAGGTTGTTCCGAACTGGGTAAACAATTCTTCGTGTCTTTTACTGTTCTGCACTGTTTTTCGTTACTGTTAACAACTTGTTCCATAGGTATTTGTACTCAGATATTAATGCCATGACATCTCATTCGACATCACATATCTGATACCAGAATTTCACAAAGAAATTCTCAATAGAATATCTTAACCATGGATACTTCTAATATATGAGAACCTCACTAGTCTAAAACCTCACATCCCATAAGCTATCGAAAAGAATTATAGGTACCTTTAAAAGTTCGTACATCATTATGAAGGTTTGCATGCTGAGAACTCATCTTCTTCACATGAGTCATCATTTTGTTGAGAGGTGATTTAGTTCTTAAAAAGCCAAAATCCAATCTTTGTTCAGGAACTAGGATTATTTAAAATCAATTCATCAGAATGTCATGATCCTTGTATGTGCTTTTTTAGATGTGTTTGTGCTTCAACAACTTTTGTTTGAGCAACTTCCGAGCCTTTGACCTCATGTTTTTTCTATGACAGCTCCATCACTTTCAGCATCCCATGTTCAACTGCTCTAGAGATTATGATTTTTTTACTTTTGATCATCTCCAAAACCCACAACTTCCTCGGGCTTAAGTTCCAGGCTTTGGAACATATGCCTTCTTTCCGCCAGAGTCCAGGAACCAAGACTGGCGTTTCAATAGAGATGCTAAGAATATTTGTAACATGGATTATTTGTTTCTTGGGTACCCATAATTTCTTGGGTCCTCATTTGTTAGTTCTCCCAGAGTTCTTAACAGCTTTGGGTATACAAGCAAAATAATCATATTTACATGAATTAAAATGTGAAGATTTTGCCACGTGTTTTGACTTAGGTTTAGCCATAGATTTCTCCTTTTCTTTTCCTTTATCTTTAGGCACAAACCTAGTAAAGACAAAATGGGAATGAGGAGTATTATGTTTTTCTTCCTTATCATAATTAAATTCGTCGTAGAAGTTATAGCCAATACCATTTGTCCCATTTGTGCTCACGCCATAGATCATAGAAGTCGTTATGCTACTCCCTATGCTTCTGGCTAGGGACTTCTGAAAAGCTTGGTCATATTTCATAATGACATCATCAATACTCTCAGAAGCTTCTGCAAGAGCTTTCGTGCCTTTGAGGGCAGAGTTCTCATTTTTAAGAAAAACATTTTCTTTATTAATAAATAAGAGATCTTCCTTAATCTTACTGTTTTCAGAAGATATGGATTAATGGGACCTTTTGAGTTCCTTGAATTCAATCGTAAGTAACTCATGTCTTTCCAGAATTTCAAGTAAAGAAAAAGTTGATTAATAATGAGTAAGATCAGAAAATACCTCTTTGGAGAATACATCTTTTGAGTCTGATTTAGAGTCTGCTTCATTTTCATCTTCTAGAGGGATATCTACATCCGAGGTTCTAACATGAGCCATCGGCACCACATTAGCATGTTGTCATACCCCAAAATTTGCCCATGCTATTTTTCATACACAAAACCAAATCAAAAGACAAAGCTCCAAAACACAGTCTCCCACACAGAAGTTCTAAACTAGGGTTTGAATAATTCAGAGGAAAATCATTGAATCAATGGCTGGCTCAAGGTGGTTCCATAGGGTCACTAACATCCCAAAGTATCTCCATATAAAGTTCCAATTCAAACAGAGCAAATTTAGTCCCTCAAATCCTGATTAGGTCAACAGTCGACTATCAAGGGCAAAACAGTCATTTCAAGTCAAAATACAGTCAAAGTTCAAGATACTTGGTCAACAATATCCTCATAACCCTAAAATCATCATTTGATCAAGGATTGATCATGATGATGCAAGGAAAGATCAGAAAAGTCAAAAGTCAAAGGTTACTATTTTGGGCATGAACTGAAAAAGTCAACCAAACTTTGAAAATTCACCAAATATTCATACTTCATCAGAAAAATTCCCGCCAAAGCTCATTTTGAAGGGAATTCATTCCCCTATCCAATGGTCCAAGAATCAAAGCCCATAGGTCAATGGTTTAAGAGATATGGCTTCATACATTCTAGGTCCTTTTCAAAGGTCAACAAAAAGGCATGTTTTTCAAAAGGTCATAAAATAAAAATGGAAAATGATTTTGATATGAGACCAAATACATTGGTTAGAGATCTCTCTAGGGTTTCCAAAATGTCCTAGAACACTTCCATACCTCAAAAATTGAAGGAGATATGTCTTGTCAAAATTGAGTTATTTTGGAGGGAAAAATATGAAGGAATTCAAAATATTTTGCAAATGGGCCCAAATAGTTTTGACTCAATCATGATTCCCAAGTATCCAAGAGCCCAAGATAGTATTGCCACGAAAATATTTGGTTTATTTAATTTATTATGATTTTTTTATTCTAATTAAAAAGGATTAAAATCATATAAATAAAGAGAAAATCCAATATTTTATAAAAAATATGGTTTGAACCTATTTTGATCATCAAATATTCTCCAAAACAAATCAAATTTCGTGCACTTAAAGATTGGAAGGAAATTGAATCAATTTGGTCAAATTTGGAAAGATCCATAATCAAAATTCAATCAAATTTCTCAAGATAGGAATCAAAGATTCACATAGATTCAAGCCACTTTTATTAACCTAATTCACTCTCCCATATATAAGCAAGAGCTGCAGACCTAAAGGACACGGATTGGCTGCCTCCAAAGAACCAAATTCGAGTACAAAAGTTCAAGAAAATCTCAAACCACAATTCTGAATTCCAGGCCGATTCAAGGTGTTCTAGCTATTCCAAAACGTTCCTCAAAGATCACTGAAGGTGTTTGGATCGTTCCCTTGCCTCAATACCTCAAGAACACTCCACTGGCAAGCATTGGTAGCGCTTTTTTACAAAAGCGCTGTAAAAAAGGGGTAGTTGCAGATGCCCAAGGTCAGGGACGAAGGCGTGTCACACGGCCATTGGTCCATTCGAAACGGAATGGCGCGCGAAGGATTTTAGAATCCAGGATGATTCGGTGCATCAAGACGCACGCGAAGCCATGCTCCCTCATCCAGTCAGCCCTCTGATCATGATGTCTTCCAATCCAATGCTTTCAGATGTGAGGGTCTATCAGAGACCACCATGCATGCGCCACACAGGATCAAAAACGCTAAGTTTTCTATTTTTTTTATTTTTAATTACACAAATCCTTTTTATTTATATATACACATATATATATTTTTGTTTTGTTTTGTTGTATTTGTTTTTACTAAGAAAAATTTTATTTAGTTTTCTAATAACTTTTTTTTATATATCATAATAATAATTATTATTTTATTTTAATGTTATTTTATTTAAATTATTTTTTAATTTATATTTAATTGCTTAATCACTTCAAAAAGTCATATTTATGTTATTTTAACTCCAAAAAATTCATAAAAATTATTTTTACACTCGATTTAATTTCTTTATTCCGATTTAATTAATTAGGTCGCAAGACCAATAATTAATTAAATCAATTTGTCATTATAGAGAATTTGAATCCTAATTAGGGTTTACCCTACACTAAAAAATCTTCTTCTTCTGTGCCTTTTTCAGGGTTATCTTTTCAAACGCCTTCCGACTACGCGCATGATCAACAAACCTCGAAGTTAAGTAATTTAATTCTAATTCAATTTAAATTATATTTAGATTATTTTACTTTTAGGGTTTGCTTTGCATTCATCCCTTTTCTGCCTTGCCTTTCAGGGTCAACCCCAAAAGCGCCTACTAACCATATCAGATCAAATGCAAAAAGCTAAGTACCTTTCATTTATTTGCTCATGTCAATTTATTGTCTCAACCTTCTTATTTTAGGGTTAGAGATGTTCGCCTCGGAATTAGCCATACACTCACCCTATTTTTATTTTGTTTGCCTTTTCAGGATTCGATAATTGCCAAAGCTACGAATGTTTGGTAACCCTAAACCCTAACCCTGATATTTTTCTGTTTAATTATTACTTGCGTCAAACCCCATTGGGGATCCGCTGGTTTCATTGTCCCCTTCCCCTTTATTACTTTATAACTGCGTGGTTAGTAATTTAGGGAGTGCAACTCGTTAATTGAATTAGAATAACTAATTAAAAGATAAATATCTGAACATAATCACGTGATTGTTGCACACACGCACCCTTTTGGGTAACCCCCCTGTTGCCTGTTGCCTGTTGCCTGTTGCTTTCGTATTTTTGCAGAATAAGCCACGTCCCTCGGATTCGAAGATACCTCAGCCATGCTGCCTCGAATACTAAAGGTCATACGACCCTAAATGATGCTGCCTTCGATACACAAAAATGACCCTGACCCTCGGAAGTTGCCTACGAAAAGGCTGAGGTATCTTCTGGCTGCCTACGAAAAGGCTTATTCTGATCCTTGCCTTAGACTACCTGCCCTTCTATGGCATGGGACAGTCTTATGGCAAAGGATGCTTCGACGACCCTTCAATCTCCAAATGAAAGGCTTCCTGCCCTCTTATGGCAAGGATAGACCCTTTCACTCTGAAAGGCTAAAAGAACTCTTTTTTTTTTCAAACTATAAGGTAATTTGCCCTTAATTGCTTTGCCTTGCTTTAAAAGTTTTTTTATATATTCTTTCTCATAAATCTTCAAAAGGGCTACGCTCATTTACGAGCTAAAGTCCCTATTCTTCTACATTTCTGAAAACAAGGAGCAAAGCAATTAAGAGCCCATGGAAAACCATGGATGCAAAGGGTGCCTTACACCTTCCCTTTGCATAATTACCCCCCGAACCCTATTTTTATTTAAAAGGTTTTTCCTGTTCTTTTAGCCTTTCCAATATTTGGATAAAATAAAAGTCGGTGGCGACTCTTGCTATCCGCACATTTCGATTATTAAAAAGTCAGTTCACCGTATTACAGAACTGGCGACTCTGCTGGGGAGATTTCGATTAAGAGGGGTTACCTTAAAAGTTTAGGATTCATTTTAAATGTTTTCTATTGTTTGCTTTGTTTGTTTTATTTTTCAGGGGCGTTTTGGGAATTAACTGAAGGACGAATCCTATTCCCGGATTCAAGTACATCTAAGATAGGAAGTGGCATAGTCATGGCGACCTCCTTCATGTATGTGGAGGATTGGTCAATATGAGAGTTCACGCTTGAGTTAGGCCTCTATAGGTGTTTACATGCTTCTCTTGTATGAGGGAGGTTCGTGTGGATACCTGTGGGTGAGTCGGAGCTCAAGGACCGTTAGTAACCTTTAACCCATCCTGACTTTTAGGAACGTAGTGGGGGGACTACTCTTGATGTATGTTGAGAGCATAGTCGCTACCCGATACTACAGCTCAGATAGGCTCTTTCTCAAAGTATCATTGCATGGTATGTATGTATCATGTTCGAGGGTGCTTTAGGAGGGTCGACAATTCTGAGTCACTTGGTAGAACCCGTTGCTGAAATTTCCTTATCCGTAGAAATACCCTTGGGAAGGACACTTGATCAAACTCCACGCAAGCCTTAATCCAAAAATTGTGTGATTTGTGTGGATTTACTTGTGTATGTGCATCATGCATACATGCATCATTCATACATGGCATAACTAACCCATTTCAAGGAATTGGAGGTTTCTTAACCGTATGTTGTTTTGTAGGTTGTTTGAATATGGAAACAAAAGGCCGTAAACCGTTCTTCCTCAATTTCAAGAAAGTGCCAACGCAATTGAAGATTTTCTGCGACAACATCTCTGGTTCTCTCAAATTCAGTGATTCTCTTAATACACTCATAAGTTTGGTACGAACTAATGTGGATGACGTTCTCCTCAACACCATGGTTCAATTCTATGATCCGTTACTACATTGCTTCACTTATAGAGATTTTCAGTTAGTACCATCCTTGGAAGAATTCTCCTACTTGCTTGGACTTCCTGTGCTTAATAAAATTCCTTATACTGGTAAAGAAGAAGAGCCTAAGTTGGAAGTCATTGCTGCTGCCCTGCACTTGCCAAGATCAGAAATTGAGAAGGTTTGGATTAGTAAGAAAGAGTATTCTGGATTACCCCTTGATTTCCTCTACGAAAAAGCGGAGATTCTTGCTAAAGCTTCAAGTATGGATGCCTTGGAAGCTGTGTTGTCCCTCTTAATTTATGGACAAGTTTTGTTTTTCCATTATGAAAAAATTGTTGATGTGGCTGCTATCAACATATTCCTTAGCAAGAATCTGGTTCCTACTTTACTTGGTGACTTACTACATTCTATTCATTTCCGAGTATCAAAAAGGAAAGGTTGTGTCCTAGGATGTGCTTCTCTATTGCATAAGTGGTTTATTTCGCACTTACCTCTCTCCGTAAGAAAGAATGAAGAAGGATTAACTTGGGCTCAGAGAATTATGAAGCTTTCTTTCGACGACATCCTATGGTACCAAAAGAAGTTCGAGGGAACCTTGCTATTTGATAGTTGTGGAGATTTCCCTAATATACCTCTTCTTGGTGTTCGTGGAGGAATATCTTATAATCCCATTCTAGCTCGACATCAGTTTGGCTTTGCCTTGAAGGACAAACCGCGTTCTTTGTATCTTAGTGCAGAATATTTCCATTATGATTCCGACAAAGAGAAGAAGAGAGACCTTTTCATCAAAGCTTGGATGAAAGTAAAGAAAGTTGGCGCAAAGGATATAGGAAGGAGAAATTATATGCCATGGGATCCATATTTCCGATGGGTTTATGATCGAGTTATGGAATTTGGGATGCCTTATCCATCTGATACGCCCATAGTTCCAAGGGTAGCTCCTCCTGCTGCTCCAATTGCATTTGAGCCATACATTCCTGCTCCAAATGAAGACCTGGTTGCAACTGTTAACCGACTGAAAAGGGAAAGGGAAGACTTTGAGAGACGCTTACTAAAAGTGGAAGCTGAAAAAGAGGTGTTAATACAAGATGCCAAAGAGAAAGAGACTTTACTTGATTACTTTTCCCGCAAATGGAAGATTGAAGATTTTGTTTCTCCAGATCAGATTAATTCATGGGAAAACGAAATTTCTAGGCTTGTTCAAGAAAGAGAGGAAATGATCAAGGCACACAAGGAAGAAGTCCGAGTCCTAAAGAGGAGGCGTCGTCAGGAAGACAAAAATCCTGGAATTTAGTGTCTTTATTTATTATTAATTTCTTTATTTTAATGTAACTTTTGGGGTTATGACCTTACAATTTAATTAATAAATAATGTTTTTTTTCTTTGTTTCAACACGAGTTAAAATTCTTTCAATTCCTTGAAAACATTGCATATGCATAATCATATCATTCATAAACATCGCATCACAGGTTTCATAAAGACAAATGCCTCATCTTTATGCTGTTTATTTCAGTAAGAAAGATGGATCTCGAACAATCTGTCAAAGCTCTCCAAACTCAGAATGCTGAATTTCAAGCTCTGATTCTGAACCTGGCCAATGGACAAAATGAACTGAAAGCCCTTCTGACTAAGAAGGAAAAGAAGACTCAGAAGCCCAAAGGAGTGATCAATCTGGGAAGAAGGTTCAAAGGTCGTCCCAGGAGGGCCGAGGATGCTGAAATCCCTAAGAATGAGGAAGATGAAGAGAGAGATGATCTCAGCGTCAAGAACAATCAGGGAAGCCATGTAGGTTCTGATGGTGAAGAAGAAGAAGAAAACGAGTATCCCCAAGACGAGGATTACGCTGATGAGAAGTATAGGCTACTGGAAGAGCGTCTGAGAAGTGTGGAAATTCAGAAAGTACCTGGGTTGGATTTTGAAGAATTAGGACTCGTTCCTGGGGTCGTTATTCCTCCGAAGTTCAAGACTCCCGTTTTTGCTAAGTATGATGGAATTTCCTGTCCTAAGATGCACTTGAGGTCTTACGTGAGGAAGATTCAGCCTCACACTGCTGATAAGAGGCTCTGGATCCATTTCTTTCAAGAGAGTTTATCTGGAACTCAACTCGAATGGTATTATAAGCTGGAAAGTGCTAGCGTCCGTACATGGGAAGATTTGGTTGTGGCTTTCTACAAGCAATACCAATATAACTCTGATCTTGCACCGACTCGCATGCAACTTCAAAGCATGTCCATGGGTCCTAAAGAAAGCTTCAAGGAGTATGCTCAAAAGTGGAGAGACTTAGCTGGAAGAGTCCAACCTTCTTTAAATGATAGAGAGTTGGTAGACATGTTCATGGGCACGCTAACTGGGCCATTCTATAGTCACCTGCTGGGTAGTTCTTCTTCTGGGTTTACTGAACTCATTTTAACTGGAGAACGTGTGGAAAATGGTATTCGAAGTGGGAAGATTCAAGTGGGTTCTGCCTCTGGAACTACAAGGAAGCCATATCAAGGAAGAAATGAGTCTAATGCTATTCATAGTCAAAAGAGTCGTGGTAAGGAGGATCAGAATCAATCTGTTGGTGCCGTCCTTATCTCTGCACCAATATCTCAACAAGCTCCTAGACAAGACTACCAACGCAAGACTGATAGACCAAGGAGGCAATTCACCAAGATCAACATGCCTTTATCTCAAGTTCTGCAACATCTGTTGAAAGCCAATCTAATCACTCTGAGAGACCCTCCCAAGAGCGTTATTACCACATCTCCAAATTATGACCCTAAGGCCAAATGTGCGTATCATTCTAATAGTCCGGGGCACACTGCCGATAATTGTTGGGCATTGAGAAACAAAGTCCAAGACATGTTAGAAGCTGGTGAAATTGAATTTGACGCCCCTGAGACTCCTAACGTCATCACTGCTCCGATGCCAAAACATGACCATGCTGTTAATGCCATCATGGATACCATCCATGTCTATGATGTGAGAGATCTGTCAACTCCTCTCCCCGATATCAAGAGAAAGTTGTTGCGAGCTGGTTTATTTCCAGGTTGCGACCCTGACTGTTATTACTGTGCACTCATACCCGAGGGTTGTGAGAACCTGAAAAGAGGCATCCAAGGCTGGATGGATCGTGGCACTATCAGATTTGAGAAGACTCCCACTGTTGAAGAGTTGTGTGAGGGTTTCTCCCGTGGTTTGAAGCTCGAAGATGTATCTGTGATCTCTAGAGTACCACTAAAGATCCCTACCAAGGCTCCTTTCAAGATTTCTGCTGAACCCCGTGTGGCTCCGATCATTATCACTAAACCTGGTCCTATGCCATACTCATCTGACAAAGCTATCCCTTGGAATTATGGTTCCGAGGTCTATGTGCAAGGAGTTAAGCAAGAACTTGAATTTGATAAGGTTTCTGAAGATGTCAATCCTGATGTAGGAAACATTGCTGGAACTAGTAAGGTGACGAGGAGTGGAAGGGTGTTTTCTCCAGAGATCTCCCCAAATGTTACTTCACCTACCATTACTATCACCCCGAATACTGACGCTCATGGTAAAGGACCGCTGCCTGAACCTGAAACTGTCACTAGAAATGCGCCATCTGAAGAAACAAATGAGTTCCTGAAATACATCCGCAAGAGTGATTATGATATTGTTGAACAAATGGGGCATACTCCTTCCAAGATCTCTATGCTGTCGCTCCTGAGTTGTTCAAAGACCCATGCCAAGGCTATGATGAAATTTCTAGAGGCTGCCCATGTGCCACAAGAGATTTCTGTCACTCAACTCGAGAACTGTATTGCGAACTTAACAACTGATAACTACCTTGGGTTTTCTGATGCCGATCTAAGTCCTAGTGGGAGGAATCATAACAAGGCACTGCATATCTCCATTGAATGTGGTGGTACTACTCTGGCTCATGTACTAGTTGATGATGGCTCGTCTCTGAATGTGTTACCCAAGGTGGTGTTGGACAGACTTAAGGTCGATGGAATTGAGCTGAAATCTAGTAATGTGATAGTCAAAGCTTATGATGGCACTATGAGTACTGTGTATGGCGAAGTCGAGCTCCCCATCAGAGTAGGCGCCCAAACCTTTAATACTGTGTTCTACGTGATGGATATTCGTCCCGCCTATTCCTGTCTACTTGGGCGTCCCTGGATACATAAAGCAAACGCCGTGACTTCAACTCTCCATCAGAAGTTGAGATACCCAATGGAAGGCAAGATTGTCACTGTGCATGGTGAAGATGAATATTTGGTAAGTTTCGTAGATGAGACCAAGTATCTTGAGTTCACTGGAGAGACATTTGAATCACCTCGCATAGCACATGAATGGAAGCTTGAACCAGTTCCAGAAACTAAATATGTCTACACTCCTCCTAAAATTCCTGGAGATGTTCCTACAATGGCTTCCCTGAAAGACGCTAGGGCTGTGGTAGAAGAAGGTGGTTGCACTATCTGGGGGCAATTACCTGATATTCCGTATAAATCCAACAAATGGGGTTTAGGCTGCACTGCTAAGGATCAGAAGGGAACACCACCTCCTCGTACAGAAGACTTGAAACATCACTTCGTCAGCAAGGGAGTTAATGCCATTGAAGAAGACGAAGATAATCACAACCTGGACAAGTGGATCTCCCCTACATCAGACAAAGGGCTAGACAACTGGAAGGCCGAGGACATTGTTTCTATCTCCTATAGTCAGGAGTAATTGCCATTCTTAGTTTATTTCCTGCTTTTTATTCTCCAATTTTAATTCTTGTACTTCAATAAAGACAATAAACTCTAAAGCCATGTGTCCTGCCCGAGGCACAATGGTCCATTTGTTAGGGCTTGTCATTTCATGAGCATATTTTCATTCAATAAAACATTGGACGTTTCGTATTCGAATTGTGTGTTTGCCTTTATTTTCCTTTTATTTACTTTTTATAGCTATGCGTTCTCACACACACCCACGTAATGCACTGCAGATCCACATTCACTCTGGATCCTGTTGATAACGATTCTGCTATTGCTAAATATGACTTTGAAAATCCGATCTATCAAGCTGAGGATGAAGGTGAGGAAGGTTGTGAAGTGCCTAGAGAACTTGCCCGTTTACTAGAGCAAGAAGAAAAGACTATACAGCCGCACGAAGAGCCAATTGAAGTTGTGAACATAGGTACCGAGGAAGAAAAGAAAGAAATCAAGATAGGGGCTGAATTAGAGGATGCTGTCAAGCAAAGGCGGATTCAGATGTTACGAGACAATGTTGAGATCTTCGCTTGGTCATACGAAGACATGCCTGGGCTCGACACTGATATTGTGGTTCATCGTTTACCTATCAAAGAGAACAGTCCTCCGGTTAAACAGAAATTACGAAGAAGCAGACCTGACATGGCTCAGAAAATTAAAGAAGAGGTCGAGAAACAATTTAACGCTGGGTTCCTGAAAGTAGTGAGTTATCCACCATGGATCGCCAATATAGTGCCGGTACCGAAGAAAGATGGAAAAGTCAGAATGTGTGTAGACTATAGAGATCTGAATCGAGCAAGTCCTAAAGATGATTTCCCATTACCACATATCGACATTCTGGTTGATAGTACTGCACAATGCAAGGTTTTCTCTTTTATGGATGGTTTCTCAGGTTACAATCAGATTAAGATGGCACCCGAAGATATGGAGAAGACAACATTCACTACGCCTTGGGGCACTTTCTGTTACAAAGTCATGCCATTTGGGTTAAAGAACGCTGGGGCAACCTACCAACGTGCAATGGTAGCCTTATTCCATGATATGATCCACAAAGAAATAGAAGTCTATGTTGATGATATGATTGCGAAGTCCAACACTGAAGAAGAACATCTGGTCCATTTACAGAAGTTGTTTGACAGGTTGAAGAAGTAGAAGTTGAGATTGAATCCGAACAAGTGCACCTTTGGCGTAAGGTCTGGTAAGCTGCTGGGTTTTGTTGTTAGTAGCAAAGGTATCGAAGTTGATCCTGCAAAAGTAAAAGCCATACAAGAAATGCCCGCTCCGCGAAACGAGAAAGAAGTTAGAGGATTCCTGGGTCGACTAAATTACATTGCTAGATTTATCTCCCATCTGACCGCTACTTGTGAGCCAATCTTCAAGTTACTGAAGAAAGATCAAGTAGTAAAATGGAATGACCAATGTCAAGAGGCCTTTGACAAAATAAAGAAGTATCTGCAAGAACCTCCGATCATGATACCACCTGCAGAAGGAAGACCTCTAATTATGTACTTAACAGTGTTAGAGAACTCAATGGGGTGCGTACTGGGGCAACATGACGAGTCTGGTCGAAAAGAGCATGCAATATACTACCTTAGCAAAAAGTTTACCGACTGTGAAACAAGATACTCACTGCTCGAGAAAACTTGCTGTGCTTTGGCTTGGGCTGCTCGCCGACTGAGACAGTATATGTTGAACCATACCACTTTGTTGATTTCCAGAATGGATCCCATCAAGTATGTATTCGAGAAACCTGCTCTCTCTGGACGAATAGCAAGATGGCAAATGATACTAACAGAATATGACATCCAATACACAACACAGAAAGCGATCAAAGGGAGTGTGGTAGCAGATCATTTAGCACAACAAGCGATAGATGACTACCAGTCGATGAATTTCGAATTTCCAGATGAAGATGTGATGCTTGTTACTGACTATGAACAACCTGGCCCGGATGAAGGACCTGAACCAGGATCCCGATGGACTATGGTTTTCGATGGAGCTTCAAACGCACTCGGTAATGGCATTGGCGCCATAATTGTCTCTCCTGCTGGTGGACACACTCCATTCACCGCCAGATTATGTTTCGACTGCACCAACAACATGGCTGAGTATGAAGCGTGTATCTTGGGGCTCAGAGCTGCTATTGATTTAAGGATCAAATTCTTGGAAGTGTATGGGGATTCTGCCCTAGTAATCAGTCAAATCAGAGGGGAATGGGATACAAAACATCCTAATCTCATACCCTATAAAGAGTTTGTACTATCTCTAATTCCATATTTTGAAGAGATTACTTTCGAACATATTCCCCGAGAAGAGAATCAGCTGGCCGATGCGTTAGCTACTATGTCATCCATGTTCAAAGTTAGATGGGATAATGAGGCTCCTATAGTTATCATTGAAAGACATGACGAACCTGCATATTGTTATGAGATAGCTGACGACGAGGCTGAAGAGAAACCATGGTTTTACGAAGTAAAAAGGTACCTCGAGACTCAAGAATATCCCGAAGGGGCATCCATTAATGACAGAAAGTTCCTAAGAAGATTCGCATCCAAGTTCTTTCTGAGCAATGGGACGTTATACAAGCGCAACCATGATTCAACCCTGCTTCGTTGTGTGAATAAGAAGGAAGCTGAAAAGATCATGGAAGACATGCACGATGGTACTTTTGGGACCCACTCTAGTGGACATACTATGGCTAAGAAGATTCTAAGAGCAGGTTACTACTGGTCCACAATGGAAACTGACTGTCACCACCATTCAAGAACTTGTCACAAGTGCCAGATATACGCCGACAAAGTACATGTGCCTCCCGTTCCTCTAAATGTACTAACTGCTCCTTGGCCTTTTGCCATGTGGGGCATTGATATGATTGGGGAAATTAAGCCTACTGCTTCCAACGGACATCGTTTCATTCTAGTAGCCATCGATTACTTCACTAAATGGGTAGAAGCTGCTTCATTTGCCTCTGTAACCAAGAATGTGGTGGCTCGATTCATTAAACACAACCTCATCTGTCGGTATGGCATTCCCGAAAGAATCATCACTGATAATGGTACCAATCTGAACAATAAGATGATCACTGAGCTCTGCACACAATTCAATATCAAACATCACAATTCTTCGCCTTATAGACCAAAAATGAATGGCGCTGTGGAGGCCGCCAACAAAAACATTAAGAAGATTGTGCAAAAAATGACTGTGACTTACAAGGATTGGCACGAAATGTTACCATTTGCTCTCCATGGTTACCGTACCTCTGCACGTACATCAACTGGGGCAACCCCGTTCTCATTAGTCTATGGTATGGAAGCTGTATTACCAATTGAAGTTCAGATACCGTCACTAAGGATCATGAAAGAAGCAGAGCTAGATGAAGATGAATGGATCCAGACTCGACTAGATCAATTAAACTTGATTGACGAAAAGAGGCTCGCGGCTGTTTGTCATGGACAACTGTATCAGAAACGTATGATCAAGGCGTTTAACAAAAGAGTCAAACAACAAGTTTATCGAGTTGGTGACTTGGTCATAAAGAGAATCATTCTGCCACAAGGTGATCCTAGGGGCAAGTGGACTCCCACCTATGAAGGACCATTCGTCATCAAGAAAATCTTCTCTGGAGGAGCAATGATACTCACTACTATGGATGGAGAAGACTTCCCACAACCTGTGAACGCAGACATAGTCAAAAAATACTACGCATAAACATGACCCGTTAGGTCGACGTACCTAGGCAAAAGTAAGGGCATCCCGGCAAACCAAAAGGGTTTGGGCAAAAATTAGGGATATATATATATAAAAAAATATGTACACCCGTCAAGTTGAAAACCCGAAAGGGCGACTTGGGCAAAAAAGGGTATCCTGCTAGACTGAAAACCTGAAAGGGCGGTCTAGGCAAAAGTTAAGGATCAAGCGTACGACTATGTCCCGTTCACATCATCCATCAATCAGATGCATCTACGACAACAAGTTCAAAAGGCTCAGATCAACTTAGTCATCTTTCTCCGACAAGCATGGGATGAGATACTCGAGGACATAATAGCAATAGCAGAGTGGAAACTCAATAGGATTACTTTTACATAGCTACTTTTTCTTTTGTCTTTTGTACCTTTTCAAAAAACACACAATATGTTTTATCTTGCCTATTTATGGCTCTTCTGAATATAATTTACTTCTTCCTTCCAAATTCATTTTCTTCTCTTTTACTTTTCGAATACGCAAACGTCCAATGATAATTTTGAATGAACATATGCATATGAATGTGATTATCATTTTCTCCTTTTCCATAAAATATCTAATAGTCTATTAGTAGGAAAGGCAAAGAGACAATGTCCGAGGTAATCAAAAGTCCTCCCGCAAATCAATTGACATATCCCCACAGAGCAATCACTAAGAAGATGTCTTCCCACAATAAAGGCATGGCTCCCCAACACGGTTTGCATCCCTATCTTCTCTGTATCCCAATCAGAGAATATCAAGCTACTGATCATCTCCAAGCAGAAATCATAAATTCCCAGCTGAGCATCTTCAAGACAAGATCAGACAGTACAATTACAAGGACATAAAGATCTACTTTCTTAATCAAAGACAACATAAATCATATTCACATATCATATGTCATAAACATGTTCATACACTGCATACATTACCTCATAATGAACTCATACATAACATGCAAAAGCTCTCATTTATTTTGAGGGATTCATTACATAACCCATGCATCATGACATTGCATAAGATTAACCTTACCTTTTTCAGAATACAGGTACCGACAAATGAACGAAATCTCCAACTTTCCAAGATCTAATTCAGCTACTACGAATGGTACTGACACGATCAACGCTCGAAGATCTAATTCATTTACCACGAACGGTAATGACACGATCACTTTCAAAGTCTAATTCAGCTACTACGAACAGTACTGACACGACAAAAGATCTAATTCTATCATCACGAACGGTGTGGACACGATCACTGGCCTTCCCAGTCTAATTCAGTCACTACGAACGGTGCTGACACGACAAGAGAATCTAATTCTATCATCACGAACGATGAAGACACGATTATCTCCTCAGATCTAATTCTATCATCACGAACGATGAAGACACGATCATCTTTCCAAGATCTAATTCAAGTATCACGAACGATACTGACACGATCAATTCCCAAGGATCTAATTCATCTACCACGAACGGTAATGACACGGTCAACGCGCAAACAACATCTTCTCAAAATTCAACTACCAGATGGCATCCACAAGCCCATCTCCGACAAAAGTCCCTACTTCAAATAAGGCAAATTTCTTGGTATTCTTATGTTCAATCATCTTCCACCTTCAGATACCGACTGGCGCGCAAACCACTCTACATCTTCAGGTTTAAGATAATTGAACAGGGGCAGCTGTCATACCCCAAAATTTGCCCATGCTATTTTTCATACACAAAACCAAATCAAAAGACAAAGCTCCAAAACACAGTCTCCCACACAGAAGTTCTAAACTAGGGTTTGAATAATTCAGAGGAAAATCATTGAATCAATGGATGGCTCAAGGTGGTTCCATAGGGTCACTAACATCCCAAAGTATCTCCATATAAAGTTCCAATTCAAACAGAGCAAATTTAGTCCCTCAAATCCTGATTAGGTCAACAGTCGACTATCAAGGGCAAAACAGTCATTTCAAGTCAAAATACAGTCAAAGTTCAAGATACTTGGTCAACAATATCCTCATAACCCTAAAATCATCATTTGATCAAGGATTGATCATGATGATGCAAGGAAAGATCAGAAAAGTCAAAAGTCAAAGGTTACTATTTTGGGCATGAACTGAAAAAGTCAACCAAACTTTGAAAATTCACCAAATATTCATACTTCATCAGAAAAATTCCCGCCAAAGCTCATTTTGAAGGGAATTCATTCCCCTATCCAATGGTCCAAGAATCAAAGCCCATAGGTCAATGGTTTAAGAGATATGGCTTCATACATTCTAGGTCCTTTTCAAAGGTCAACAAAAAGGCATGTTTTTCAAAAGGTCATAAAATAAAAATGGAAAATGATTTTGATATGAGACCAAATACATTGGTTAGAGATCTCTCTAGGGTTTCCAAAATGTCCTAGAACACTTCCATACCTCAAAAATTGAAGGAGATATGTCTTGTCAAAATTGAGTTATTTTGGAGGGAAAAATATGAAGGAATTCAAAATATTTTGCAAATGGGCCCAAATAGTTTTGACTCAATCATGATTCCCAAGTATCCAAGAGCCCAAGATAGTATTGCCACGAAAATATTTGGTTTATTTAATTTATTATGATTTTTTTATTCTAATTAAAAAGGATTAAAATCATATAAATAAAGAGAAAATCCAATATTTTATAAAAAATATGGTTTGAACCTATTTTGATCATCAAATATTCTCCAAAACAAATCAAATTTCGTGCACTTAAAGATTGGAAGGAAATTGAATCAATTTGGTCAAATTTGGAAAGATCCATAATCAAAATTCAATCAAATTTCTCAAGATAGGAATCAAAGATTCACATAGATTCAAGCCACTTTTATTAACCTAATTCACTCTCCCATATATAAGCAAGAGCTGCAGACCTAAAGGACACGGATTGGCTGCCTCCAAAGAACCAAATTCGAGTACAAAAGTTCAAGAAAATCTCAAACCACAATTCTGAATTCCAGGCCGATTCAAGGTGTTCTAGCTATTCCAAAACGTTCCTCAAAGATCACTGAAGGTGTTTGGATCGTTCCCTTGCCTCAATACCTCAAGAACACTCCACTGGCAAGCATTGGTAGCGCTTTTTTACAAAAGCGCTGTAAAAAAGGGGTAGTTGCAGATGCCCAAGGTCAGGGACGAAGGCGTGTCACACGGCCATTGGTCCATTCGAAACGGAATGGCGCGCGAAGGATTTTAGAATCCAGGATGATTCGGTGCATCAAGACGCACGCGAAGCCATGCTCCCTCATCCAGTCAGCCCTCTGATCATGATGTCTTCCAATCCAATGCTTTCAGATGTGAGGGTCTATCAGAGACCACCATGCATGCGCCACACAGGATCAAAAACGCTAAGTTTTCTATTTTTTTTATTTTTAATTACACAAATCCTTTTTATTTATATATACACATATATATATATTTTTGTTTTGTTTTGTTGTATTTGTTTTTACTAAGAAAAATTTTATTTAGTTTTCTAATAACTTTTTTTTATATATCATAATAATTATTATTATTTTATTTTAATGTTATTTTATTTAAATTATTTTTTAATTTATATTTAATTGCTTAATCACTTTAAAAAGTCATATTTATGTTATTTTAACTCCAAAAAATTCATAAAAATTATTTTTACACTCGATTTAATTTCTTTATTCCGATTTAATTAATTAGGTCGCAAGACCAATAATTAATTAAATCAATTTGTCATTATAGAGAATTTGAATCCTAATTAGGGTTTACCCTACACTAAAAAATCTTCTTCTTCTGTGCCTTTTTCAGGGTTATCTTTTCAAACGCCTTCCGACTACGCGCATGATCAACAAACCTCGAAGTTAAGTAATTTAATTCTAATTCAATTTAAATTATATTTAGATTATTTTACTTTTAGGGTTTGCTTTGCATTCATCCCTTTTCTGCCTTGCCTTTCAGGGTCAACCCCAAAAGCGCCTACTAACCATATCAGATCAAATGCAAAAAGCTAAGTACCTTTCATTTATTTGCTCATGTCAATTTATTGTCTCAACCTTCTTATTTTAGGGTTAGAGATGTTCGCCTCGGAATTAGCCATACACTCACCCTATTTTTATTTTGTTTGCCTTTTCAGGATTCGATAATTGCCAAAGCTACGAATGTTTGGTAACCCTAAACCCTAACCCTGATATTTTTCTGTTTAATTATTACTTGCGTCAAACCCCATTGGGGATCCGCTGGTTTCATTGTCCCCTTCCCCTTTATTACTTTATAACTGCGTGGTTAGTAATTTAGGGAGTGCAACTCGTTAATTGAATTAGAATAACTAATTAAAAGATAAATATCTGAACATAATCACGTGATTGTTGCACACACGCACCCTTTTGGGTAACCCCCCTGTTGCCTGTTGCCTGTTGCTTTCGTATTTTTGCAGAATAAGCCACGTCCCTCGGATTCGAAGATACCTCAGCCATGCTGCCTCGAATACTAAAGGTCATACGACCCTAAATGATGCTGCCTTCGATACACAAAAATGACCCTGACCCTCGGAAGTTGCCTACGAAAAGGCTGAGGTATCTTCTGGCTGCCTACGAAAAGGCTTATTCTGATCCTTGCCTTAGACTACCTGCCCTTCTATGGCATGGGACAGTCTTATGGCAAAGGATGCTTCGACGACCCTTCAATCTCCAAATGAAAGGCTTCCTGCCCTCTTATGGCAAGGATAGACCCTTTCACTCTGAAAGGCTAAAAGAACTCTTTTTTTTTCAAACTATAAGGTAATTTGCCCTTAATTGCTTTTCCTTGCTTTAAAAGTTTTTTTATATATTCTTTCTCATAAATCTTCAAAAGGGCTACGCTCATTTACGAGCTAAAGTCCCTATTCTTCTACATTTCTGAAAACAAGGAGCAAAGCAATTAAGAGCCCATGGAAAACCATGGATGCAAAGGGTGCCTTACACCTTCCCTTTGCATAATTACCCCCCGAACCCTATTTTTATTTAAAAGGTTTTTCCTGTTCTTTTAGCCTTTCCAATATTTGGATAAAATAAAAGTCGGTGGCGACTCTTGCTATCCGCACATTTCGATTATTAAAAAGTCAGTTCACCGTATTACACATGTTCTCCTTCTGAGTCGTCTTCTAAAGAATCAGAATATTCCCAAGTTACCACCAACTCTTTATCCTTGCCACTAGACTTCCTTTGACCAGAAGTAGACTCGAAGCGGCCATCAGTCCTTCTAGTACGTCTGCATCTGTTGCCTTGATTTCTCTTCCAAACACGGTTAACCCTTCTGGACAGCAGTGACAAATCCTCTTTAACTTCATCAACATCTTCTTTAGAATCCTCAATATCTTTAGCTTGAAGAGTTTCTGACTTCACAAATCTACTGACAAATTTGAACGCAACAAATTTTCCTCTTTTCTGAGGTTCATCCTATTCTAGCTCATTCTCATGACTTCTTAGAGAAATCACAAATTCTTCTAGAGAAGTTTTGTTTAGATCCTTTGCAAGCTTGAGTGTAGTTACCAAAGGCCTCCATTTGGATGGCAAGCTTCTGATAATTTTATTCACGTGATCTGAAATTAAATACCCTTTGTTTAGAACTCTCAGTCATGCAACTAAGGTTTGAAACCTTAAGTACATAGTCTCAACTGTTTCATCATCCTCCATCTTGAAGGCTTCATACTTCTGAATCAAGTCCAGAGCCTTGGTTTCCTTGACTTGATCATTTTCTTCATGAGTCATTCTGAGAGAGTCAAATATGGACTTAGTTGAGTCCCTATTTGTGATCTTCTCATACTCAGTATAAGAAATAACATTCAACAAGATGGTTATTGTTTTATGATGATTCTTATAATCCTTCTTTTGTTGATCATTCATAGATTTCCTTTCAAGATGCATTCCATTTCCATCTGTGGGATGATCGTAGCCATCAACTAACATATCCCAAAGACCAACATCATGACCTAGAAACAAACTTTCTAGTCTGTCTTTCAAATATTCAAACTTTTCACCATCAAATATGAGAGGTTTAGATTTGTAATTATCATTTGAAATTGGAGCAGGAGATGGTGGTGAAGGATCAACCATAGTGTTTCTAAAACTCGTCTGGATCTTTATCTGACACGGTTAAGTGTTTAGTAAGAATCAATACTAGAATCGGAGCTCTGATGCCAATTGAAGGTGCGAGAAACACAATAAAGGGGGGTTTGAATTGGGTTGCACCAAATATATTATTTTCGCAACTCAACTATAAAGCTAACAAGTGAATAAAAATAAATGAACACAATTATTTTTATCTTGGTTCACTGTTAACTAAGTTACTCCAGTCCACCCAACAAGGTGATTTTCCTCATACAAAAGGACTTAATCCACTATGATCCAATCGATTACAAACAACCACAACAAGTCTGATCAACCTTGTTGATAATTCAATACAAGTCTGCTGACCCTTAAAGCCAAGCTACTGACAACCGCAAGAAGTCCGATCAACCTTGTTGACAACCCCAACAAGTTTAGTTGATCCTTAATTCCAAGTTATAGATAACCATAATAAGTATGATGAACCTTGATGACAACCCCGATAAGATATGTTAATCCTTATTGCCAAACCATTATGACCGCAACCAAAGTCTTCTTGAGAATCCTAACTAAACCTAGTCTCTCAAGGAACCTATCAACAACTATTGATTTACAAAGATATGTATATGTGTTGCACCCCAAAATTTGCCCTCTTTCTCTGTGCTATAAGTTATGAAAGACGTTTATTTCGTCTCTCAAAAAAATTGAAAAAAATAATAAAGAGTTTTTGTTGTTTTTAAGACAATTTCGGTGCTAAGGTTTCCTCCAATTGCTTGTTATGCAAGTCAAGATATTAGCCATGGTACAAGATATGGTTCGCGGGGTCATTGTGATTAAGGTGTTGTTATAAGTTCAAATATTTGTTGCTCGTAATGCAAGTCACTTGATGTGAGAGTTTAAGCTGAGGTTTTGTTAAGAATGCGGGTTGAATTTCATTGAGAATTGAGGATTGATGTGAAAGAATTCCTTTAATTGTTTACTTAATCCTATGAATTCAAAATATTTCAAGCTTATTAATTGGATTAATGTTGTGAGATGCAAGCAAGGTCCATTCATGTGAATTGATCGGAATTGAAGTTAGGAGCCCATAAAAAAAAGAGTTCATTCATATCAAAGTTCAAATGTCCATTCAATGTCAAAATATTTACATATCCATTACAAGATCCGAAAAATTGATCAATCCATAAAAAAAAAATCCAGAAACGAAATGTAACAAGGGGTGTAACAAACTCTCGCCGACTCTTCTCTCTCGATTGAACCTTCATGAGAGAACCTCTTGAATCTCTCTTGGTTTTCGATCGTAACAACCTCACTCTAGAGCATAACAGAATTTGGAGAATCTCAGATCTTCAATCTTCACTGCTTCTCCTCTTGATTCAATCTTCATACATCAAACTTCCATCATCTTCATCTTCAAGCCAACCTTCAATCACCTTCAAAAACTCTGCAACATAATCTTCATCGGTTCTCCAACCTTCCTTCTCAACACCTTCATCGCATCATCATCATCTTTATTCAATCCTGAACCTACAAAACTCTCCGATTCAATCGCCAAAGAAAATTCAGAAGAAAAGAAAGGAGAAAATCCGTAACAGAAACGCAACAATATTTTTCTTCACGATTCAATTCAATCTGCCATAACCATACCTTCGTTCTTGAATCGAAGGCATAATCCATACAAAAATCACCATTAACCTTCAATCTATCTTCAATCCACCATAACCTTCAACATAACCTTGACAATCTCCATTACATGTTCTTCGTGATGTAACAATCATCATGAATCTCGTAGCGCATCCGAGTTCTCATCAAAGAAGCGATAACAACGTTTCAACGACATTGAACGCATCAGAATCACGAAGAAGAAGAGAGCCAAATCAAAGAGAGCACGGGAATGAACATACCTAGATTTGTTCGGTTCTCTCATCGTCTTCGTCGATCCAAAGAGCCACCGGCGGTCCTCCGATCGCGTGAGAGGTTGAGATGAGGTGAAGCCGGACTGAAAACGTTTTGAGTTGGAGGAGGAAGGGAACGAAGGTGATAGGTTGAGGGAAATTGACGGCGTGCAATCGCCGGAGAAGACGGAATCACCGCCGTTGGTGCTTTGTGATGAAAGAGTTCTCAGACGTACATGAATGGTGTATTTCTTAACCTAGCCCCTTTTTCAATTTCAAGCACGTGTTTAATATCTGAATATGGTTAATTAAGCAGAATCTGGTGATTAATGGAGTTGTTAACTTGATTAATTAGGGATAATGGTGATATAAAAATCTGAAACAAATTGTGATTAATCATTGTGGATTGATACTCCTTGGGCCTTCACACGAAATGCTAACCTCACCCCACAATAGGCCCAGTGCGCCTCCCTTAATTTTGATGCTGCTGAAAATGAACACAAAAACAAGCTATTGGGCTTCATCCCTTGGGCCTCTGCGCCAGTTTTCTGCCTGCACCGTAGTATTGAATTTCAAACCCCCCTGTGTGCATAGTTTTACATTTTAGATTTAGTTTTTAAACTAGTTTGAACTTCTTTTATTTTTAGCATAATAAATCATTGAGTTGTGTTAGTTTTTAGACGGTAAAAAATAAATAAAAATATGTAATTTTTGGCTTGTTAGAATTTAATGATTTTGTTACATAGTTTAGTTCTATTATTGTTAGATAAAAATGCCATGAAAAATAATATTCTTGTTAGATTTTATTTTAGAATTCAATTAGATTTTTGTTTCTATATTTTTGCGTGCTAGTCTTGTTTATTTACGAATTTTGTTCCTCTATTTTGTTTCACAATCTGATTAAGCGACTTTGTTCGCATTTCCTTGTTATTTTTGATAAGTGTTCTCGCTTGTGCAAGGTACTTTGAGAGAGTTCGATTGGGATTCAATTGCGTTGTGTTCCACTTTATTTGTGGGACACGAACTTATTCTTGATCTCTCATCCATTAAGATGTATTCCTGTATTGTCTGGACTGTATTTCTTGCAGGTTGCTTGTGTGGTTGTGTTTGATACGCACCACATAGCGGTTGTGATTTATTTTCACACCGCGTCGCTTCTACGCTTATGCTGGACTCCTGGCTTTGCTGGATGTGAGATTACGTGAAGTTTCTTAGCTCTGCTTGCGTTGCTAGCTCACTGCGGGCTTGCTATCCGCTCGGTATCCCCTTTGTCCTTTTTACTCTGTCGCGCACCATACCTTACCATGAGAAGTAGGGTAGGCATGCAGCATCATTCTTAACATGAGAAGTAGGATAGACATTCATCTGGCCAAGCCCTCGAAAGAGGCTCTGTTTTTGTTTGTTTATTATTCCTTGCTTCTTTATTTTTTTTACTTTCAGCCTGTCTCGGGTGGCTTTCCCCGTTGACAATAGCTTTGGGTGGCTTTCCCCGTTAGCTAACATTCTGTGGTATCCCTGTCTCGGGTGGCTTTCCCCGTTGACAGTAGCTTCGGGCGGCTTTCCCCGTTAGCTAACAGATTGTGGCGTGTTTATCTCGAGTGGCTTTCCTCGTTGATAGTAGCTTCGGGTGGCTTTCCCCGTTAGCTAAGAGTCTTTGGTGTATCTATCTCGGGTGGCTTTCCCCGTTGATAGTAGCTTCGGGTGGCTTTCCCCGCTAGCTAAAGCACTTCCCCTGTCCCCAGGTCACTACTTCGGTAGTTTGCTTGCTTTACGAGTTGAGCTCGTTTGTGTGCTGCATTTGCATTGATTGCTACTTCAGTAGTTTGTTTGTTTTTCGAGCGGAACTCGATTGTATGCCTTATGGTTGTAATACTTGTTCACTATTTTTGTATCTGCTATGCCTGTTAGTATGATATTTTTGTGATGCTTGTTCACACACTTGCACATGTATGCCTGTTACATGTTGTTTGCGATGCCTGTTCGCATTATCATTTGTGATGCCTGTTCACACACTCTCATTCGTGTATGCCTGTTACACGTCTGTTTTCTGTTTGCGATGCCTGTTCGCATGTTCTTATCTGTGATGCCTGTTCACATGCCATGTTTGCTAGGATCTTTGTGACGCTCCTTGTTTGCATGCTCCCTTAGGGTGCTCGGTTCCGTTTCTCTAGGAGACGCGAATCGAGATAGAAACAGAAACTTTTGGGCCGAACTACGGCGCTCTGATTTCTCCATTGCACATTGGAGGTACGTAGGCACAGGGTACGAACACCCTAGCGAGCGGACTTTTCTCTTTTCCTTTATTTTGTTCGAAATTTTTCTTTTCTTATTTTTGTTCGACTTTCTTGCTTATTTGCTTATTCCTTCCATTGCATGTTTCCTCTTATTTGTATATCTTCCATTGTATGTTTTCCTTAGCACATAGCATGTTACACACACACACCCTTAGATTAGAAAACTAGCAAGAATGGATCCTGTGGAGTACCACAGACGTGAGGGGTGCTAATACCTTCCCCTCACGTAACAGACACCCTTACCCTTTCTCTGAGACCATTGCTTGTTTATTTGGTTTTCTTCGATATTTTCCATTCCTGTGCATAGGATAAATAGATGTTCGATGGCGACTTCATTGTATTTGTTTCGATGAGTTTTCCAGTTGCTTCAGCTGGCGACTTCACTGGGGACTATCCGAGTGTCGTTCCTAGTTCTTGCTTGATTTCCTTTTGGTGGTTGTTTGTGTGTTTACTGCTAGCATCATTGTATATACTGCTTGCATGCATTTGCATTTATGTGTTTACCGCTTTCTTTTCGGTGGTTGTTTGTGTGTTTACTGCTAGCATCATTGTATATACTGCTTGCATGCATTTGCATTTATGTGTTTACCGCTTTCTTTTCTGTGGTTGTTTGTGTGTTTATTGCTAGCATCCTTGTATATACTGCTTGCATGCATTTGCATCTATGTGTTTACCGCTTTCCATATTCTGGATATACTGCTGTGCTGGCTGGTTGTTTTTCTTGGCGGGCGGGATGTTACTGTGAGGTAAAAGGTCCATTACCCAGACCAAGTATACACTTAGATTAGCGTGGATAGTTATGTTGGCTCTCGTGGCGCCTGGCACGTAGAGTTGGCATAACATACCACAACCAGGAGAGAACTCGGTGAGGCGATCTCTGTCCGGCATGCTTATTGCCGTAGGCAGGCGCTCTCATTGTTTGTTCGAAATTCCTGGCGACCATTAGGGACATCCTGTGTGTGTTTAGGATTCCTACCTGTGAGATTTGGGATGGGACAGGAAACCTTGGCTCCTACATACCATTTACTTCTCTAGATTTGGGGTCGGACCTTTATTTGGTCTGTTCTCATCGTGCCCGATATTTTGGTATTCTGAAACAACGGCGGAGCTTTGATCCTGTTACTTTTGGTTCTATTCAGAAGTGGTACAACAGAAATGCTTCTACCAACGGTTAATTGGTTCTTGTTGATCTGAAACTATGCCGAACCTTTGAACCTATGTCGTGTGATTTTGCGGCAGTGCAACTATATCCAGTATTGTGGTTCCCATCACTTTGCATCATTGCATATTTACTTTTGAAAAAATGATGTACAAAAAATAAACAGCATACATGCTCCTTCCATTTCCAAGGAATCATATCTTTAAGCCTCGTTTCGAGCTCTTTCATCTCTTATTTGCTAAAAAAAAAACAAAAACACGAGGATACCTTGGAAATTGAATGAACATGGCATTGCATTCATATCATGCATCTCATACATCTCATGCATAACAGGTATTCAGGATTGAGGATCTCTTATTCAAACTTTGTACTCTCACCAGATTCAGAGATTTGACTTATTCTTATTGTCTGTTCAAAGGTGAGTCATGGAATAACTTTGTGGAGTGACCAAGAAGAAAGCTCAGTTGGGGTTCTTTGTGAAGACTTGTGTTATGTTCATTTGCTTCCATGCTTGCTTTATTTGCAACTGGTTAAGCTCTATACTGTGTGGTTGTCTATAGATTCTCCGTTTGATGACGATGAAACTAGGTGTGAATTCTATCTTGAGGCACCTGGTCATGATGGTAGTATCTACAAGTCTTCGAAATTGCTTGGGGCTCCCGCACGAGGGATAAGCAAGACATTGTCTATCTTGAGCATTGCACCATTTGCATTGCTCGAATCCCTAAAGCACTGACAAATTCCATGTGACTTCGTCAGAATTTTCCGCCAAGCAATAATCAAAAGTGTTATGCAGAGAAACCTCTCATTCGCAAGGTTCTGCTCCATATCTTGAGTCACCTCATCCTCCAGAAGTCTCCTTTTCAGTAGCCTTCGCTTGTCAACAAAGACGAAAAGAATGTGAGAAGCAAGTTGATGTAATCCCAATGCCTGGTGTTCAGTTGCTTTCTTGCTTGTTGGAATTTCAGTTGGTTAAGATTCATGCTTTGGTTCTTTCTCACCACAGATAGCTCTCCTGATTTCGATGACAATACTCGATGTTTTCCATTATCGGGGCACTTGATCATAATGTCAAGCCTTACAAGGTGTTGAGGTACAAAGAGTCCGGGACTTGCTCGATACAGAGATGTTTGAGTTTATTCTTAATGGTTTCTACTGGTCAATCCCATTTCATTTGCTGCAAATAGAATGTTTGTTCTTCCTCAAGGAATAACGCATGAGAATCACTTGCAATTGGTACTGCCAGAGGTTTCCTTCACAACAGCCATTGTGTGTTCCAAGTATTGACTTTGATAGCCAAGCGTCAGAGGTTATTGTTGTTCACCGATAGCAATACAAGTTTCCTCCATTCATAATGGTGTTTTCTGTTTCAGCAGGTATATTTAGGGCTCCCGACCGAGGGATAAGCAAGACTCCGTGTTCTTGAGTTTGCATTATTGGCAACTCAAATCCCTAAAGCATTCACAAACTCTTGTCGCTATATCTGGGGCTCCCGACCGAGGGATAAGCAAGACGCCTTGTATCTTGAGTTTGTGTACCACTGACACATCTCAAATCCCTAAAGCTGAGCACTTAAAGCTTTCATATGGCCTCGCCAAAATCTTCTTCCAGGAAGTGATCTAAAGTGTTCTGACGTAACGCTTGATGTTTTCCGCTATGGGGGCATTTGGTTATCTGATTGAAGGTTGTCAGTCATTCAAAGACAAAGTACAAGACCTGATTGACTCAAAGGCTATCACATTCGCACCTGAAGGCCAGAATTAAATTCTCATCCGACTCAGCGGATCTTCCGAAGCAATAAGTCCATACGGAGAGAATCTCCTCAACTTTGACAACTCCTGAATCATCAGGCATGTTCATGTTTAAGCTTTCTTGTTTTGTTCAATACTGTTGCATGCAAAACTTGTTTATTTTTGAACTATAATCATAATGTGCTGAATATGTTTGTCTTAAAAAAAAAAATCCATTCGCTTTTGCTCTTATATGTTTTTCTATGCTTTTTGTGATATCCAACTCTTGTTAACAAAGCATGATAACTCCGAAGGGAGGATGATGAACATAATACCAATAACCTCAAATGGTATGCTTTTGAGTAGAACCCTGTTGATGATGTACAGGCATTGTTTCAAATTCCCAAACACTGGAGATATAAGGGAGTGAAACCTTTGTTAACCCCTCTGAGCCTTCGAAGTAGGAGTTTCTTTTCTCAAAATAAAAAACCCTCACATTCAACCCAGGGGCGGGTAGTATTCAGTTAACCTGATTGAGCATTCAAAATTCATCAGGAGCACACATCTAAGGATACAACAATGGTTATCCTTCAACAGATTGAGGAAAGTGAAATCCACAATGGTTATCCCTCACCTCAGGAGGTCGAGACATCATAATCTTCCCTCGCCTCAGGAGATCGAGACCAACATCAAAGCCGCTGTAGTTTATCCCTCACATCAGGAGGTCAAATAATGACGATACCACAATGGTGATTCTTCATCAATTAATGACTCAGGAAGTCACAATCACATCCAACAAATCAGAGATTCAGGATCACACGACTTGTTCAAAAGAAAAGAATGAAAAAAAAGAAAAAAAGAAAAGCCCGCTAAGTCGACAACTTGAAAATATGTGACTTAGGCAAAAATTAGGGCATCCCGCTGGACATCCAAATCAAAATTCAAAAGAATTTGTCCAGGCAAAAGTTAGGGAAACAAAAAAAATGAAAGCAAAGTTAAACAAACAAGGATTACAAAATACAAATCCTCATCAAGAGAACAAAGTCGTGTGATCAGACACCAAAAACAAAAGGTAAAGTGACTGCCGTGTCCAAAAGACCTCTTTGATTCCTCAATCATCTTAACCTCCTCTTGAAAGATGAATGCTCGTGTCAAGTTAACTGAACTTAGGACTGGAGAACATCACGAAGGGGGTGGGCACCAAATAATTTGAGCCTAAAAATCTTTTTTTCTAAAAAACCGTGAACCTGACCACGTTACAACCCTTAAAAGTCCTAATTGAAGCAGGGTTAATTCGAAAGCAGACTATACACGAGAATACGGTAAGCTGACTCCTAGGAGATCCGCTAAACGCTTGAGTTGGTATCACACCATCTTTCTTTCATAAAAAACTTGATGTTACGACATCCTTTCAAAAAGTTTCTTTAAACTTTGAGACAAACATACTCTTTGCATTAGAATTATATTTCTCATAATAAACATTCTTTGCATATGAACAAGTGATTGACATCGAGAAAGTTTCCATTATGAACTTCAGATGAAAAGTTTATTCCTCCCGAAGGGCAAGTTGTCTTCAGAACTCCGTTGAGTAGAGGCAACAATATCTCAAAGTCTGATCACCTTCAGGGGCACAAAAGCATTTGAATACTCTATCGAGTAAGTTTCCAATCAATATGAGGCAATCAGGTCAAGATTCGAAGAATCTCTCAAAGTGCTAAGCAATCAGGGGCATTCACCTAAGCGTAGCTGAAGCTACCTCCAACACAGTTCCAACAGGGGCATTGTTCTAAAGTTCATGATATTGGGGCAAGTTGATAGCATGAATCTCAAGAAGTCCTTACGAGACAAATTTCTTCAAAGTCCCTACAGGCTGGGGCAAGCACTATGCATTGACATATTATCCTCATCAGGAGGTGTTCAGTTTAAAGTTCAGGTGTGAGCTAAACAACTTATTAACTTGAGAAGCATCAGGGCGTCATCCTCAGCAGTCAGAAGCTGAAAATCCAATACTTGTTGGCATCCTCACAATCATACGGATATGCAGAACACTATGAAAGCCAATGCCTGTTTGGTCCCTTTGAAGTCAATACTTGCTTGACCCATTAATCCCACTTCCTGGTGGCACTCTCTCGGAAAATCAATGCCTGATTGATGTTCCGGCCGAGACTTGTTTGATGTTCTAATCATTGCTTGCCTATCAGCTCATTGAATCCATTGCCTGTATGGAAAGTTTCAAAGCCAAGATGTATGACAATCTGTTTGCTCTTGCATTTGCCCATTGTGGATGAGCATCACTATCCTCTGTTATGTGAGGAAACCTCGTGAAGATGTTATGTTATATCTTGGGGCATTTTCATATGTCTCGCAGGTATATCCTTTTGAGCGCATCATATCAGTGCGTTGGCGGATCTAGCCAAGTGAGAGATCCTCATTCCCCAGCTGAGTGCATCTAGATGAGGTTTTCTTTGTTCCAAGATTCTCATCTCCTCAGCAAAGCACATTTCAATGCAATCTCCGTGCTTCAGAAGCCTTGTTCCTCAGTGGAATATCTTTTCCCCAGTTGAATCATGATTGAACGGTATCTGATTCCCCAGCAAGCTCTAAATGAGGTTCCATGCCCAAGTTCCTCATTTTCCCCAGTAGAGCTTTTCTCTCCCCAACAGATTGACCTGTTGTCCCCAAGAGAGTCATCTTATTCCCCAGTGGAGTGGTCTTAACAAGAGGTTCTTATGCCGAGTTCCTTATCCCCAGCGGATTTCTTATCTTCTCAGTGGATCACTATGCAGAAGTATTCATATTCTCCACTGAGTCTCTCCTCAGCAGAGTTTCACATGCATCCTCAGCAGAATCTGTGTCCTTCAAGGATTTCCCCAGCGGCATGCGCTCTACACAAGCAAGTCGGTTACTCTCCATCAGAGTTATCTCCATGACTTGCTCTTATCTCCACATCCCCAGAATGTCGAGAATTTGCTTCTCCAGTGAAGTTGCCAGGGTATTCCCTAAGCAGTTAATTGGGATGTCCATATCCCCAAGCAGGATTTATTCCCTAACCAGAGCTCGCGTCTAGATTTGATCATCTCCAGCAGATTTCTGATCCATCTTTGTCAGCTCGCAATGGTGACCCTTGGTCACTCATCTTGTCCTCCCCCACAGAGTTCCGTACTCTCTCCAGGACTACTTCAACAATTTAGTGCTCCTCCGCTGTTTCCCTAAGCAGCGTCTGAATCATGCATCATTTGCATAGCATTCTCAAAAGCGTGTAGCGTCTTCCTTCTCCGGAACGTTATTCCATAAACATTCCTACATGCATCATGCATAAATCATATCATATTTGTTTCTTTCTACAGGAAAGTTATCAAGTTTCAAAATGCCTCCCAGAGAGCAACTCGCCTAATCATTACAGGCGCTTATCCTGATGTTCAAATCAGAAGAAGTTTGTTTCCCTATCTTGACATCGTCGGATTAGTTGAATGCATTCTTATTCCCGATGCCCTCAGATCGGTTGAAGATATTTGTCCCTATCCTGATTCCAGTTTAGTTGAAGGAACCGCCTCCGGATCTCTGTCGATCTTCCGAAGGAGCAAGCCACTGATGCCCAGATCAGATGGAGATATCTGCCTGATTGACTTTGTCATTCAGAAGAGGATTGTTCTACTTATTTTCTAGCATCGAGCCTAGATCAGTTAAAGACTTCCTTTCCCGGCGCACACAGTTCGGAAGAGATATCCGTTCCTATTCCTGATAAATCAGACTTTCACTTGAGGGAACCGCCTCCGGATCTCGTCGATCTTACGAAGGAGCAAGCCACTGATGCCCAGATCAGATGGAGATATCTGCCTGATTGACTTTGTCATTCAGAAGAGGATTGTTCTACTTATTTTCTAGCATCGAGCCTAGATCAGTTTAAAGACTTCCTTTCCCGGCGTACACAGTTCGGAAGAGATATTGTTCCTATTCCTGATAAACCAGACTTTCAGTTGAGGGAACCGCCTCCGGATCTCGTCGATCTTACGAAGGAGCAAGCCGCTGATACCCAGATCAGTTGGAATATCTGCCTGATGATTTAATTGCATCAGATGGAGATGTCGCCTTGATGCCCAGACCAGAGATACTTACTACCCGTTGATGCCCAGATCAGCCGGAGTATCTCATTTCGATGCCCAGATCGACTTAGACATCTATCCCCGATTCCTGTTCGGAAGACATCTGCTACGCCTGATGCCCAGATCAGTCGAGATGTTCCTTCTCTTGATGCCCAGATCAATTGAAGTTTTTTCCCCCTGCCTGTGGGGTTGCCCGTTCCTTCTTATCGCAAGTTGGAGCTACTTAATTATCCAGGTCAATTGAAGTTTTTTCTCCCTGCTTGCGGGGTGGTACATTCCTTCTTATTGCAAGATGGAATCTTCTATTGATCAAGAGCGCAAATTTTCGAGTTCATTCTGGTATTCAATCTCCTTCCACCACGACGGTTCAAAACTTTCGTTTCTCACTCATCAGGTTCAAGAAGTTTGAATAGGGGCAGCTGTTGCACCCCAAAATTTGCCCTCTTTCTCTGTGCTATAAGTTATGAAAGACGTTTATTTCGTCTCTCAAAAAAATTGAAAAAAATAATAAAGAGTTTTTGTTGTTTTTAAGACAATTTCGGTGCTAAGGTTTCCTCCAATTGCTTGTTATGCAAGTCAAGATATTAGCCATGGTACAAGATATGGTTCGCGGGGTCATTGTGATTAAGGTGTTGTTATGAGTTCAAATATTTGTTGCTCGTAATGCAAGTCACTTGATGTGAGAGTTTAAGCTGAGGTTTTGTTAAGAATGCGGGTTGAATTTCATTGAGAATTGAGGATTGATGTGAAAGAATTCCTTTAATTGTTTACTTAATCCTATGAATTCAAAATATTTCAAGCTTATTAATTGGATTAATGTTGTGAGATGCAAGCAAGGTCCATTCATGTGAATTGATCGGAATTGAAGTTAGGAGCCCATAAAAAAAAGAGTTCATTCATATCAAAGTTCAAATGTCCATTCAATGTCAAAATATTTACATATCCATTACAAGATCCGAAAAATTGATCAATCCATAAAAAAAAAATCCAGAAACGAAATGTAACAAGGGGTGTAACAAACTCTCGCCGACTCTTCTCTCTCGATTGAACCTTCATGAGAGAACCTCTTGAATCTCTCTTGGTTTTCGATCGTAACAACCTCACTCCAGAGCATAACAGAATTTGGAGAATCTCAGATCTTCAATCTTCACTGCTTCTCCTCTTGATTCAATCTTCATACATCAAACTTCCATCATCTTCATCTTCAAGCCAACCTTCAATCACCTTCAAAAACTCTGCAACATAATCTTCATCGGTTCTCCAACCTTCCTTCTCAACACCTTCATCGCATCATCATCATCTTCATTCAATCCTGAACCTACAAAACTCTCCGATTCAATCGCCAAAGAAAATTCAGAAGAAAAGAAAGGAGAAAATCCGTAACAGAAACGCAACAATATTTTTCTTCACGATTCAATTCAATCTGCCATAACCATACCTTCGTTCTTGAATCGAAGGCATAATCCATACAAAAATCACCATTAACCTTCAATCTATCTTCAATCCACCATAACCTTCAACATAACCTTGACAATCTCCATTACATGTTCTTCGTGATGTAACAATCATCATGAATCTCGTAGCGCATCCGAGTTCTCATCAAAGAAGCGATAACAACGTTTCAACGACATTGAACGCATCAGAATCACGAAGAAGAAGAGAGCCAAATCAAAGAGAGCACGGGAATGAACATACCTAGAGTTGTTCGGTTCTCTCATCGTCTTCGTCGATCCAAAGAGCCACCGGCGGTCCTCCGATCGCGTGAGAGGTTGAGATGAGGTGAAGCCGGACTGAAAACGTTTTGAGTCGGAGGAGGAAGGGAACGAAGGTGATAGGTTGAGGGAAATTGACGGCGTGCGATCGCCGGAGAAGACGGAATCACCGCCGTTGGTGCTTTGTGATGAAAGAGTTCTTAGACGTACATGAATGGTGTATTTCTTAACCTAGCCCCTTTTTCAATTTCAAGCACGTGTTTAATATCTGAATATGGTTAATTAAGCAGAATCTGGTGATTAATGGAGTTGTTAACTTGATTAATTAGGGATAATGGTGATATAAAAATCTGAAACAAATTGTGATTAATCATTGTGGATTGATACTCCTTGGGCCTTCACACGAAATGCTAACCTCACCCCACAATAGGCCCAGTGCGCCTCCCTTAATTTTGATGCTGCTGAAAATGAACACAAAAACAAGCTATTGGGCTTCATCCCTTGGGCCTCTGCGCCAGTTTTCTGCCTGCACCATAGTATTGAATTTCAAACCCCCCTGTGTGCATAGTTTTACATTTTAGATTTAGTTTTTAAACTAGTTTGAACTTCTTTTATTTTTAGCATAATAAATCATTGAGTTGTGTTAGTTTTTAGACGGTAAAAAATAAATAAAAATATGTAATTTTTGGCTTGTTAGAATTTAATGATTTTGTTACATAGTTTAGTTCTATTATTGTTAGATAAAAATGCCATGAAAAATAATATTCTTGTTAGATTTTATTTTAGAATTCAATTAGATTTTTGTTTCTATATTTTTGCGTGCTAGTCTTGTTTATTTACGAATTTTGTTCCTCTATTTTGTTTCACAATCTGATTAAGCGACTTTGTTCGCATTTCCTTGTTATTTTTGATAAGTGTTCTCGCTTGTGCAAGGTACTTTGAGAGAGTTCGATTGGGATTCAATTGCGTTGTGTTCCACTTTATTTGTGGGACACGAACTTATTCTTGATCTCTCATCCATTAAGATGTATTCCTGTATTGTCTGGACTGTATTTCTTGCAGGTTGCTTGTGTGGTTGTGTTTGATACGCACCACATAGCGGTTGTGATTTATTTTCACACCGCGTCGCTTCTACGCTTATGCTGGACTCCTGGCTTTGCTGGATGTGAGATTACGTGAAGTTTCTTAGCTCTGCTTGCGTTGCTAGCTCACTGCGGGCTTGCTATCCGCTCGGTATCCCCTTTGTCCTTTTTACTCTGTCGCGCACCATACCTTACCATGAGAAGTAGGGTAGGCATGCAGCATCATTCTTAACATGAGAAGTAGGATAGACATTCATCTGGCCAAGCCCTCGAAAGAGGCTCTGTTTTTGTTTGTTTATTATTCCTTGCTTCTTTATTTTTTTTACTTTCAGCCTGTCTCGGGTGGCTTTCCCCGTTGACAATAGCTTCGGGTGGCTTTCCCCGTTAGCTAACATTCTGTGGTATCCCTGTCTCGGGTGGCTTTCCCCGTTGACAGTAGCTTCGGGCGGCTTTCCCCGTTAGCTAACAGATTGTGGCGTGTTTATCTTGAGTGGCTTTCCTCGTTGATAGTAGCTTCGGGTGGCTTTCCCCGTTAGCTAAGAGTCTTTGGTGTATCTATCTCGGGTGGCTTTCCCCGTTGATAGTAGCTTCGGGTGGCTTTCCCCGCTAGCTAAAGCACTTCCCCTGTCCCCAGGTCACTACTTCGGTAGTTTGCTTGCTTTACGAGTTGAGCTCGTTTGTGTGCTGCATTTGCATTGATTGCTACTTCAGTAGTTTGTTTGTTTTTCGAGCGGAACTCGATTGTATGCCTTATGGTTGTAATACTTGTTCACTATTTTTGTATCTGCTATGCCTGTTAGTATGATATTTTTGTGATGCTTGTTCACACACTTGCACATGTATGCCTGTTACATGTTGTTTGCGATGCCTGTTCGCATTATCATTTGTGATGCCTGTTCACACACTCTCATTCGTGTATGCCTGTTACACGTCTGTTTTCTGTTTGCGATGCCTGTTCGCATGTTCTTATCTGTGATGCCTGTTCACATGCCATGTTTGCTAGGATCTTTGTGACGCTCCTTGTTTGCATGCTCCCTTAGGGTGCTCGGTTCCGTTTCTCTAGGAGACGCGAATCGAGATAGAAACAGAAACTTTTGGGCCGAACTACGGCGCTCTGATTTCTCCATTGCACATTGGAGGTACGTAGGCACAGGGTACGAACACCCTAGCGAGCGGACTTTTCTCTTTTCCTTTATTTTGTTCGAAATTTTTCTTTTCTTATTTTTGTTCGACTTTCTTGCTTATTTGCTTATTCCTTCCATTGCATGTTTCCTCTTATTTGTATATCTTCCATTGTATGTTTTCCTTAGCACATAGCATGTTACACACACACACCCTTAGATTAGAAAACTAGCAAGAATGGATCCTGTGGAGTACCACAGACGTGAGGGGTGCTAATACCTTCCCCTCACGTAACAGACACCCTTACCCTTTCTCTGAGACCATTGCTTGTTTATTTGGTTTTCTTCGATATTTTCCATTCCTGTGCATAGGATAAATAGATGTTCGATGGCGACTTCATTGTATTTGTTTCGATGAGTTTTCCAGTTGCTTCAGCTGGCGACTTCACTGGGGACTATCCGAGTGTCGTTCCTAGTTCTTGCTTGATTTCCTTTTGGTGGTTGTTTGTGTGTTTACTGCTAGCATCATTGTATATACTGCTTGCATGCATTTGCATTTATGTGTTTACCGCTTTCTTTTCGGTGGTTGTTTGTGTGTTTACTGCTAGCATCATTGTATATACTGCTTGCATGCATTTGCATTTATGTGTTTACCGCTTTCTTTTCTGTGGTTGTTTGTGTGTTTATTGCTAGCATCCTTGTATATACTGCTTGCATGCATTTGCATCTATGTGTTTACCGCTTTCCATATTCTGGATATACTGCTGTGCTGGCTGGTTGTTTTTCTTGGCGGGCGGGATGTTACTGTGAGGTAAAAGGTCCATTACCCAGACCAAGTATACACTTAGATTAGCGTGGATAGTTATGTTGGCTCTCGTGGCGCCTGGCACGTAGAGTTGGCATAACATACCACAACCAGGAGAGAACTCGGTGAGGCGATCTCTGTCCGGCATGCTTATTGCCGTAGGCAGGCGCTCTCATTGTTTGTTCGAAATTCCTGGCGACCATTAGGGACATCCTGTGTGTGTTTAGGATTCCTACCTGTGAGATTTGGGATGGGACAGGAAACCTTGGCTCCTACATACCATTTACTTCTCTAGATTTGGGGTCGGACCTTTATTTGGTCTGTTCTCATCGTGCCCGATATTTTGGTATTCTGAAACAACGGCGGAGCTTTGATCCTGTTACTTTTGGTTCTATTCAGAAGTGGTACAACAGAAATGCTTCTACCAACGGTTAATTGGTTCTTGTTGATCTGAAACTATGCCGAACCTTTGAACCTATGTCGTGTGATTTTGCGGCAGTGCAACTATATCCAGTATTGTGGTTCCCATCACTTTGCATCATTGCATATTTACTTTTGAAAAAATGATGTACAAAAAATAAACAGCATACATGCTCCTTCCATTTCCAAGGAATCATATCTTTAAGCCTCGTTTCGAGCTCTTTCATCTCTTATTTGCTAAAAAAAAAACAAAAACACGAGGATACCTTGGAAATTGAATGAACATGGCATTGCATTCATATCATGCATTTTTGTTCGAAATTTTTCTTTTCTTATTTTTGTTCGACTTTCTTGCTTATTTGCTTATTCCTTCCATTGCATGTTTCCTCTTATTTGTATATCTTCCATTGTATGTTTTCCTTAGCACATAGCATGTTACACACACACACACCCTTAGATTAGAAAACTAGCAAGAATGGATCCTGTGGAGTACCACAGACGTGAGGGGTGCTAATACCTTCCCCTCACGTAACAGACACCCTTACCCTTTCTCTGAGACCATTGCTTGTTTATTTGGTTTTCTTCGATATTTTCCATTCCTGTGCATAGGATAAATAGATGTTCGATGGCGACTTCATTGTATTTGTTTCGATGAGTTTTCCAGTTGCTTCAATATGGAGATGCTTCTAATAATCATATTACACAATGTTTAAGTACAACAACACAAAAGTGTTGATAGCAAGGTATGAACAAAAGCTCCTTGTTAAGAATACAAAACTATACAAAGAATATCAGAGTTTGTGCAGCGCTTTGGCGTAGTTTTGTAGAACTGATTTGTTGTATTCAAATTCTTCAAAGTCTCCCTTTTATAGCAGAAGGATAGATTCGTTGGAGGGTAGAATAAGAAACACAAAACAAGTTGTTTTGTCCCCAACAGTCATGGTGGAAATGGTATATAACAAGTACAAATAGGATTGTCCTTACGCCACCGTATTAGAGTAGTGGTCACATTGTACTTTGTACTTTTATACTCACTGTAAAACCCCGATAGTTAGATTTAATTTCTTAATCTATTATTTGATGTTTTGATGTGATTAATGAGTCACAGTGAATTATCGATGAGATTATGTGACGTGTGAGGTTTACGTTGATGTGTGTGGGATAGTGGAACTAAGATGTTAGTTAGAATAATAATATAAAATAGTTCTAATTAGAATTATTATTTAATTAAAATAAAATAAGGAGATAGTATGAGGTAGAGTTAGTAAGGGCATGTTAGGAAGTTCATAATAAGGGTCTTAAGGCTAACTAAGTAAAATAGTAAATAGAGGAAAGAGAGAGAATTTTCATTAGTCGAAGAATTTTGGAGAAAACATGAAAAGAAGAGAGAGCTAAGGCAAGAAGAGGAGATGAGAACAACCGTAGAATTCGAGAAGAGATTCAAGTTACCCAATTAACTAATGTAAGGGGGTTATCCTAATTATTATATTTTCCCTAAGGGATTGATAATTGTAAGTTTGGTTTTGGGTTTGGGATGTGTAATACGGTGGGAGAACTGACTTTTTGAAATGTGCGGATAGCAAGAGTCGCCATCGACTTTTATTTTATCCAATTGGAAAGGCAAAAAGAACAGGAAAGACCTTTTGAAAGATTTGAGTTCGGGGGGTAAGTTATACAAAGGGAAGGTGTAAGCACCCTTTGTATCCATGGTTATCCATGGGATCTTAATTGCTTAGCTCACTTTAATTTGTTTGTTTACTTTGAAAAAAAATTTGAAAAAAGAAAGGGATTTAGCTTGAAAAGAAAGCGTAGCCTTTGACTTTGTTTTGAAAGGAGGTGTGAAAAGCATTTGTTTTTTAGAGCAAGCAATTAGGAGCAACTACCCTAAAAATATAGTCTTCTTGTTCTTTTAGTCTTAAGAGAAAGAGACTATCCATACCATTCGGGGTAGGAAGTCCTTTCATTGGATGTAAGCGGGACATCGAAGGGTCATCGTACGGTCATTGAAGGCAACTCGTAGGTATACCTAGCATTCGAAGGGGCTATCATCATTTAATTGTAGGCAACATCGAAGGCAACTTGATGATTTGTTATTAATGTAGGCAACTTGCTAAAAGGTACCCCCATGTTCGAGGGACAAGACCGTATTTCAAAGGCAACAGGCAATAGGCAACAAGATGGATTACCCTAAAGGTGTGTGTGTGTGTGTGTGTGTGTGTGCACCAATCATGTGATTCAATTCAGATATTTTATCTTTTAATTAGTGAACTATGTCAATTTATATTGCACTCCCTATTTACTAACCACGCAGTTAGTATATTGACGGAAGATAAATTGCGGAAAGTAAATGTCCTACGCTATTACATGGCTTTGGGATGGGGGATTACAATAAAAATCTGCCGGGGAGTGCGAGAAAGTAAAGTGCGGAAAAGTAAAGGCCCTAATTACTATTACATAAAAAACCTTGTGTCCTATACATCAGTTTCTAGAATTTAAATAACAGAAAATAAATAAATAAAAGCAAAAACCATCATACGACATTCATTGGAGTTCGAGATGAGAAGAGAATCGCGAATTGAAATTAGAGTTTAAAAGGTTAATGTTAATTGAATCCTAAATTAAATTATGGATATCCTAAACCTAATCAATTATTGAAGAAATTATCTAGCTATTAAATCAAATCAAATTAAATATAATCTAATTTAATTTTAAATTGAAATTTAGTCTTAATTAAAAAAATCTAATCTAATCCTAATTATTAAACTAATTAATTAAGAAAATAAAAATACTAATCCTAATTACTAAATTAATTAATTAAGTGGAATATTAACCTAAATTAATTAAAATCACTAATATTTAAATTAATAATCTTAATCCTAATTAAAAAATTAAAATTCTAACCATTAGTTAATTAATGATAAACAATAAACAAAACAAAGAAAAAGGTAATGATAAAAAATAAGAAAAAAAATAGAACCAGGGCGATAGGAATCTGGTATGACCAGCATATGAAGGTCCATGGTGAGCAAACATCCCTGGGTGCGTTGGATCTGATTGCTGGGGAGATCTGATGGTGAGAAGCAAGGGTTCACCATGCGCGCGTACGGACTGGCTGTACGTAATCCGTGGACAACAATTATCAAAGAAAATTATGAAGCCAAAAATGTCCCCAGCGAGGATCGAACACCCCTCCTTTTGATCATAGTTTCTTCACCTTTGCCATATGTACCAGAATAGTTAGTCGTAAATAAAATGCAAAGTAAATAATATAAAGATAACAAGTCATAGAATTCAGCAATACGCGCGCGTGGCACCCCCTTGGCTTTGACTGGCCAATCAGATGAAGAGAGAGGGATTGGAAAAGTTGACTAGCGAACCAGGATGCTCCACGCGTGGTCCAAAGGTCTCAATCCCAGTCATCATCTTCAACCTTCGCCCCTGCGGAATTTCTTGCGGAATCTCCTACGCCTTTTCCTGCGGATTTTCACGAATCCATGGCCAACTATTGCAACCCTTTGATGTCTCAGGAAGAGGTTAGAGTACTTGGTTTGGATTGAATGATGTTGTTTCTTCAAAACTCGTAAGCCCTAGTTTGTGAATTTTTTTTATCTTAGAGGGAGCTTTGAGGCAAGGATTTTTCGTCGCTGCTGATACAGAAGAGGTTGTGTTGATATAGGTGAAGGAATTAGGGCAAGAGATTGGAAAGAAGATCAAGAGATTGGTGAGAGAAGATATTGAGAAAATTTTGATTGGAAATTACATGAAATATTGTCATATTTGCTTCAATCTTTTCCCTATCAAATATATTTGATTTGCTTGAGCCCCAAGAATGATTTTATCATTAAATCATACATCAATTTGATTTTTATTTTATTTTTCCTTGATTTAAATTGAATGAAATCAAAAAATAAATAAAATAAAAATCCAAACTCCACACCAGCGAAACTCAATGGTCCTCTAGGTGTTTATTGGGCTTTTATATGATCCAAAATAAAGTCCCATGATGTATTTCATTATTTTCGGTATTTTACTTGATTTATTTGCAATTTAAATGAATAAAATTCAAATAAATATAAATAAAAATGCCAAAAATATAAGAATGATTTTATAGTCCCTTTTATGGATCATATATGTTCTTGAAATCCAAAACTTAGGCCCATTGGTTCAAAAATGCAAAATTACTCAATTAGGTTTTTGTGCATCTCTTGAAATTCACCCGACTTGTACACTTCACATCTCCCTCAATTTTTAAGGTATGGAAGAGTTCTAGGACTTTTTGGAAAGCTTAAGATTTCCTCTACAAGACACTTTCAAATCTTTTTTGTATTTGAGGATTTTATCTTGATGATATTGGCCTTGACGAAAAACTGCTTTTGGTTGACTTTCAAGAAGGACCTGTAATGTTTTGGCTCATATCTCTCAAATGAAGCATTTTTGGCCTTGGCATTAGAGAGAAAAAGTTGTATAGAATTCAATTTCCTTTAAAATAGGATTTGTTTGGGAAATTTATGATGTTCCATGTGAAAGTTATGGTTGGTCAAAGTTCAGTTGACTTTTAGGCCAAAAACCCTAATTTAGAAACTTTGAGTTTTGTTGATTTTTGAACTTTCCTTGATGAATCATGATCAACCCTTGATCAAATGATGAATGTTACTTCAAAATAAGGATGTTGACCAAAAATCAGGAATTTTGAGTGTATTTTGACCACAGTTGAGTTTTAGGTCAAACTAGTCAACTGTTGACTTTCTGAGCTTTTGACTGAGCAATCTGGTGAATCAGAGTTTGAAACTTGATGTGAGGATTCTTTGAGGTATATGAGAAGCCATGAAGTCCATTTGAAGTGTCAGAACCTAATTTTACTTTGAGAGAAGCAAAACCCTAGTTTGAAGGCCTTTGATTAGGAGAGTGTGCACTCAGTCCAACCTTGAGCCTTTGATACTTGAATGAGCTGAACAGTAAAAATATGATGGGCAAATTTTGGGGTATGACAGGATGTTATGATGAATATGATGATCTTGATGAACTATCATGATGATTATTTGAATTATGTTATTTGTATGTTGTGTGATGTTGTTAGTTGATGAATTGATGAATGATAATGTGAACTAGAGTCAAATCAACCATGTTTATGGATTTGAAGGTTTAGGGTTTGATGAAGATTTCTGGAAGTATGGTGAACATTAGTGTTTTTGTGATTAGAATAATTAATCCATGTTAGAACTAGGTTAATAGACCTTAAATCGCAAGAAACTAAAGATTAAAATCAGCTTTTAGGCAAAAGTTTGGGACTGGTTTGATGTAGGTCGTGCAGGGTTTTTCTGCGAAAATCACAGAGCCCGCTTACCGTGCTTTTGAGAATAAAAAAAGGTCAAGTCAATATGTAACACGCTTAACGTGACAAGGACCCCGCTTAGCACGACAATCTGGGACGAAAATTGATATTTTTGAAAAATGATTTCAGAATAAGGAAGCTTATATTTTATACTAATTTTTGAGAATTTTCTGGAATTTACTATGCATGTTTGGGTGGGTTTATTGGGTAATTTGTATGGAACTTGATTGTGATGAATGTTGTTGTGATGATTGATAACATGATAATTAATGATTATGTGTTGAGTTGACCAAGATGTTTATGAAGTCTGTGTGTTTCAGATAATGATTTGATTTTGATGAATAAATGGATGATGATGCCATTTTTACTAGATGTGGTCGTTGAATTTGTGACATTGAGCATCATGCATTCATAGCATATTTATATGATGATAGTCTAATGATGTTTGTAGGACCATTGGTCCAGTGACGGTCCTTAATCCCTTTGCGAGGATTACGCGCAATAGTATTGGTACCACATGCACGAGTCTATTAGTGTTGCATTGCATTAATTTTGATAATGCATGACTGAATTATGTTTGAGTTATTGTGATGTGAATGATTTAAGTGATAATTGTGATTGTATTGTATGATGAGGTTGTGAATAGACGATGATATACATGTGTGAATAAGTATGTGAAGCATGAGGATACGTTGTATTGGTATATGTGTAGTTGTTGATTATTTGTATACTACTACTTATACGCCGCGGAGAGTGAACCCCTTATTGCGCTTCCACCCCTAAAAATCCCTTGTGCGATAGGGAGGGTAGGTTGATTATGTGTGAAAGGAAGATTGATTACTAAGGTACGCGTTTACATTGAACTTTTAATCTATCATAGAGAGGAGGGGGGAAATCTAAATAAACCCTATTTTGATGGTGCAAAGCACCTGAGAGATCGAAGGATTGGAAGGTCGGTTATACTGAGGGAAGGTATTAGCACCCTAAGTATCCATAGTATTCTATGGGAATGCTTTGTTTATGTTTGTGCTACGGGTTATGCTGCTAGCTTGTTACTAGGAAAGCTTCTCCTTTGGGTATGGAATGGAATGAAAATTGTTAAAAAGATGAGGAACCTGAATAGGTTTTTGTTTAGTGTGCTCGCATAGATTCTTGCAAATATCATGCCAACAAATCCCTTGGGGGAAGTCAGAGCATTTGTAGTTTAGATTATATTTGTGTCTTGTTCAAAGCTCAAGATTGAAGTTAAAGAGTATTTTTTTTTTGGAAGAGAAAGAGACAGGATGTCATCTTAACGGGGAGATATCTCACCTATTTCACCACAACAAATTTTGTGAATAAAAGAGTGTTCTTTACATAGTAAGAGAGGGACCTTACTTGGGTGTTCAAGTATGCCAGTTACATCTCTTAAATGAAAGAAAATTTTTTCAACCATAAGGGAGGGACAAAAGCCTGGATTTTGAATCGACAGAGCGTGCCACTTACATCACCTAAATGGGAAATGTTTGATAATTTTTGTATTTTTTAAATGTGGTTTAATAGAAGAGATATCTCTTTCATAGAGATGACTCATGTCTCATCTCTGGGGAAAGAGTATGAATTTGAGTGTCTTGCACAAAGCCCAAGATTTAGGCTAAAAGAGAGTTAAAAACTGACTCTATTGAGGATTACTCCATTGAGGTTTATTTGACTAGGGAGTTTTATTTGTTTTGTACTAAGCCCAAAATTGACGCTGACTCTTGAAAGGATTATATTTCTGTCTCATACAAAGCCTGAGATTGAGGCTGACTTATATGAGGATGGATTGAGTATTGAGTGTTTGAGACTTTCCATGTCTCTTATTCTTGAAGAATTGACTCAGTGTTGGAGATTAGGAGATAATCCTAAATACTTGGATGATTGTGATTTTATAATTTGAGGATTTGTATTTCTCACAGGGATTGGCTAAAGGTGACTAAGACTTGTCCTATGCTTTTAGAAAGCCTGAGGGTCCTTGTATTTTGAGTCCAAGAGGAGGTAGGGGAAACTTTTAAGAAGCATGTGGGTCCTTGTATTATGAGCCCAAGAGGAGGCTAATTGAGGGTCATCGAGGGTCCTTGTTTTAGCACAAGAGAAAGCTATGTGGGTTTCCTTAATTTGGCTATAAGCAAAAAAGGGTAAGAGGTTTCATCGGGAATAATTCCTCTTTAGGTGGATGTGTCCTATTAATTGATCTATGGGATTTAAGAGGTTTCACCGAGAATAATTTCTCTTTTGGGTATGTATTACTATGATTGTCGAATATAGGAGAGGCTTCATCGGGAAGTAATCCTCATCCTGGTCATATTCCTAATATATATATATATATATATATATATATATATATATATATATATATATATATATCAGTTAAATGTATAACAAGTATGACAGATTTAACAGATATAACAAGTATAACAAGTATGACATGTAAAACAGGTATGAAGTAAACAAATATTTAAATCATGGATGATGTAAGAAAAATAAAAGGGTTTTAGGACTTACAACACAAGGAGAGACCCATTGAATTTGATTTTTGTTTGAATAAAAGAAAGAAAAAAGGTTTGGGACTTACACTCTATTAGAGACCCATGTGTTAAAAAAAGGATTGGGATTTACAACTCAAGGAGAGACCCATTGATTATTGATTTGAAAAAAAGTATTGGGACTTACAACTCAAGGAAAGGCCTATTGATTATTTTGTTTACAAAAGGAAAAGGGTTGGGACTTACAACTCAAGGAGAGGCCCGTTTATTTATTGAGATAAAAGAAAGAATAAAAGTTTGGGACTTACAACTCAAGGAGAGGCCCATTGATTTTTATTGAGAGGGAAATGTTGTTTTAAGAAAACCCTAATTGTCTGGTTAATCGGAGGATATTCTGAAAATCATTTTAATTAAAGTGTAAAAAATCAAATGGTTAGGATAAACATGTTATGTACATATAAGACATGATATTTTACTTACATGGATGTTTGAAATTGATTAGGTTAAGAAAGATATCAAAAATAAAGTATTTTAAAAGTGTAAAAACTTTTAAAAAGTACTACTTTTAACCTAATAAAAACATATTAAATAAATATTATTTTTTGTGATTTTTTTGTATAATCATGAAATATATGTGACAAATGAAGAGTGTGCAAAAAATTGGTTAAAAATGATTAATTTTGATAGGTTAAATAAATGTGTGAAGTTGTGAAAAAAATTGAAGGAAAATAGTGTTAGAAAATTAGGTTTGGCCTTGTAAGGGTTTGAACCCACGCCCTCATGATCACCACTCAAAACTCTTACAATCTGAACAACGCGCTGAGCTCGTTAACAAATGGTTTCAATTAAATATATTTTAAAACAAGTGTTAAAATGTGTTAAAAAATAGAATGTGAACAAAAGGTCTGGGGGGGTCGAACCCCAGACATATGGCATGGCAAGACTTTGGACGCACGCTTTGGCCACTAGGGCAAACGATGAATTCAAGTTATGAAGCACAAACAGTTAATTATATATTAAAACGTGTTTCAAAGTTTGAAAAATGGCACCACCATCTTCATCTTCAACCTCAAGCTTCCATCAATTTCAAATTTTCCAACTCTTTCGTTTCTCAACCAAATGAGATGAAGTAAACATGGATTTTGATCGTTTTTTAACAAAGAATCTAATGATGATATTTAATTTCATTTATTTTTAGTGTAATTCAAAATTAGCCATATGAACACTTAAGAACCCTAAAATGAAAATTCAACTTGAAATTCTAGATATATATGATTTTGTTCAATTGATTGTGGGTTAGTGATCTATATAGATGCAGAAACATGACGATAATTCATTTGAACATTTAAAATTCATGAATCATAAAGTTCAAAGTTTGAGGCTTACTTTCAAAAATGAAAAATCGGTTTCTGAGTTTAAGGTGTTACAGGTGCAAGATTATGATCTGGATAGCTTCCTTCATGATTATAGAAGGTATTTGAATGCTTGAATTGGTTGGAAAGCTTTTGAATTCCTCTGTCCGATCCCAATTGCAAGTAATTCAAGTTGAAAGTGAAGATGGTGATTATGGTGTTACAGGTATGGAATGAGGACTTGGATCACCTATACATGATGTATGTGAAGTGATTGGATGCCTGGTTTGAAGAGAATAGCTCTGAATTGAAGAAACCAATTCTTCACTCCATGAAGCTTTGAAATTTTGAGAAAGAATAGATTTTGGAGAAAACAAATATTGAAGTTGTTTTGGTTTGTTTTTCTGAATTATGGAGAGGTCTCTATTTATAGGTCAATCTCATGAGATTATCTTGTGAGTGAATGAGTTTGGAGAGTAAGTAACTTAGTGAGTAAGTTAGAGAATATTCCATTTTTGCAATGATGACTTCTTAGCTTAATTATGGCTTAGTTCCTCTAGTTCTTCATCATCCAACTTTGCAAGTTGATCCTAGACTTGATGAGTCACAATTTTGGCATTTGGAGATACTTGTTGATGATTCACCAATTTCTCATAAATTTCCATTTTATAATGATTACTTTTTCACAGGCAAGTGAAAAATATCATGTACTTGGAATCCTTTTGATATGTTTCACAAATATTCTTCTCGATCTTGGTTGATGAAAATGCTTACACATGTGCTAAATTGAAGAGAAACTTGTGTAAAATTGGTAAAATGCAAAACTAGTTAAGCTTGAAAACTAGTCTTATGAACCCTTATTCAAAAATCCATAACTTCTTGCTCAAGTAACATCAAAGGATGTTTTAGTACTTTTTGGAAATCTTGGATGACATACTTCAACTTTCATGTTCATGGTTTGGATTGATTCATCTTGGATCATCATGAAAAGTGGACTTGAAGTTGGTAAGAAATTGGGTTAAAAGTGACTTAGAAAATTTTTCTAAGTGTTGGAAGGATTTTCATGAGCTCATAACTTAAAAACCATCCACTTTTTGATAAATTGTTCGCCTTGACAAAGTTGTATATGTTTAATTTTTCTTCAAAATGAGCTTTGGAACAAAAAAATTGGCCAAGGGATGAAGAAGTTATGACCTTTCAAAATTTGAGTGAAAAACATGTAATTCTTCATGGAAAAGTCAAAACCCTAATTGTTGACTTTTTATCCTTGATTGATTTTCTTGATTTTTCTTGATCAAATGAATTCACTAAGCATATATTCATGATTTTGATCTTCAAAAGCCCATGGTTGACCATATTCCTTAAAAGTCAAAGGTGATCCTGAACAGTTGACTTTTTACAAATGAACTGCAATCTTGTAAGTACCAATTGAATCATACTCTTCCACCCAAATGAATGATGTGAGTGGATTATAATGAGGTATTGGAGATCCTTGAATCATTATTTGAGCCATGGAACCATGTTTTGACTAAAAGTCAACCTCCTAGATGAATTAGGTAAAAACCTTAATTGTGGACTAGATGAAGTTGAAAGTTGTTGACCTTTGAAACTTGAGACTGGATGTGTATGAATGAGACTTCTTGATCTTCATGATACATTAAGGATTATTTCAATCATTGATTGGTCCTTTTCCTGAATCTCTTGAGTCTTGAAATCCCAAATTTGAGGACTTGGTGAACAAGCAAAAGGCTCTGGGTATCTGCTTTGAGTTGAGGATGCATACATGTATATGAGATGCTATATGATGTAACAACTTAGGGGGGGTAAAAATTTGGGTATGAAACTACTATTTATTCCTTATGTCTTATATAATAATTACGAAATACTCACCCTTTCTGTTTGAATGTTGCCTCCACGTGGGTAACACGCGGGTATTCAAGAGTAGTCCGCCGAAGTTAGATGATAGATTTGTGAAGTCCTTTTTACCGTTTGATTAGAATAAAGGGATTATTGCTCTTATACGTAACATCGGGGTCAGGATCGTAGTGTTTGGAACTATAATGTTCACTTTTAGTTATTTGAATTTGATGAATTACCTTTCATGATATTATGATGTTTTGAGTTATGACTCATGAACTATGAAGTTCGATTGATGTTTTATGAAGTTTATTAAAGATGTTTTTCAATTATGAATTCCGCTGCAAGATATCATGTTTTATTTTATGATGATAACAGAATATAATTTTAAATAAATTTTGAGAACCCGTATTACTGAGAAGGACTTGTTATAATGAAGTTTATATGAAGATGTGACACCCTTGTTGGTGGTTTTAAATTGATTTAATTCGTATTATATTGCGAATATTTCTTGTGGGTTAGAAGGGTGTTACACTCACCATCTCACGCAAGCCAATCTTGATTTTCTATGTCTTTAGAGACTTCTGATGTATGTTGATTGAAGCATGTTTTAGAAGGATCAGAACCCAAGTCTTTGGAGTCTTCAAAACTTGTTCAGCAGAACCTTGTCTTTAGAGTCTTCAGCACTTGGTCTTCAGAAGTGATGTCTTCATATCTTCAGAAATTTTTCAGCAGAACCTTATTTCCAGCAACTTTAGAACTTGGGACAACAAAAGCAAAGCTTTAGAAGGCCTCCAAAGCTTCATTGCAAAGTCGCGATTAAAAGATCTTCTACTAAAGTTCCTTAGAACCGTTACATAAGAAGCATTCCAGAATCTTGACTTCCTTTGTAATATATCAAAGGTATTCTTCTAGAGTGCTGAGTTCAAAACCTGATGACGTCATACGCCTTATTATTAGAGTCAGAACCTATTTAGAAAAAACTACACACTAGACATAAACTATTAGAGTAAATAATTGTTCTTTAAGATAACATGTAAAGTTATCATCAAAACTCAAGGCCAGATGCAGAACCAATCGTGTTCTTACAAAAGTTGTCTTGAAAGAAATCCTTCAGACTAATATTTGGAGGGGGTATCTTTGTGGAATCATAGAACACGTTATGAGCCTCTTAGGATCTTGTGTTCAGAGGTGTACGGATGATTTTGTCTCGGTTTATCATTGTGTCATTATGGAGTTGGGATAGTCCCATTTCAAGTCTCAATGTATGGATGACTTTGTTGTGGTTCGTCACTATGTCATTATTGGGTTAGGTTAGTCCTATTTCAAGTCTAGGTGGTAGAAGGTGGTTCGGGTTACCTTTTCTTACTTCATGCAATTGTGTGTTTTCATGATCTAGTGCATATAAGTGTCTTTAAATCGTCATTAACATGTCTTTCAAAAGTGTGTTTGATTCATTGTTAGTTAATAATGCTTCTAGAATAGTGACTTGTTGTGCGTTATTGTCAAATAATAATAATAAATAAGGTCATCTTATACTTCCTTTATTATGACGATTACTTCTTGTCTTATTGATATTTTTATTATTAAAAAATTAGTTTTAAAGTAAGTTACATAGATATTTTAATCATTACAATTGGTTGAGATTCATTTCATCAATAGAGAAATTCGAATGGTGGAGGAGGAGAAATTTCATTGTTTATAACTTATTCTCGTTAGCATTTTCTCTTTCATTGGGTATAATACACATGACAATATTAGCATTTAACAATTTCTATATATACACATAAAATTTAAAACTAAAACACATGCATATATTCATGATAGTTACACGATAATTCTCTATTTTTTAGTTTTTCTCTCTCTCTGAGAGAGTTACCTTACATGTCTCATTCGTATGCATATGGCCATGGCCGTATAGCTAATTAAAATGTCAAATCGTAATTTTGTAGCCCAATTTCTATAGTCGGTGAGTCATTTTCTCCTATCTTTCTTTCTTGAAACTTGAAATGTTTATTGATTTTTATTTACACCTTGTTATATATATTGAGATAAAACATGGATATATGTGATATTCAAAATTTTTCATTTTGATTATCATTTCTTTTCTTTATTCTTAACTATTATGATTCGCGCATTAACATATGATAATGATTATGATGCTATCATTTTGTTCAACTTTTGAAAGATCTCTACAATTTCATGGCTTTTTTGGGATTTCTATTTTCTCTTTAGGTCACTATTTCCTCATAATGTTTTTTTACCCATTCATTGTATATTTAAGTTAATTAAAATGTTCATATGTGCAATTATAAATGTGGGAGTGATTTGTAACGAATTAACTATTTCAAATTTGTGTGTTTTGTATTTGGTACAGATTCTTAATAAATAAATGGGTTGTGTATCCTCTAAAGTAAGAACATATCTAGGACATGAAGATCCATTCATTCTTGCATCAGAAACGACTTGTAAGTTTGTTATTATATATTCTAATTGGTATTTTTCTCTTTATGTTGTAAATTGTTTTGACAATATTTATCATGTATGTATTAATGTTAATATGCACTAGTATGAACTGGTTTGTTTATTTTATTATGTTTCAGTTAGTGTATGTGAAGTTGAAGCATTATTTGAACTTTTTAAGAGCATAAGTAGGTCTGTCATTGATGATGGACTAATAAGCAAGGTAATATCTTTATAAAATTTCTCATTTCTGCCATAAAAATTATATGATTTCTAGTTTTCTACACATAACCGTGTCACTTCACAATAAAAGTGTTTGAGTTTCTAACATGTGTCGGTGTCCAACACCGACTAACACCCAACACTAACACGATAATGACATATGTGTTAATGATATTAGTATTGATGTGTTATTGCCAATATGGTGTTTTTGTGTGTGTTCATTTTCATTGGTAGTTTTTACTGTTTTTATTCCCTTTTGTTATAAACTTATTCATAACTATAAATAAATCTTCCAGATGATGGGTATTATAGGAATTTTGTTTTTTTTAATTGAATTTTACTTATATTATGCTTGTTATGTTACCACTTACCAATTAAGTTTGTAATATAATTGGGTTAAAAGAGGAGTATGATCCAAAAGTTCTAATCTGCTCTAGAGGTGCTCAATGATTTTTGGTGTTTCTCTATTTTCTGGTCTGTTGATGGTGGATTTAGAACTATAACTTTAGTTAGGTCTCTATTGGGTGGTACTGTGTTGTGTGGGTGATCTCTGGGGTTTTTGGTTCTATTTGGGAGCTTCTTGATTTTGTGCTTGAATTTTTCTTTTTGTGTTTTGCTTGTTTGTCGTTTGTCGTTTTTTTCTTTTATTTCCTTGAAGCTCCTTGTGCCATTTGACTTTGTTGTTGTATGATGTAGGGGTTTTCCTTTTTATTCATATATATATATATATATATATATATATATATATATATATATATATATATATATATATATATATATATTATTTTTCATTTAAAAAAGTAGGATTACTTGTCTCTTGTGCGGGGATTTGGTAGATTCGGTTTCCCACCTTTATGTTACTTATGAGCTAGCCTTATTTGTGTGGCATTGGATCTTGTTGAGATATTATTTGGAATGATATTATTAATATAATATCAAATATAATCCAAGTTGTGTAAGTCCTAGCCAAATCAGAGTTGTATATAAATCATAGGACTTGTTTAGTCTTTTCTTTACTTAGGGGGCAGGATTAAGTATATGGGTGATTATGTTATGATTTGGCATGATGTAACTTGGCCCATTTGAAAAGCCTGTAATGATATCATCTTTAAGGGAGTCACAAAAACAGTGAAGGAGGTGAAGGAGAAGAGTAATTTTTTGCCTGAAAAATAAATTTTAAGTAGATCAAGGGTGAACTCTTGCACCTTATATGATTTGCTTCATAACCCTATCTTTTACATGCACCAATAGCGCATTGAGTATTTGTCTTGGTTTTGAGGTAGTTATTGGTTATTAGTTTTGGATGCTCCCTTAATGAAATAGGATTTATTGATGATATATCTAGAAATTTGATATCTAGCATGTTTCTAGCAAGATTGACTTTTAGTTGTTTGGGCCTTTATCTGGGTGTCCTCAGTCTCTTGTGTTGGTTGGGTTGTTTTGTTATTTGTTGTTATTTAATTGTATCTATTTTGTTCTTTTGATAGTCTTCTTGCACTTCTTATACTTTTTTTTTTGGCTTAAATGCACTTTTGGTCCCTATAAGTTAGTGAATTTTTTATTTTCGTCCTTGTAAATATTTTTTTTTGGTTTGAGTCCCTATATTCCACTTTCACGTTCGTTTTAGTCCCTAAAATCAAAATCCGCAGGAAAATCCGTAGGAAACCTGCAGATTTTCCTGTGGATTTTGGCTTTAGGGACTAAACCTCGAGTAAAAAGTAAGATATAGGGACTCAAACAAAAAAAAATAACATACCGAGACGAAAATCAAAAACTCGCTAACTTAAAGGGATTAAAAGTGCATTTAAACCTACTTTTTGATACCATGTTCTTTTTTATTTTGATGATTTTCATCCATATTAATATATTATTTTGTTATTTAAATTTTTCTCTCTCATTAAGTTAGTAAACAATATTGTGATAATGAGCATTCTTTTGCAGGAAGAATTTCAATTGGCAATTTTCAATAATAGAACAAAGGAAAATCTATTTGCGAATCGGGTATTATACAATATAGTTTTCTTTTTCAATAATATTTTATTTATAGTGTATATGTTTTTTACAAGTTTCCGTAAAATACATAAATTTACTCTGTATATGCAGATCTTTGATCTATTTGATGTCAAAGGGAAAGGAGTAATTGACTTTGGTGATTTTGTTAGAGCACTCAATGTGTTTCACCCAAATACATCCCAAGAAGTCAAGATAGATTGTAAGTTGAAGATTCGATAATTATTTCATGATGCTTAGCTCTTCTTAATTGAAAACATCATTTTATAGAATGCATTAGTGAAATATAATAAAGGGATGAGTATATTTATGTATTTGATATTCATTTTATAGAATGCATTAGTGAAATATAATAAAGGGGAGGGTCTATTTATGTATTTGATAGCAAGAGACTTTATATGTTAGAGTTCGATAAAACTAGTGAATGAATCTTCAAGCTCTAAGGTTGGAGTATTTATTGATATATTTTTGGATCGAGCAATAAAGAGACAAATAGTTTATTCTACTTTTCCTCCAACATCGTGGAAGTAGGGAGAAATCAGTTCTTCCTCCATTATTGGGGGAAAGTTTCCTCCCCTTTTTCTTGTATTTTATTAACCCTTTTCAGCATTTCGTATGTACCACATGTTGAATGAATGGATTGTCTGATAAGAGTGAGTCTGGACTGGACGACTTAGGTCATAGTTAGACAGTCCAGGGTGACGTCCCTCCCACTTTTTATTTGACTTCTTGGCGGTTACCCTTTAGATCCTTTGGAATGTTTCTTTTCGAACCCAATAAAATCATCTAAGTTCATAATCTATACAATAAAATACATGTTATGAATTACTCTAATATATTATTCTTGATACCATATTATAACATAGTTGAGTTTTTAATTATTAATTTTTTTGCAGTTTCATTCAGGCTTTATGATTTGGATAATTCAGGCTTTATAGAGCGTCATGAAGTAAGATGCTAATTAAAGTGTTTAATTATAATATAGTCTTATAATTAAATACAATATATGTGGACATGACTTTTACCTAATGTGATAATTTGATTTAGTACTTTGCAATTTGTTTAGTTTTTCCTGTATTATGTTCTTTTGTGACAATCATTCTCATGTGTATTTGGTTATTTTTCATAGGTGAAAGAAATGATAAATGCAATTTTATGTGAATCTGAAATTAAGTTGAGTGATGATATGATAGAAACAATTATTGAGAAGGTGAGTTTTTTTTTCTTCCAAAAATTACTATATAATATAAATTATTGAACAAATGAATAATGTAATTAGAAGATTAAATGTTAACATTTTATTTTTATGACTAGACTTTCTTGGATGCTGACCCAAATCAAGATGGAAAAATAGACAAATCCGAGTGGAAAATCTTTGTTTCTAAAAACATGTCATTGCTAAAAATCATGACACTACCCTATCTAAAGTACGTGTAATATTATTTCTTTAATCATTAATTTTTCAGCTAGATATTGCAAATATTATATAATTAACTATTTTATTTGAAATTAATGCAGGGACATAACAACATCTTTTCCTAGTTTTGTATTTAACACAAAATTGGATGATGACATTGTTGTTACATGAAAAAGTATAGATTTTTAACTACATATTAATAAAAATCTGGATTTTTATTTTATAAGCATGAGTGAGGAACATAGCAATAGAACATGTAATCAAATATTTTTCTTAATTATATGGATAAAGTCATAAATCTTATGGATCTCATTTAAATGCTATGTCAACTTTCTTCATGTAAATATTTGGATGCCTGATTATTCTAAAATATCACTTATTAAGTCATTAATTAGCTTCTTGAAGTATACTCTAGTATAGTGTGCTCTCTATTTTGTAACAATCATATTCTATGATATCATTTTTTTAAAACTTTTTTTAGGTTTTTATTTTTCAAATAACTTTAAATTATATTAAATAAGTTCATACAAGTTACTTAAAATTATGAAAATTCATTTAATATGATAGTAGTAGTTCATCACTAAATACAAATTCATTTCTCTTGAAATAAAATAAATTCATATAACATACTCAAAATAAATATAATTCATCATCAAATATAAAAAAATTTATACTATATACTTAAAATGATAATAGTTCACTATAAAATATTAGCATATCTGTCATAAAATTAAGCTCGCCATAAAATTACAAATACAACTAAAATAAAGGTGGAAAGATAAGAAAAGAGATAGGAAACTATTGTAATATATTTGTTCCGTTATGGAACCAAAAATGAGAAATTTCAAGGAAGGCAACGATGGATCGTAATCTCTGATGCGGTAAAGTGAAGGATACCTGCAAGGTTAGCACTCCAACACTAAAGTTTGTGTATGAAGAGAAAGAGTGAAATGAAATTGTATTTGAAACTTGTTACCTTGATCTGACTCCTACTATATATATATATATATATATATATATATATATATATATATATATATATATATATATATATATATATATATATATATATATATATATATATATATATATATATATATATATATATATATATATATATATATATATATATATATATATGAAAATAACGAACTATTTATCTGTTAGCTGCTATTTGTGTGTTACAGTTGAGATCTCTTAGGATCATAAAAGTAATTATCTTTGCAAACTATGAAGATTCTAGAAAGAGTGGAACCTTTATCAGATTGCAGGTCGAAATTGGCATGATCTATTTCTAGGGTCTTTCTGGCCGGCCCAGAATAACCCCCCCTAAGCCTTGTCGAGGCATAGGTAAACAGTGGCTTGATATTATATAACTTCGGATGACGGCCATCTCCTGGTTATTTTGAGATAGATGAATGACCGATCGCTCTGGTTCCTTACAGAACCATGCATTTAATGCACCATACTTTGCACGCCTTTTCATAAATACCATCATGACGGTTCTTGAAAACCTAAATTCTTTAGTGTTGCGTGTGAAAGATTTAGACGTTTTTTTGGCGAAGTCTTTTTCCTTCTAGAACATAGTTTCTTTTGAAAGATCAATTCCCTCTCTTGAGTCTTATTTTTTCTAGTTTAATAATTAGTTGTTTCCTATTCCCGTATTTCATTTCATGTAACTGCAAAGTTAGTGCATTATGAACAGAAAATTGCAAAAAAGTGTTAGTAAGTCTCAAAAGGATATTCCATATTCTTGGATGGATCCTAATTATTCTTCCACTACTTCTGTTTTTGCCAAACAAGTTGATTTTGATGGTGTTTCTACAAAGGTTGGCTTATCTCATCTAACTAGGGAACCGCGAGCCCTTATGAGGATAAATAATATGCAACAAATATGGCATTTTCTTCATTTCTTGTTATGAATGTGCTTTCTTCAGTGTGGGCCTTCACATTCCTTTTACTGCTTTTGAGGTAGATGTATTGAACCATCTGACCATTTCTCCCTCGCACCTCCACCTTTCATTCTAGACATATATGAGATTCTACTAGTTTTGGTGCGAGCATGTGAATGGAAGACCCCGTGTGTTCCTTTTTCTTCACCTTTTTAAGATAGGGGTAGAAGATTACTCTACTTCAGGCCGATCATTCATGGTTTTGAACCTCTTATGGAGCTCTCATCTTTTGAGGATTGGTTTTTCCTAGTGACCTCTGACATCCCGAAAGCTCGTTGTACAATTTACTATGTTGGTAATAGATTGGAGGGCAAATGTGTCAACCTGTTTCGCAAGTATTGGGCTGAGGTCACTTTTTGCTGGGAAATAACTTTATCACATATAGTGAAAAAGATCTTTCTAATGAGACTCGTTATCAAAAAGGTTGATTAGTGAAGTTCAACAATAATCTGGAGTATATAGGGGGGGCTACCTTGGTGTCAGAAGTTGATAAAAAAACGTTTAAAGCTTCTTATCGACATTCAAATATTGATAAGAACCCGTTCTTGGGAAGAGAGAAGAACAATTTTTGGTATGTTTCAAACTTTATGAGTTTTATGGTATTTTTACCATGAATACTTCTAATGTATATATTTTACTCATTATTGTGTAGAGTGCATGAGTAATGAAGAATAGTTCTGGCTCCCAAGGCAGGGAGAATGACTAGTCTGAAATAATGTTGCGGAAAACCTATTAACTTCATCAAATGCCCCTCAGTCGGTATGGTCGCCATTTACTAATGGGATTCAGTCCCCTCTTTGATGAAGGTCATAAAGCGGACAAGGATTGTGCTTATTCAGATGAACTTTATGGGCCCGTCCTATTGTAATAAATGGGCAACCTGGACAAGTATACTCGGCGTGCTTCAATTGCTCTGGCTCTTGATGCATCCGATTATTAAGAGGCTTTATGGTTCGACTGGCATCATGCTGAGAAGAAAACATTGGATTAAATCATCTGTGACTTGAAGCTTCAACGAAAAAAGTACATGCATGAAGCAACAGAAGCTTCTACTTCTCTCTCCAGGGTGAAAGATGTGTTGCTTTCCTTGAACTTCATTGTCTCTCCTTCCGACTATGTGTCCTAGTTAGTGAGGATAGTGGCAATGAAATACCAAGCTTTATCTGTTGTTTGGAGAATTTTCGGGATAACTCGCAAGGAAATAGAATTCTCGCGTTCTCAGAATGCTCCGTTAAGTCAATAACTAGCTGCTTGTAGGAGTTCGACCCTTGAGGCAGTTTCGCACTCATTTGAAAATGCTTTGGACCAAGTAGAGTATTTTCAAGATCCTTCGATACTTTCTACAGAGCAAATATGGCTGGATCAAGCTATCTTAGATGGGAATATTGTTTCTCTGCGAAAGTAGGCTTGGATGGGTCTTAGTCCGACTTCCTTTTCTTATAGTACTTATGTGGTAGTACTTTGTAATACGGTGGGAGAACTAAATTTTTTGGTTTTTATCCAAATATGAGGATAGCTTGAGTCGCTACCGACTTTTCTTTTATCCAATAAGGAAAGTATGAAAAGAACAGGAAAGACTTGATAGATTTTGAGTTCGGGGGGTAAGTTATACAAAGGGAAGGTATTAGCATCCTTTGTATCCATGGTTATCCATGGTCTCTTAAATGATTAGCTCACTTTACTTTCTTTTTGAAAAGTAGTGTGTGTTTAGAAAATATTTCGTAAAATTTTAACTTTGTAATAATTCTCGTATGAATGTATACAAACTGTTTATTTTTTGAAAATATTTTGGAGGTGTGAGGTGTTAAAAATAATGGATTTGTGAGCAAGCATTTAAGAGTGTCTCACCCACTCAATACCGTTCTGGTTATTTTCCTTCTCCCTTTAGGATAAAATTGTCCTTACCATTAGTTGGTAAGTAGTCTTTTCTTTTGGATGTGAAGGGACAAACGTATGATCATCGAATGGTCATCGAAGGCAACATTTGTAAGGATACCGTAGAAATTTCGAAGGGACATCATTTTTTGTACGGTCATCGAGGGACAAGATTGTCTTTTTTGAAGGCAACTCGAAGGGTCATCAGGGAACTATGATCATCTGTACTGAATGGACTATGATGATTTATTTGTAAGCGCCTTTTGCTAAGATACCCCTACGTTCGAGGGACATGGCCATTTGTAAGGCAACAAAGAGAAGGTTACCCTAGAGGTGCAAGTGTGAATAGTGTTTGCTTTCAGTTATTTAATCTTGGATTAGGGTTTTCTAGAATTCGTTTTAATCTTGCCATAAAAACCCTAGTTACTAACAGTTAATATTTATAGGAATTTAAAGTGCGGAAAAAATAAAATTCCTACATTATTACAACATGTGAGCAGTTACATAATTATAAAAAATGTGGAATTTGAATCTACACTATTACAATTGGTGAACAGTTACAATTAAAAATAGCCATAAAATAAATAATCAGGAAAAAGAAGGTTAATGTTTGAAAAAAGAAGTTTTTGGAGTAATAAAAACCTAATTCTAATTAATTGAAATTTCTAAGTTAATTTTAATTAAAATAAACCCTAAAGTCCAAATTAATTTTAATTAATTAAAACCCTAATATTAATAAGAAGAGGAAAATAATGTGCCAAAAATTAATGAATTAAAATCCTAATTTTAATTACTAACCTAATCCTAATTACTAGGGTTAATGGCTTGTTAGAAAAAGTTTATGGTTTTGTCAAGTAAAAAAACTTTATGGTTTGTAGTTAATGAAAATAAGGGTTAGTGGCTAAAAGGGCCAAAAATAGAGAGTAAAAATAAAATGCCAAAACAAATGTGTGTGGTGAGATTTGAATCCACCCCCTTGAAATCACAGGATAAAGCTTCATCCACTTGGTCAATCACGTTGGTGTTCATAGGAAACTTGTTCATAAACCCACGGTTTCCCAAAATCACGAAGAATAAACCCTAGCCCTTACATTTCACGATACCTGCGCTAATTCTCAAAACAAATGATCCATAAACATTCTATGCATTCATACAAATAATAAGATATGATCAAAATATTTTGATCCTCACCTACAATGTCCCAATTGAGAAAACAATTGGAAAAATAGAAAAATGATTAAAATAAAATCAAAAAAATATAAAAACCTAACTACAACTCAAATAAAATAAGATCATGAACCTACAATTTTTTTTTTGGATTTTTTTTAAAATATGAAAACAGAAATTAAATCAAATAAAATAGAAAAGAGAGGAATTTGTGATTTTGGAGTTCGAAATCTTTTAGAATTTTAGAAAAGAGTATTGTTCCACAATTTTTTAGAACTCACCCGATAGGCTGGAAAATTTATCACTGTACTGCAACCGGAATTGCAACCCTGAAAATCTACAAACACGATACAAAAAAAAACAAGAAAAATCCTATCAAGAACACTATACCTATGACTCTAATATTAGTTAATAACAACAAGAATCCCCGGCAACCCTGTTTTTGAAGCTTTTTGCGAATTGGAATAGGGTTGTTGGAGCAAGAAATTTCATCTTCCTTGGAGCAAGAATTTTCGTCCTCTTCCTCCTTTGAGCAAGATATTTCGTCCCTGCTGAAGCAAGAATTTTTCGTCCTCCTCTCCCCCTCTTGGTCTGGAACTGTTGTCTACTTATAGTAGAGTGAATTAGGTCAACTTGTTTGCAAAGAAATCATGAGGTTGGATGATTGAAGATTTAATTGGAAATTTAATTGGAAATTTTATTGAAAAATTGCATGAAAAGCTTCCATATTTGCTCAATCTTGTACCAACAATTGTCACATGATTTCTCCCTCATAAAGATATGATTTTGGATTCATGATTTGATTTGAAAATCATATCTACATGCCTAAACTATATTAATTGGTATTTTATTTGATTTATTTTGATTTTAATTGAATAAAATCATAATAAAAAGAAATAAAAAATCACCAAAAATATATGAATAGATTTAGGGGTCCTTGATAAGGTCAAAATCATGTTTAGACCTTAAAAGATAGGTCACACTTGGTTCGAAAATTCAAGTTTTACCATTTTGACTTTCATGAATTTTCTCAAAATTGCCCAACTTGTGCATCTCATAACTTGCTCAATTTTTACCATATGAGGGTGATCTTAGACTTTTTGGAAACCTCAAGATGTCTCCTACAACTTCCTTGTTGGTCATCCTTTCATTTGAAGCCTTTATCCATTTGTAAACATTTTTGACAAAATGTGTGTTTTTGTTGACTTTCAAAATGACATGTAATGTACGGGCTCATATCACTTAAATGAAGCATTTTTTTTTTGGAAAAACCTATAAGAGAAAAAGTTGTAGAGAATTAAATTTCCTTTAAAATGAGCCTTGGTTGAGGAATTTCTGATGAAGTATGTGAAAGTTATGTTTGGTCAAAGTTCAGTTAACTTCTCCTTAAGAAAATCCAAATTTAGTAACTTTTGCCTTTTGATGAATTTGGGATTTCTTTTCATCATGATCAACCCTTGATCAAATGATGAATGTGACTTCAAAACCTTGTTGTTGGCCAAAAATCTTGAAGTTTGACTATATGTTGACCATAATTGACTTTTTACCCAATGTAATCAACTGTTGATCATCTGAGCAATTGACTGAACAATCTTGAGCTGTAAGTCTAGAAGAAATCACTTTATTTTGCTAAGGGTAATGATATATGCATATAAACGGTAAATAATTTAAGCATAATATTTTGTATGATTCAATAATAGGGAACATAACCAGGTGAAAATGGCTTCCGGTTATTCATTTATTCCTTATGGCCTCTTCAGCCACTTTTGAAGGATGGACTCCCATCTTGTTGAGTTTCCCGATCGGGGAAGTGGCATTTAGCTCCATGGTTATGCCTTCTCCATGATCTTTTTGGAGAGCTTGGTATATTCTATTTTCCAATTCTAGATCGACACTGATGGTAGTCGGCTCCCATTCAGATTGTGATATTTGAGCTTGAGGTGTACTAGCAAAGTGACAGCTTCCAACGTGGTTGTGAAGGTTCGTCCTAAGATGCACTTGTAAACACTCCTACAAAGAAAAATAATCATCATCGCCCACGGAAACCATCATCTCTATGTACCCCCATGGACAAGAAGTGGTTTCGTTAAAGCTTGGAGGTCAGAGCCCTCATATGATAGCAAATCGCTTCGGTCATGCCCCATCTTTTTAAATAACTCTAAATATATGATGTCGCATGATTTTCCACCATCAATAAGGATCTGAGATACATCGAATTATTTGAATGTAGCGATGATTACGAGGGGAAATATTTTGTTGGGAATTCCTCCAACCTTTTTACAGTCCCTAAATCCTAATATAGGATGATCTGGGACTTTTGTCAATGTATTCTCTTCCGCGAGGTAGACAATCATCATTCCTGCAATCTTTCTCTTTGTGGTTCCCTTAAATGTGAAGTTTTCTTGAGGTGCTCCTCATGTTATGCCAATAATGTAAAAGCGTTTACCTTTGTTAGGGCTCTTTGTTCTTCCTGCTTGTTCCAACCGTGGTGGTCTTTAAAAGGGATTTCCCCTAGGAGACTCTTTATTGTCTCACTTGTTTCCATTTGCATACTTAGCCAAACGGCCTTTTTTAATCAGCTCTTCAATGGCATCCTTCAGCTGGATGCATTCATCGGTGTTGTGGTCGTGGCTATTATGGAATCAATAGTATTTTGATCTGTCGGTCTGCGATGTCTCTCTGACGGGATAAATGGGTCGAATTCATGACTACCAAAACTATGTGTTCACATATTCTTGATAGATTCCCTCACGATAGACTGTTAATGGGGTGTACGTGTCGTACTTCTTTGACATGTTTCGGCCAGAATCATCCGGACATCAAGAAGGCTATTTCTTGGACAGGTGACCAGAGTGAGAATTGCTAGACGTGGGGTTATTAAAACATGTGGTTAATTTATCTTCTAGAATCATAAAAGGTTTGACCATGGTCAGCATCTCTTGGACGAACTTGACTTTTCTCTTCCCTAGTTTTTGCTTGAAAAGGTGGTCGCTCAAAAGGCTCTTCTGAAAAATCCAGCACTAAATGCCTTATTGAGCCCCGTCTACCTCAATCAAGACTTGCGTAAATCGACCAATATACGACCATAAACTTTTTTCTTCCTCTGAATGATCCCGGTCAACACAGCCTCGGTTAACAGATGTTACTTTCGAGTTGTGAATTATTCCAAAAATCTTTTACGAAATTCCACCCAAGAATCAATACATTTGTCGCGTAGGCCGTTAAATCATAACCAAGTTGATTCGATCAATCTTAGTGCAAACAACTTGCACTAGGAGGCGTTTTCGCCGTTGAATTAACTTAATTGTTTGTCTACAAGTAACACACGTTCACCAGGATCTCCCTTTCCATCATAATCGGTTAGTTTAAGCGGCTTTTCCATAGAAATTAGGATCTGGCTTTTCAAGGTTTGTACCGACAGCAGGTGCTTTGGTAGCACCTTATCTAGGTGAATTTCTACTTAAACTAGGGCAGAAGAATGACTTCCCCGGTCTCCTCCAAGGCTCGGAGGAGGAGTTTAATGTTTTTTTACTTCCGTGTCGATCCTTTAACTAGGGAGTCTCGTCTATTTTTGTCCCGGTTGGCTCCGAGATAGCAATGCGAGTCTTTCTTGAAGCAACTTTTTGAATTGTATATTCGCGAGAAGGAGCATTGTGGAAGCTGTCTTCAAGGTGTTGTAGCCTTTCTTTAATAGCATGTAGTTTTGTGGTTAGACAATGTTAAACATGTTGTTTAGTAGCTTGTAGGTGCCTTGTACGCTGATGTTTGCTTGTATAGTGCAAAGATCAGGTAAGGCTATGTATTGTGTAGTTGGAAGTGGAACAAGAGTTTCTATTGGATTGATTTGAATTAATCTGGCCACTTGTAAAGCTCGAAATAGATCCATAAGTAACAAACTATTGCTCCAAGATCTGCGATGTTTTGTGACGGAGGAAGGGGCGGTCGATTGCTTGCTACTAAGGCGGAAACGACAACCTCTCAAGTAACATCGGATATGGTAACCTTAGATCCAGCCATCTCCGATGAAGGTGAAAGTTGATTATCTAAAAATATTGAAGAAATTATACTTAAATTGTGGCAAGTCGAATCAAAACACGATAGATCTTTGCGTTCAATTACGAGTACTTGCTCCGGTGATTGGAAAGAATTACATACTGCAAAAGTTGAATATTGAATGCAAATCTATGGAAATATTAGGAGTCAAGAGTTGATTCCCACAAACAATACCATTGTTCCATTCTGGAACCAGAAATGAGAAGTTTAAATGAAGGTGACGGTGGATTGTAGCCTCCGATGCGGTGGAGTGGGGGTACATGCAAGGTTAGCACTCCAATGCTCAACTGAGTGTATAAAGATGAAAAGTGAAATGAAAATTTATTTGAAACCTGTTATCTTGATTTGGTGATATATATATATATATATATATATATATATATATATATATATATATATATGGGGACGTATCAAATGAGAACTTTGGTTATTATGAGAACTGGGAACTTTTAATAATAACCTTACGATGTAAAATCAATGCTTCAGATTTCACTTAAATTTTTAGAGAAAATAATTAATAGTTAGATTCTGGTTTAAATACATATCACATAAATGCATATCTGAGCGTTGACTTTAAATCGTATGGTTATTATTAAAACTTCTCAGTTCTCATAATAAACAAAGTTATAAAATAACAAACTAGTTATTTGCTCGCAGCTCTTTGAGGATAGCTATTGGATGTGCTTTATGGTTGAGATCTCTTGGGATCGTAAAAATAATTATCTTCGCTGATTAGAAATATTATGGAAAGAGTGGAACCTTTTTCATATTGAAGGCCGAAATCAGCATGGTTGGCTTAGGTTGTCCAGGGTCTTTCTCGTCGGCCCAAAACAATGTCTTTAAACCTCGAGTGAGAAAAAGAAAGAAAAAACTTGTTTTAATACTTCTAGTTTTTTGCCAAGCGATGCGGCGAGCGTGGAGGTGTTTTGAGAAAACGGTGGCCCAAAGTTCTGGCAGGACGAAAGCGGCAAGTCGGAGGCTTGCAGGTATCAAGTGAGTGTCTTCAATTCTCGGATCTATTTAGTGATAGGTCATGTTTTAGGCCTCATTTAGATCTCTAGGGATTTGGAAATTATATATATAATTCTCCCTCACATGTTGAACAAACAAGTTGTATATGTGTAGAAATTAGTGAGAAGCAATGGTAAAAATTCCTAGGATTTTATCCTTGGAGTTTGGTATCTTTTGCAATTATCAAAGGGGTTTGGGAAACACTTTAAACACCTTTAAATTTTGTGATTCATATATTTAGAGTTGGCGAGATTTGGAAATACTTTGGTCGAAAATAGGGTTTATTCTTGGGAAATTTGAAGGCTATTTTCTTGTAACTTATCTTGTAATCTCTTGTAACAATTTTGAATTATAGTGAATCAGCTAGCTACTATCTTCTTTAGAGAAGATTAATTTGATCGAATTGGGTAAACAATTTATGTGTTCTTTCCTTTTAAATTTTATTATAATGAATCCATCTGGTTGATTACTATTGTTCTTTGTTTCACACATCAAATGTATTAGTGTGATGAACCTTTCATTTTCATAACAAGTGGAGCCCACCGCGGGGAAAATGGATTAAGTTTACAAGTGAGGACCATGTGTTCAGAATAAGACAGCTGGAAGTTTTAAGAAATAATAAATTTGATTTGTGGAAAGTGAATATGCAATCAATATTGATTCAACAAAGGTGTGTGGAAGCATTGAAGGGTTAGTCATTGATGTATGCAAGCCTAACACGAGCAAATAAATCGAGATGGTGGACAAGGTAAAAAATGTCACTATATTGTATCATAGATATAAAGTTTTAAGGGAAGTCATAAGGGAGAATACCACGACTGAGATGTGGATCAACCTTGAATCGTTGTATCTGACCAAGTCCTTATCTCACATATTGTGTATGAAACAACAACTTTATTATTAATTTATGGCGAAGAATAAATTTATCATGGATTAGTTGGCATAACTTCACAAGATCATTGATGATTTTCAAATATTGAGGTAGAAATTGATGACGAGGACAAGACTCTACTATTTTTTTTTGAATAATGCAAAATTTATATTAATTCAAAAAAAATAATTACAAGCACGGCGATCCGTAGATCCAACCTTCAAAACGACTCCATATCTCAGGTATCACCACCTATAACACCAACTTGGCTATATGAGCTCTAAATTTTCTACTATACCAATCTCTATATACAATCAGATCAATGATATTTGCACCTATTCTTATATGATCTATACGATTTCCAAAGCTTCTATTGTTCATATAATTCCATATCCCATATATTGTTTCAGCAGCTGCCAGTATAAGCGCAACTTGTCACCCTTTTTTTCATTCCTTGTTGCGTGAGCCATTCTAATTCACAGTTCCATGATTGAGGCATATGTTGCACTCCAATCCAGTGTAGGACTTCTTTCCAGATTCTCTACTCTTGTTAAGATTATTACTCAAATCCTTTTAGCATTTTAAGGATGTCCTTCTTTATGGTTGTAGCTCTACCTGCTTATCATGTATAATAGGTTTTGATGATGACGCAAGATGTTAAATTTAAAGATCAACATCAAAGTAATTGAATTCTTGTGAAAGCTCATATGAGCATATGTATTAGGGTACTTTTATCTATTTCTGATCAATAGTGTGTAATCAAGTGTGAGTAGCTCTCAAGATACTAAAGCAACGTACATACATACGCAAAATGATTTTACAAACTTCATTTATTTCAAAATCTTTAAAATTATTTAAGTTTGTTTACTTATTGACTAGGAAGCATCCTAATAAATTTAGAAAGCAAAATATCACTCTTTAATCGATTAGAACTTGTATATAATCAATTAGGCTTCGGATATGAATAATTTGTTTTGTAATTAGCTAGGTCTAATCAATTAGAAAGCAACCTCGATCCATGAATTCTTTCCTTTCTTTTCCAAAACTCTCTTGTATACAAGATTTATTGTGGTCTATTCTAGTCACGAAAATATGATATTATACTCTTCTTTCTCACTCACCCTCTTCAGATAAATTGATTTATACACTTGTCATTATTTTAATGTTGAGAGAGTGAAAAGCTTAAAATAAGATTTGTGTAAATTTGTTGATCGATTCGTAATGTATTTATAAATCAAGGTTTCAATTTTATCGTGACATTATAATTTATATAAAGGTTACAAGTTAAACAAGAGTAAAAGTTTGGTGTAGGGAGGTTGTGGACCAATCCTATGATAAAAGCTTAAGTTGATAGTGGAACTCTCAAAGGAAAACTTTTGAGAAGTGAAGTAGGTCATGTGGTTCAAGACCGAACCAATATAACTCCTGATTTTCTCTTTCTAACTCTACTCTTATTTTCTTGTATTTTATCTTTCAGGTTTAAATCTCTGCATCATATTCTTTCTTTAAAATCAACCAAGATAAAATTAATTTTTTCATAAAAAGTTTTTAAAAAAACATCCAACACAGTTCACTCCTCCCATTTGTTTGAAGTTAATTGGTCAGTAATGGATGTACTATTATTTTGAATGAAGTTCATATAAATGTAAGATCAAAGAAGTTATCAAAGATGAAATATTTGAAAATTGACGATAGTAGTAAAATGTTAAGTGTCTCAATTTACAGAAATTTTTAACTTCCTCAAATATACTTCATAATTCAAACACACAAACTCACTCAACATATGGCACACATGAGAAATTAGTTACCTAAAGTAACTCATAGAAAAATAATATAAATTAGTTACCCATTAAAGAAGCTTGTAATTATTTTTTTTCCATTAGTTTTGTCTCATGTTTCTTGAGAGATGGGTTGTAATGTGAATAACAATTGAGAACATACACCATTTAATAGTTTAAGATGACTTGTATCCATGTGTACGAAAAACACATAATTTTTCAGATTTCTAAATACGAGGAGATTAAAAATCCTCACAAATAAAAAAAACTCTGAATTTTGAAATTCGAACAAATTTCTAACTTTGATTTAGTATGTATTTGAGATTGAGTTTGACGTGGATAATTGGAGTGCGTATGGACTTTCATAATTTGTTGATTCAGATTTCAAATTTCAGACATATATTTACTTTCAATTTGACGTGTTTCAGAGAGAATTTGGTGTGTATATGATGCATCCGAATTTAAATTTTTGGATTCTAAAAGTATTTGAATAAATTATGGGGTGTATTGAACGATTCATATGGTAATATGATTTGGGCCTTTGAAGAAAAGCCCAATAAATGAGAAAGAAACAAAAAGCAAGAGAATAAAATAAACAACATTGCGGTACACGCGAATACAGTGTAGCAGCAGAAGCACCAACACCGAAAAAGAAAAACAAACGTTCATGAGAGACTCTGACATTTAACATAACACTGAAATGGATTTCACAGAGAAGGACCTTTTCGGCGAAGATTCCGACAACCAGAAAGATGGGACCCACTCTTCTTCCCCTTCTTCCTCCTCCGCCGCTGAATCTTCTTCCTCTTCATCCTCCTCCTCATCTTCTTCCTCCAACAGCAGCAAAGCTTCCGCTGATTCCTCTTCCGGCACCGGAAGTCCCGCCAGAAGCGGCGGCGGCGGAGATGACGACGAAGAAAACGGGGATTTCGTAGTAGATAGTCGGAATAAGTATGATTCTCATAATCGGGATGATTATGATGATAGAGATCTGTTTGGTTCTGATAATGAAGATTATTGCAAAACCCTCGCTAAAAGTCCTTTTCCTATTCCTGGTAATTATTCTCCTTTTTTTTCTCTTCATTGGCTCAATTTTTGTTTATGTATTGGTAAATGCTATTAACTTGTTTGGAAAATTTAAAGCTTTTATAGTGTTAGTAAAGGAATAGGTTATGTTAGTGTTGATTAATTATGAATGTTGATTGTATATGAAAGCATGAAACAACTTACAAGCTTGTTAGGTTATGGTTTATGAACTTTTAGTATAGGAAGATGAGAGACTATGCCTGGTAACAACCAAAGTATTATAGGATATGTGGGATATATTGTGCTAATATGATACTTTACTGTATCTACAAGACAATTTAGGGTTGAGTAGAAAAGGATTACCACTGTTTCCTTTATGGTTATTCGATTAAAAGTTAACCGTTGGATTATAATAATAGAAAATCGCGGGGGATATCAGAGTCTTCTTTGAGGGCGTGCAAGGTGGGCTGCTGCACATGATCTAAATTTTGTCACGGTTAAATCGTGGCTAAATAGATCTCTATTTGTTTTTCCATGGTTAAACTGAGACTTACCTACACATAGCCTCCAAAAATTTGAGATGGGTCTGACAGATATAATAAAATATTAGCATGGTTAAGCTCTATCATTAATTTTTTGAACTATAAATCAACTTTCGAGGGATGACTAGTGTGGTCTTTTTATTAGGTTAGTGTTCTTGTCCTGCTTTGATGTTTCTCGATTGTTGTAGCAGTTTTAAAAAAATTAAATGAGTTAAAGAAAAATTATATTGTTGATTTTGTTTTCTTGATTCGTTTTTTTATGGCAAGATGTGATTTTCTCTGGCAGTATTGCCTCCCATCCGCAACAATACAAACAACCCGGGAAGAGGGGGTTTTGGACGTGGTCGTTGGCAGCAAGGGCATCATAATGACAGAGGAGCTGGCATTCTTCCGCGTCCTGGTCCTTATCCTCAGAGGCAGAATTTTGGGTATGGTAATAGGTTTCAGAATGGCCGCCATGATGAACGATTTGTCTCTGAGATGAAGCTCTCGAAGAGTGAAGAAACTCTGTCAAGAAAGGCCATTGCTTTTCAGGAGGTAGGGGATTTCCATTTCTCGTCAATTTGATTGTTTTTGCGTAGAGTAATTTGTTGGTCAATTTGCTTCAAGAATTCGACAAATTGTTATGAAGATCTGAGTTTGTATGTCTCAATTTTTAGCCTTATTCATTATGTTGAAACTAGGGAGGAAATCAAAAGGAAGAATGAGGGTTTATATTGTAAAAAATCAAATGATTCTGTTTGACTCGAAGATTGATTAGGGATTTGTAGTCAATAGTGGCCATAGGTGCCACTATAGCAGCTTTGTGCAATGGCCTCTAGGTACTATGTGAAATCCGCTTCATTGTACTTTTGAGTAGTCATTGCTGCAGCCAAATGGAAAAATTGCGGCAGCTACAGCCGCTAAAATGGAGCACCTGTGAAGTTTCAAATATGCCCTAGCTTTTCTGTTCTTTGGACTTTTTTGACATTTCACACTAAAATGTATTTAATTAGTTATGAACATGTCTTTAATTCTTTGTTTTCTTCTATATCTGAGCTTTTATATGTGTATGGTAGGTACTTTATTACCCTTCACCTAACTTCGATGTAGCAGCCATATGGCTATCCACTTTAGCATTCTAGGGGGTCTGCCAATACATTTCTTCTATCCACCATTGACTACAACGCAGTGTTGTTAAATAGCAGCTATATTGACACTATACCGCTATAGCATAGGGGAATTTAGAGAAAACCGTTATTATTTTGTGATACACTATTTAATACGGAAAGGTGTCAAATAGCTACTTTAGTGGCACTATAGCACTAATGCATTGAGGAAATTTAACTATTCCGCTATTTTCCGCTATCTGCAAATGCTGCGAAGGATGATGGTCCTTTTTATCTGTCATAATTATTTTAAGACATTCAATGTTATTAAATTGCCATTCCAGATTTAACTGTTCTGATTATGTTTTCTTGATTATCCTGATAGCCTTCTGAACTTGCCTGCTATAGTCGTGTAGAAGGCGGAGAAGTATTTTTTGATGATCGCAGCTTGGTAAGCTAGTTGGGCTCTTGATTTTCTTCATTCTTTAAATTTGGTTCTGTTTGCAATAGACTGGGATGATATTATGCTCATTTAAGTGCTTTCTCTTTCTTGTTTATTAAGAGACTTTTTAAACGCCATATCACCGAAGATATTGGAGCTGATTTGAACGAAGGTTATGATACATACATTCCCAAAAAAGGTATGTTATCTATGTACAAATAAACTGCTGACTTATGTTTTTTAAAATTAAAAATGCGACCTTAAATATCAGTGTATGAGAAGGGATTTATGCTACTAATTATGTTAGTCACCCCTTTCCTTTTGCTGTTAATACCTAAAACAGACTTAGGTTCAATGGGCTATGGCGATCTTCTTGCTTGCATTAGAGATAAAAATATCCCACTTCAAAACATTCATTTTGTGGTATGGCTCATATCCTGACCTAAATTTTCGTAACATTTTTAGCCATTGCTAATTTAATTTATGATGATCATACATTAATCTTCTTTTTCCTTCACAGACGTACCGCAACAATCTGAACAAGGTAAGATTATTTGTTTTGAGTTGTGTTTGCTTTAAAGTTTCAAGTAGTGGTGATCTTATCAATTAAATTAACATGTAAACAAAAGATGAGCATGAGCTATGCATTCCGGTTTATGCAGATACTTGCTACAGCTTATATTCGCCACGAGCCTTGGGAAATGGGAGTACACAAAAGGAATGGCGTTGTCTATCTTGACGTCCACAAGTTACCAGAAAGACCACAAAGTGATTTAGATCGCAGAAGGTACACTGCTGACACATCTTTCTATTTTATTGGGCTTAGCCATGTCAATCTGTAATGTAAGTGGCTAAGGATTAGCAATCAAGAGACACAGTATTGGTATGTTTGTGCATGCAAGAGAGAATGTAACCAATATAACAAGAACATGTTGTTAGGGAAAAAGCTTTTTGCTCAGGGAAAGTATTTGGTGTCAAGCTGATTGAAGTGTCATGCGTCTGTTGCATACTATCTCTTTACCTCATCATAGTTGGATATAGTGTCTTATATTTAACCATAAAATTCAAGTTAGTTGGTTGGGGGAAGATATTGACAATGTAGGATACTGATGATGCAATAAAAAGAATGTGTAGTTTGTAAATGAAAGAGTAAAAACGAATAAAAGACAAGGTTTAGTTTGTAAACAAATGCCATGTCTTACTTTCTTCCGCTTAACTGTTGGACAAATTAGTGGATTTCTTCCCACTTTATTGTTTCACTTTTAATGATTGGATAAGCTTTAAAGTATTTATCTTTTGCAATTAGATGTTATCTGGGTTATGGTTTTGAGAGCCTTGCCACTGAAGATCCTAGAAGAGCTGATGGAGAAGGGATACATCATGTTGATGCCAATGTTGAATTTTGCTCAGTGATTAAAACAAAATTGGGGGCTCACCGTATCTTAATGGGTGCTGAGATGGATTGCTGTGATACGACTAACGATGGAAAGAGATTTTATGTAGAGTTAAAGACAAGTTACGAGGTTGGCGTAGTAACAAGCTGCCTTGTGTTGTACTTTTTAAATCCCAGTTCTTTTAAAAATTGTTTTATATTGGCTTAACGATCCGTGTTTATCTTTTCTTATGACGCAGTTGAATTATCATAATGAGGAAAAATTTGAGAGAGAGAAACTGCTAAAGTTTTGGGTACATCTACTGTCTTTTGTAATCAATATTGTATGCTTTTCATCTCCATGTGTTCCTTTTTCACTTGCATGACATGATTTCAACAAGGCCTCTATTCTTGCTTGCAGATTCAGTCATTCCTGGCAGGTGTTCCATATATTTGTATAGGTTTTAGGTAATGTTTTACATTATTACACAATCTGTGATCTTAGCAATGTACTGAAATAACATGCTTTAACTAGTTTTGGCCAATTCTGTTTCAGCTTATTCTCCGGTATCCCTAGAAATGTGTTTATGTTAATATGTGTTAGCTGTTATACAGGGACGATGCGGGTCGTCTCGTTCGTACAGAAATGCTTAGAACCAAAGATATTACGCAGAGAGTAAAAATGAAGAACTACTGGCAGGGAGGAGTCTGCCTGGCGTTTGCGGATGAGGTATTATGCTGGCTTTATGGAACAGTCAAAGAAAGTGAGTACTATACTATAACCCCATCTTTTTTTTTTTTGGCTTTCAAATTTTTCACTCTTTCCTCTGTTAATTAATGTGTTTATTTCTTGGTTTCAGATGAAGATTACACGTTGCAGTTTGTTCCACCTTTCCACCGTTTGGAGCTTCTGCAAGCTCAGTCTTGCCCAGATGTAATAACAAGTCATCTGGAGCTGTTGTGAAAAATTGGGAACCTTAACAGTTATTTAAACAATTCAATACAGGAATCAAGGGATCGACTCTTAATTTTTCCCTGAACCTTCGATAAGTTATGAACTTTTGGAATAGGGGTAACCCCATGTGAGTGCTGAGAATTGCAGCCACATCTTATTAGAAATATGCAGTAATTTTATGGCATTTTTTAGTTGGAATATAGTTTTTCATTTTACTTCTTTTCAGCTTTCTGTTTTGATTATTTTTAGGGATAAGTTTTTTTCAGTGAACGAGATAAGGAAAGCATGTCTGTTAATTGAAGTAATGAAACCACATTTATCTGTTTAACTTGTGTATCAACCATCCATGAACGATGTATAGGATAGGAACACATTTTTTAACAAAAAAACCAGTTACCTTCAGTTTGTTCATGAATCAAACAACCAATGTGGGTGGTATGTTGTAGTTTAACTCATTTAATGAGTTTAGTTTTCAATTCAAATTTGATATATGCAATGAATTAGTTGTTGAATCGAGTCTTGGAATAATTTTGAAGGCCATATGAATAATCTCCCTTAAAGCTCTACTTAGGTGAATTGTTCAAATATGCATGGAAATTTAAACAGCTAAATTTTTGTTGAAATATGTATTTTATTGTGGAAGTTATATATCGATTTTATTAGTTTGATATGTTCTAATGCACTTATGTTCTAGTGAATGGATATCCATTAAAAGTCGATGGTAACATGAAATGGATTACCACTTGAAATGATTAATGCGATTATAATTACAAATGTGAAAACTAGTGTGAAATGTAATGGTCCAAAATGCATTCATCAAGGTGTTCCCTTTGTCTTTCTACCTTGTACATTTGTTTGCGGTAGGGCAGTCAGCAGAATTAAAGAGAGAGATGTGTTAGACAATCCAGGATCAGTATAAAATTTTGTTTATTTTTTTTTTTTTTGACAGATCGAATATGTAATAATTTAAGGGTAACATTCATAGTAGAAATTTTTTGACATCAACGAGTTGAATAGAAAGATAGTTGGATAAAACATAGCTTCCATTTTAAAGCTAGACAATAGCCTCTTGTAGAAAAAATCTACATGTAAAAACCCAAGATTCTGGTAGATGTTTCTAGAATGACACAATGCCAGAATAACCCACCCCAAGTTACATTTGAAGCATAAAGTTGAGGTCACCATGTTCCAAGGAGAGAGTAGGCACATAAGTGTGACAAGTGATCCTTAACAAGAACTTAATCTTTTTCGAAAGGCGGATCTACCAAATCCAATACCAAGCTTCTGAGTTACGAGCGATTGGATTATCATTATTATTAAGGTGCCACAAATAGTTGATGCTTTTATGTAGTTTCCATTGATGTGGTTGGACCTAGGGGGAAACTATGTTTGTTCCTTTTTGCGGGCTTTTGCGGAGCAGGGCTAAATGAGACGAGCATGCCTGTTTGTCACCCCTTAGTTGGACTATGCGTAGGGAAACATTGTTGAATATAAATCTTTAACATTTGAAGTAATAAGGTGGTGAGTGTTGATAAAAAATACAATAACAATTAAAGGAGCAAGAGATGTCCAATAATTGAACTAGAGAGAAGATGAACTAGACCCGAACTGCCATTCATAACCAACTTTTAACACATTAGAAAGGAACATGCACATGTAGAAAGTTAAAGTAAGCAAACACCAGACAACTATTTGTCAATCTAACTTTAAATAAATGTATATCGGTAGGTCTATTTTGATATAGTCACATTCGATTCCAGTGAGATAGGCCCACAAATAAAATGCCGACAATATCTTAGAGAGGATCTCCACTTAGTGGGCGAACTATGAAGGATAAAAAAAATTCAGATTACCATACACCGTATGCCTATTGATCACACAATGTTAAAGCTACATCAGAGTACTTTTAAATACATTTGGCGTCTACCTTGAGACTCGATAAAACTGACATGTGCCAACACATACAACCACACTATCAGACCCAACTTCATTTCGTGATGGTGAAGATTGTCACTATTAGTACCAACAACGATCGAGCTTCCATAGTGGAGATGCTAACTGCTACAGAGGATTTACTTCGTCAAAATTAAATACTGAATAGTAATGTGTGCAACCTGCAACAGCAAAAACCCCAATTGATTATTAATGAATAAGAAGAATCCATATATCCCCAACCGCTTTCCTCCAAAATTTGGGATGCCCCCAGTCTCAAACAATTTCAAACTATTATCTTGGATGACGTTTAATGGAAAAATCGATCCCCATGAACACATCATCGATATCAATAATCAAATGGCGTTAATTGGTGCACCACACTCACTGAAGTGCAATATCATGGGTGGAACCTTAAAAGAGGTGTCCTTCGATGGTATATGACTTTTCCTAATTTCTCAATATCGAGTTATCAAGATCTTGCAAGAAAAATGATCCATCAATTCTCGGTCAACAAACACCATAAAGTCTCCATAACTAGCTTATTTTTCGTATGCCAAGGTCATTCTAAGTGCTCGAGGGAGTATTTGTCAAGGTTTAAGGAGGAAACTATATAGGTTGTCAATCCGGACTACGAGATATTCATTGGAGCCTTCTAGAAGGGCCTTAAGGTCAACATTTAAAGAACCCCTCGCCTAGAATCCATCATATTCGTTGGAGAAGATCAAGGACAAGGAGAATTCTACATAAGGGGGTTGGGTAGAGAAATGCCAAAAAAAAAAGAGCTAGAGATGCAAAAGAGCAGGGTAGAAGAAAGTATAAGGCTCTTAGCCAACAGAAGAATCAACTCATGTTACTAGTCAGGGAAAAAGATGTATTCAAACCTATCTAAAGGCCTTTGAAATATTACACACTACTAAACATGATAAGGGAACATATCTTACAAGAGGTGTACCAGACATGGGTCATTCCTAATCCCCCTATCCCCCAAAGGAGATGTGATAGGAAAAGAGTTTGACAAGTTATGCAAATATCACAGGATAAGAGGTCATCATATATATAATCATCACCACTTAAAGATGATATCAATCAACTAATCCAAGAAGGATGTCTGAGAAGATCCATAAGGGAAAAATCTTAGAGCTCAGGGAGAAGAATGCAAGAACCAGTAAGAGATCTCTAGAAAACTCCTCAACCAAGAAGAGGCATAAGCTAGGATAAAATAAATAAGGTAGAGCATAAGCATCGCAACATGAATGTGATCTCTAGAGGCTTTGTAAGAGGTGGAGATTCAAGATCACCTCGAAAGAAATATGTCTGTCATGCAAGGAATATTTGTTTGTTTTGGAGATTAGCTTGTCAAACGTCTCATTTACTTTGGAGACTAGCCTGTTAAAATCTCTTGTTAGGTTTGTGGGATTATCCACTTAAAATCTCCATTTGTTTGTAAGAAGTTTCATGGGAATACCTTGTAAAAAGCTCATATCTTTAGTGGAACTCTCAAGAGGAAACTGTTGGGACAAGAGTAGGCAAAGTGGTTAGGACGAACTTGTATAAATCTGCAATGCATGCTCTTTTTCTGTTATCTATTTCCATTGCTCTATTTTATTTACGTATCATTTCTTTCTCACCGTCTCTATTCTTTCTTTCATTTACTTCATTTCTCAAACTCTTTTTAATAATAAAATTAATCTAAAGAATTTGATAAAACAATTTTTTTATAATTGGACAATGTTTTTCAAACAACATAAATCACCTCTTCTTGTATTTAGAGTCACTTGATTAACAATATTATCCAAAGGTGCCAATAAGGTAGAAATTTTAGAGGGCAAGGAAGTTCCAAAAACTTAGAATGTTGTAAATTTAAGGTATTATTATATTTAACATAAGCCATTGTGGCTAGATGATATGCAACATAAGTATTGAAATAAATAAAGCAATAAAATAATAAGGTAAAATTCTTTTCCCCTACAAAGGAATAGGTTTTAAATGAGGTTCTCTAATTGTTAAAATCAATTGTGTTTTTGGGACCAAGTGTAGAGCTCGCCAATGTCTCCAAACGCCCTAAAGGGTATTGAGCTATAACCTTCAAGAGTATCTTTGCACCTACAGTCGACTCCCTTCAAGGTATTATACTGGAATCTTCTGGGGTATCCTTGAGCCTATGAGCGACTCTCTAAAGGAAAATATTTTTAACAAAAAGAAGTAAAGTATAATTGTTAACAAGCCACAAGCTGTTAAAATAATATCCATAAAAACACCATTGTGACACTAACAACTCAATTATATATAGCTAAAAGCACAAATTGAGCAAGAAAAGAAATACATTGACTTTTATTACATTTGTGCAGGTTGAGAAAGAAAGGGACAAAAAGAGTCAAAGTCTAGAAGGTCCTGATAAACACCAGCAAAAGACAGTTCGCTACGCGAAGCCTCGATTCGCTGTAGCGAATCCACCCAGAAACAAAGGAAAGAAGAAAAAGAATATTCGCTATAGCGAACATCAGCGAAGCAGGGCAATCAAGCAGAGTTCGCTACAGCGAAGCCCCGATTCGCTGCAGCGAAAGAACACAGACACAAACAGAAACAAACTCTCATAGTTCGCTAGCAGCGAAGGAAAGCGAAGATGATATTCGCTACAGCGAAGCCCCGATTCGCTGTAGCGAATGGAAACAGAAGCAACCTCTCCCAGTTCGCTCGTAGCGAGGAGCAGCAAAGACAGTTCGCTCTAACGAAATAACATCTCGCTATAGTGAAATGTGGCAGTTAACTAAAGGCGGTCAGATTTGAATTCTTAAACCTTAAGCAACCGTTCGCTGTAGCGAACATCTTTTCGCGTAGCAAACTCAGGCGGCTGGAACTGGTATAAAAGGAGCAGAAGCATGAGCAGAAGAGGGAAGATAGAGATTTTGTTCTAAGAATATTGTTTGATAGGTTATAAGGTTACTTAGGAAGAAGAGAATCGGAGAATCGAGCTGGATTCACATCAACGATTGAGGAATCATCATTGATGTTCATCCATCCCAAATTCTTCCCTTTTGTACAAGTTATCATGTTAATGGATAACTAACTCTCTCTCTTGCTAGGGATTGGATTACTCTACTGAAAAAGTATGTATATTTTCTGATTATCAGTTTAATACAAGCATGCTATTATGATTATCAATTATATCTTGATCTTAATTTCCATATTTCATGAATTGGATTGATTAATGACAATTGCTTCCAACTCTTTGAATAAAAGATATTTAATTACTCAAATATTAATTGCTAGACATAGAATTATATTTGGGATCCATAGTGAATACTCGTACTTAAATCACCGTCAGTGTGTTCAATTCGAGTGAGAGATCATCAATTGAATAAACTGAAGGAACAAGAAAACTTCGTGTAGACATACACGTCACTTTTGAGAAGTATATGGAGATATGAATAATAGCATGAGTATAAAAGATATATCAGTGAAATACATACACTAACAGTAGAGGAAAACCAATCCCTGCAAGCTTTCTAAGAATTCTATAACTTCTGTTACAAAATTTGCATCTTAATTATAGTCTATTACAAAGTAGAGTTTTATTAAATCAAACTAAGTTTTTACAATCTTAACTTCTAAAGGACTTTCAATACTCGGATTATTAGTAATATCACTCCAGTCTCTGTGGATACGATAAAAATACTTTCTTTTGAGTTACACAACATCAATAATTCCATTCAAAAGAGCTAAAGGAGAATATATATTGTTGAGATCAAATAAAACAAATACATCAAAAGCCCAAATCGCTAGGGGGAAGCTTCAGATAAACATCAGTTTGAACATCTATATCACCTCCTATGATCGCAACTGGCTCTTGATGCTAAGTAGGTGCCTTTAATCTTATTAGACACTCATGTTTGAAAGTCATTCGAATCACTCAGATGGTTAAGGCTACCAACCTCCCCCCTTTAAACTTTCACCTTCTCCATTATCTCTTTTTTCTCCGTGACAGTCACATGAGCCATTCTCTCCACAAATATGAAAATAAAGGGTTGGGAAAAAAGAGAGCTTACAATTAAAAACCAAAATAACAGGAAAAACACCTTACCTAATAACCCCATTAGCATCGAAAGATATCCCTCATACTGCATCGGGTTTTTTACACTCATAGTATAAAACTTTTCTAGAAAATTACCCCTTTTTTCTCTGCCTAACTAAGTTTGTCGAGATCATAGTCCAGATAGAAATGAGATTGCTCGTCCAATTAAAAGAGAACCAATATGTCTCATCCCCATCAATCATAATAAATGAAATCCAGGCGATGACAATTACTCCAAACATCGACAAGTTTATCTTTTTAATGCTTATAGTTATAAGAATAAAGGGAAAAGAGATCCCTTCTTGGGATGATGCTCATTGAGACTCATTCTCCATGGTTAACACCTTTCTTCTCATAAAAGGAGAAGAATAAGCCGATAATAGGCATAATTATGAGTGCTTAATAGAGAATCTCAAATACTTGGACAAAAATCCAATTGTTCGGATGAAGCTAAGAAGGGGAAACACTAATGACCTTTAGGATGTTAGTTTCAAAGACAGTGAACGAGATGCACACTCTAAAGTCGACATTTACTTAGTGTAGAATTAAAAGTATTCACCCTTTACTCCCCAAGGCCACCACGTGCAATCATTTTTACCTTCCTTATAATGCTATAATATCACATCAATCTGATTTCTGGTATGTGATAGTTGGAGACCTACTCGATAAGCCTGAACCCAATTATCATCAATGTTTAAAGAATTACTATTCATAACTTCTTCACAGAAGATAAGACTTCTTGAAGTTGAGAACTCCATAATAAATTTAGTCAATCTTGAGGAAGAAGACAATTAATGGTCACTATCAATAGGCAAGTTGTTATCCAAACTATCCCTAGATAAGCTACCATAACTACCAAACATCTCCATCTCAATAAAACCTATAACTTATTTGCCCACTATTCCGTTTTGAACTCCTCAAACACCGAGTACATATATCACCTTTCTCAAAATCAATTTTGGGTTCATTAACTTTCTCAGACGAATCACACTCACAAACAAAGACCATGGATAGAGACGAGAAATAAAATACACAAAGAGTAAGAAGCAATACCTAATTTCAAGGATGTTTGAAGACCAAGCATCGAGAAGAGCAAAGAAGCGACCATAGAGAAGAATAAATGTCTAGTAAAATGAAAGGAAGCTAAAACAATGAAGTTGAAGGGAAAATGAAAATTCCTATATAAAGGCCAAAACCTCTTAGACGCAAAGTGGATGACAGAAAGTAGGCAAAATTAATAGCTATAACTCTAAGAAGTCAAAGAAATTAAAAATCCTATATTGAAGCATATTTTCTCAAGGCATCTTTAATCATTACAACAAAGTAAAAGGACATTTAAGCCAACCAAAAAGACAAATCAAAGTAAAATGATATTTTCAAAAGGTAGAGCATGAGACACGATAGAGTTCAGATCTTTGAGACGTGAGGGTATCAACTAAATTATCAAGGATTACCATAGAAAAAGCCTAATTAAGGAGAACAATCAACGCGACACCTAAAATACTTTGCATACGCACCTCGTGCTTATGGAACTATGCAATGCATGTAATTGTCTTCCGCCCAAATAGCTAAACAAAAAAATCCAATAAAAACCGCAAGCCGAAGAAACGAACTACAGTGGTGCCGATGACAGCGAACCAGAGCTAGAATATTGAGTCACAATGGTGCCAGAGACAGCTATGTTGTGCGACGCCGACAAGTAAAGAGGTAATGCGGAGAAACCTACTCTCGTCGCACCACCAAAGTTTAAAACTACATGATAAAAAATATATTTTAAATTTGAAAAAGAAAAACAATAATTAGGGTCAAACTATAACAAAACTTCTTTTAAAAAGAGCGGGATAAAACCTAAATCAACTTTTATATATATATATATATATATATATATATATATATATATATATATATATATATATATATATATATATATTGTCTATATCAATTTTCTTATATTAAATTATTGAAAAAAAACGGTTTACTTAGTTAAAATTTATGAGCAATTAATCATTTATTTTGAGATTAAAGAGATGAATGTACTTTTTAAATAAAAATTTATTTTTAATTAAAAAATATCAAATATATCATTTATTTAATAAATTTATTACATGGACTTTTGTTTATATAATATGCTTTTTATTTTTTATTCAAGTATAGTGTAGTGTGAATTCTTTCTAGTGCAATTTTAATTGGATTTTGTCGCATTTAAATTTCATCTCTCAAAACTCAATCTCTTGACATTTCACTTAATTATTAATGTCACAAAAGAGCATACAAACATGTATAAATTCGTATAAATAAAAAATTATATCAACTAAACTTCCAGATACTTTTTTGACGGCCTAATCTTCAAATAATTAGTCTACTCAGAAAAAAAATGTTTAAACAAAAAAAATAAAATGAAAGCGATAAAACCGAAAAAGCTTAAAATAAAAATATCTTACCCGAAACAAAAGCACTAAATGTAGAAAAATAATAAAAAATAATAAAATTTGTCAGGAATAGAATAGAAAGGAGGTGGAATCATTGTTCATCTTTTGCGTGTCTGTAAATCGAAATTGCAATTTCCATTTTTCAAAATAAAAAAAAATCTGAAAAACTCAAAACCCTAGCTTCTTCCATCTTCATCATCATCGTTATTATGATAATTGATTAACACAGACACCATAAGAATCAAATACAATAAGAAATTGTTATTATGTACAGAGGAGGCGTTGGATCCAAAGCCGAGGTTGCTTCCGTTGATCGGAAACGAATCAACGACGTCCTCGATAAACAACTCGAACGATCCTCGCCGTCCACTTCCAGAACCATCAACGGTAAAGATAGGTCCTCCTCTTCCTCTCTCTTAACCGCCGCTAAGGATCATAGGGACCCTCGCCCCGGTTCCGCCGTTATTCCGAAAAATCCAAACGCTTCCGATGGTGAGTTTTCGATCTGATCTCGTTTTTTCAATGCTAGTTATTTTAATTCATTTTCGTTCAATTATCATTATGCTTAACCGTTTTATTTTATTTATTTATTTTTTCGCTTTTAATTCTATATACTTGGATAGTAATGATAATAATATTACTTTGCTTTAGGTGTTTTTTTTTCCAAAAAATTTATTCCTGCTAACAACTACTAGTAGCTTTAGTTTTCACTATCATGTACTATTCTATAAGATTAGCTTAGGATTCCAATTCATATTCCTGTTTTTTAATTTACATTTTTAATTAAGGTGAAATTTAAGTTCTGAACTAATAGATTTGGACAAAAACTTTGGAGGTGAAGCTTTGTTTTTAAATAGAGATTGCATGTTATAGCGATGCTATAGCATTGCAGTGTCGGTTTCGGTTTTTGTGATTATGTTTAATTAATTAATTTTTTCAAATTATTACCGGTGTCGATATGTTAGTGTCAGTTGATGTCGAATTTCCGGTGTCTGTGTTTCATAGGTGTTTGTAAAATTTGAACAAATTGCTATTGTTTAGTGTTTCGATATTTAGTACAAAATGTTGTCTAATAGTGACTAATGCGATGCTGCTGATGCACTGCATAGTAGAATTTGAATAAACTTCTATTTTTTGTGATTTGGGATTGTATGTTATAGCTGTGCTATTGCATTATAGTGTTTGCCTCTGTAACACCGGCACCTCTGAAAAAAAGGTGTGTTGGTTTTGGTTTAAGTGATCACATTTAATTTATTCATTTTTTCAAATTACTACCGGGGTTGATGTGTTAATGTCGGTCGGTGTCGAGTTTCCGGTGTCTGTGCTTCATAGGTGTACGTAGGATTTGAACAATTTGCTACTGTTTAGCGTTTCACTATGTTGTCCAATAGTGACTATTGCGATGCTAAAGCTACAGTGCATAGTAGAATTTGAGTAAACTGCAATTTTTTGTGATTTGGGATTGGCAACATTTTGGGGTGAAGTGTGGATGTTTGATTTATCTTGGATTGTAATTGTATTAATGAGCTAACCTCTTATTAGATGCATTGGCTGCAGAGGAATCTGAAACGGATAGTGAAGAGTCTGATGTTAGTGGTTCCGATGGGGATGACACGTCTTGGATCTCATGGTTTTGCAATTTGAGAGGAAATGAATTCTTTTGTGAGGTTGATGATGATTACATCCAAGACGATTTCAATCTGTGTGGATTGAGCAGTCAAGTGCCTTATTATGATTATGCTCTTGATTTAATTTTGGATGTTGAATCCTCCCATGGTAAGCTTTGGTTAATTTTTTTGATGTCTCTAATATTAGCGGTGATAGGATTTCTTGTTGCGATTCTAATTATACTATGCAGATTACCTAAGTGATTATTCTGTATTTTGTTGTGTAAATTGGATTAATTATCTGTTTAGTGATTATTCTGTATTTTGGTGTGTAAATTGGATTGATTATCTGTTTAGTGATTATTCTGTATTTTGGTGTGTAAATTGGATTGATTATCTGTTTAGTGATTATTCTGTATTTTGTTGTGTAAATTGGATTAATTATCTGTTTAGTGATTATTCTGTATTTTGTTGTGTAAATTGGATTGATTATCTGTTTAGTGATTATTCTGTATTTTGTTGTGTAAATTGGATTGATTATCTGTTTAATGATTATTCTGTATTTTATTGTGTAAATTGGATTGATTGAAATATGTAGGTGACATGTTTACCGAGGAACAAAATGAGTTAATTGAATCAGCAGCAGAGATGCTTTATGGTATGATTCATGCCCGGTATATATTGACCAGCAAAGGAATGGCTGCCATGGTAGGATTTTTCTTTGTCTCTAATTACTGCAGTGTTATTGCTTTACTGTCAACAAGGTTGGTACTATTAATGATACTGTCATTTTTTGTAGCTGGACAAGTACAAGAATTATGACTTTGGCAGATGCCCAAGAGTTTACTGCTCTGGACAACCTTGCCTTCCAGTTGGTCAGTCCGACATTCCTAGGTCTAGCACTGTGAAGATATATTGCCCAAGATGTGAAGACATTTACTATCCTCGGTCCAAGTATCAAGGCAGTATCCTTATTTAACATTATATAACAATGATGTGTGTGTTTTAGCTTATTATGCATTGACATGTCTCAGAAATTTACTTTAGTTTCCTTAGGCATAACACCTCTTCCGTTGTTAGCTTTTATATTAATTTTATTTTTTTTTATCTCCCAATGGTGAACGGTCAATTAAGTAGTCTGTAGGTGGAGCGAAAGATCTTTCAAGGAACAGGGGGAACCATGACTCTCCCAGTTTTTTAAAATTCTTGTTAGGTATTTACATATTTCACATTTGGTATTATCAATGGAATTAGCAAAGGAATACTACACATTCACAATGCATGTATCAATTATTTTGTAATATATAATTGTGGCTTAAATTTATGGTGGCACATACATCCTGTACTTCTGAAATTCCTTGATTCTGTTATAGACATTGATGGAGCCTATTTTGGTACTACATTTCCCCACCTGTTCCTGATGACCTACGGACAACTGAAGCCACAGAAACCATCACAGAACTATGTTCCGAGAGTTTTTGGATTCAAGCTTCACAAACCATGAAGCTGAAGGTTGAAGTAAGAATTTGCCCACATCTCGTTAACTCTTTCTTACTACTGTTTGCTACATCATTAGCTTTCGAAATCAGTACATCTATATAACCTCTGTTTTCTGTTGTAGGAACGTGTCGTAAAGAACATTGAAGACATGTTGTGCAAATTCTATGTTTCAATTTTGGCTTCAAACTTCACCAAGCTTCAAGTTCAACGAGCAAGTGGTTAGGTACTTCAGTGCACTCTTAATTGGTTATAGCAAATTGTATTCTTGCTCTCAGTCGCACTTAATCTTGTTTACGATTATATCAGATAACAGATGCCTAGCTATTTTATATTGTTTTATTCCATTTCCTCCCCTCCTACATTAACAGTAGCGTTTGTTTTTGAATTTGTGGATTGGACATTGTTTGGTTCACATATTTTAATCTGATTTTATAATTCAAGTGCTATATTGTTTCTGTCCACCCAAACATCGATAATGATATAAAATTTGTAAACAATATGCCTTATGTGCTTGCTTGTATGCTTCATTATTTCTTCCCCCATTCCAAAACATTGGGTATTTTAGATATGCAAAGAAACATTTGGCATTTTTCTTGCAAATAGACCCTTAATAATAAACACTCCATTTGTATTTTATCAGAGCATTTACGATGGGGTATTTATTGATATTGGATTGAAAACTGACACATGTTAAGGGTAAGGGTACTTTGGTGCTTATGCGCATCAATGAAATGTTTTCAATATCTTTGTGCATTTACCTTGAACTACTAATGCTTTGGAATGGAATGTGTTCTCTTGATGTGGATATGATGGCTAAAATGTACCACAATTTTAGCATTTTAGGTGACCTGTTATGCACCAAATTTATTCATCGTTGGATTTATATAGGTCTTACAGCATTATGGTATTCGCTCTACACGGTTTTTTTTTACACCATCCCCCACAACCACCCCATGTGTTGGTCACACCGCCACCCACCCTCTTCTCCATCAGGTTTGCCACCACTTCCCCTCTATCCTGCTTGTCAACGAAACTCTAATTGAAAAAGACCTTATATGTAGCCACCGTCCCTTCACACCCCCTATATATTTGTATATTATTTTTTCATGTCTTCTACCTTGGTCTCATTTTTCCAATCATGTTCTTCTCCCTCTTCACCTCACACTCATATTCACTTTTCACATTATCTCTCTTCTCCATCTCACCAACACAACAGAGGTTGGCGAAGAGTCTTGCTACTCCTTTCTCCAAGTTAGCACAGTTCAGCTTCATAACAATACACCCATCATTCTTTGCTCTCAAACTCACCCTCACATTAAACTTGTTGCTTGTGTTCACCAATGACAGTGGGGAGGTTGCAGCGAGAGGACTTAGAATGTTGTCTTTAAAAGGGGAGACTTGTTGGTATAAGGTTTAGCTGCGTCAATCTAATTGACAATATGGGAGTTGGATTTGGAATCCCATAGGAGAATTTTCGTTGGTTAAATTTGATGCGCCACTCGAGGGTCCTGTCAAATCCGTTTGATATAGGGGGTTGGCTCCCTTCCTTGATCTCTCATATGATCATGTATTTTTGCAGTAGACGATGATACCATCAATGAGCATATTCAAGCTAAATGCTCTGAAACGTTATCTTTTATGGACCACGTATATTGTGTCAAATATTTCATTCAATCTAAAACAAGCCTATTCATCTTATATCTTGTGACACATGTGTGCTTAATTCTCTTTCATGTAATTTTGATAAATCCCTTCTACTTTAGGGTACCTATTTATTCCATCTAATCATATCCCGGGATCTCATGCCGAACGAGCTATAAGTCAAACGAGCATAATCTTTTATTTAGTTGCAAGTGCTAATTTTGTTTTTTCAATCAGTCTAAAGTTTAAAGATTACTTGTTGAATTCGGATTGACTATAGAACTTCCAACGAACACTCAAAGGTTTGATCGAGTATATCACAAAAATAGGGCTAGCACTAAATGAAGAATAATAAAACCATTATTTGAGGCTGACCTCCCCTTTATTAACATTAAAATTACTATTATGTGGTAAATGTTGTCACTTTTTTGAGTCAACCATATTTGCTTTAAAATACTAATATTTTAGTTAAGCCTCCGTTCGGATGAAATGTATATGGCCTCTGAGTTAGTCTAGGTAATATAATGATTTTAAAATTGTTATATTACACATTAAATGTCATCTGTCTTATAAGTCAATCATCAATACTTTAAATTTAATTGTTTGATACAAATGTTTTAAAATCGAACCCGACCGGTCGGTCGAACTGAAAATTGGAGAGGTCATTGGAGAGGCCACACCGGTCTGATTTGATTGACCAGTGAGAATTAACTAGAATCATTCAAATTTTGTAAAAATCGGTGAATCTAGAATCATTCAAATTTTGTAAAAATCGGTGAATCGACAGTTTTGAAAAATTGGCAGGTTAAATGTTTGTTATTTTTTATAGATAAAACGGCGTCGTTTTGATAGTTTTTTTAAAAAATAAAATTAAAATATAAGTATATTTTGTTTAAAACTAATTTGTAACAACTTTTTTTCCTTGAAATTAAATTTATTTGATCCCGCTTTGTTTTGTTATTTAGTTTATGTTTTTTTTAATGAAATAAAAATTTTATTGATTCAAAAAACACAGTACAAACACGACGATTGTACGATCAAACCAACAAAAGTACCACAAACAGCCTATGGCATCATCAACCTACAAAGGTGTTGTCTAGGCTTATGTTTCACCCAACATCTATATACAATAATATCAATAATTTTTGGCCTAATGTCTGTTTTAAGTGATGTTACTATAGCAAATATCATCCCGAAGATGCCAAATTGCATAAACTGGTTCAGCAAGTGCACATTTTAAAATGGCAGCCTTCGCTCTTTTACATTTACTCTTCGTAATAGCCCACTGCATTTCCACATCCCAGCTATCCGGATTATGAGAAATGTTGAGCCATCTCAAGACATATGTCCAAATTTCCTTACTTTTGCTGCATGTAAACATGAGATGTTGAAGCATTTCAGTCTGCTTGCAAAACACACTCATTATTATCAATGAAATCAAATCTATGCATTCTCTCCTTAGTGGCTAGACGATCCTGAAGAGCCATCCACAATGTAAATGCAACCCTCAGTCTTGCAGGATTACCATACATCATTTTGCGCCATACCACATTAGGATGCATGTCTTTCAATTCCATGTACATACAACTGATTTTGAATTTAGGTTGAAGCATCACAGTACTTTGGTTAATGTAATCCCTTTGATTCAAAATTGCCCTTTGAATCCACTAGCAAGTCGTCGTCACAGGGACATTCATGATATCCTCCTTTTTACATAGTAACTATAGATCCACTTGATCCATAGGCTGTTCAGCTTTACCTTTAAGGTTCCATAACAACTTCATCAAACTAGCTTTGTTCCAATTCCATAGAAAAATTATGCTAAATCCTCCCTGATTCTTAGGAGAGCATACTTTTTGCCAAGCTACAAGGGACTTTCGAGAAACTTTCTCAGACCCTGACCACAAGAAAGATCTATATATATCTTCCACAATATTAATGACCTTTTTTGGGATATGGATGCACTGCATCCAATAATTCACGATAAAAAACAACACACTTTTGATTAATTGGGTTCTACCAACAAAGTTTAGCGCTCTAGTGTTTAATTTTTGCTACTATTCTATCCACCAAAACCATACAATCACGAAGAGAGAATTTTTTGCACAGGAAGAATTCCTTGAAAGTTTGGAGCACCAGTTCAACATAAATAGAGTCTCCTCTAATGAATATGAGGAGATCACCAACAAAGCTCATATTGATCATTTTGAGCCTTGCACATTTCGAGTGGTAGTTAAAGTTGTGGTTGTACTGTAAGTTTTTCAGTGTTCTAGAAAAATACTCTATTATTATAACAAAGAGCAAAAGGGAGAGGGAATCCCCTTGCCTTAAGCCTCTTTTTGTTTGGAAAATTCTAGTGTGATTTTCATTCACTTTGTATCTATAAGACACCGTGTTTACAGATAACATAACCCACCTAACAAAGTGAGGAGAGAAACTTAGATAACATAACCCACCTAACAAACTGGGGAGAGAAACTAAGTTCTTTCAGGATCACTTCAAGGGAACTCCATTCCCCCGTGTCATAAGCCTTTTGGAGGTCCATCTGAAGCATACATTTAGTTTATGTTTTATGTTGTAATAAACTTTGTTTAAAATTTATTTAGATTTTTATTTTATATTATTTTGTTGTGTGTAATGAGTATATTTAAAATTTGAATTTAAAGAATAAATTTATGAAATACGAATATTTTGAAATTTTGTAGGTGTCATGAATTTTTTAGAGATCGAATGATCTGGTTCGATCAGTTTAATAACTTCTTAATTTTGTTATAAAGATCAATTTATTCAATTTAGTTTTTTCGATTTAATTTGATTTAATTATGCAATTTAATTAGTGATCCAATAGTTTGATTAATAAACCAATAAGACATTAACCATGTATTCAGTCCAATTTGTAGAATATTGATTTGATATAAATTGAGTACATACATTTATCTATGCACAAATTACATTGATGAATGAATGTAGTTTTCTCATACGTGTAAGTTTATTTAATAGAATTTGGATATAGATAATGGTTAATTTGACGCTAAATAGTTAAATACAAAGACTTAATTGACAAACTCACTCCGTGACCAAAAAATTCCCACGTGATTTAGAGAGAGACTCTCCAACTTCTCTCTAGAACTTATCGTGTCCTCTCCTCTCTTATCCTTTAGGGTTTGAGGGTTTATCTCTCTCTTTTGAGCGCCTTCCCCAGTTTCACTGGTCTCTCACCACCGACGGTGGTCTCTATCGGTTCTTGGAGCTCTTCAAGAATATTGCCTGCTCCCAGTTTTGGTGGCGAATCTGAGATTAAGATTTAGTTTGTGGACTCGCTACCATGGATAAATGGAAATCAGTCAATTTCTCAAAGGAGGAGGAAGAAGGAATCACGGCTAAGATTGAAGAAGTGTGTGAAGGAGTAATCTTCCAACAAAACTTAGTGGGGAGATTATGGACAGACAACAGCTTCAACTCAAAGGCGTTTACGAGTACAATGGTGGGGGCTTGGAAGCTGAAAAACCTAGTCGAAGTGCAGGAACTGAACAAAAATCTTTTCCTTTTTCGTTTCGCAACGAGAAGGGATCTGGAGAATATTCTGAAGAATGGCCCTTGGAGTTTTGATAGAAATTTGTTGGTGCTCAGCAGGATTACAGGTGAAGAACAACCTTCAGATCTTAATATGCATTACGGTACTTTCTGGGTCCGTATTTATGAACTACCGCTAATGCTTAGATCCGAGGCGATGGCGAAGAAACTAGGAGGTATTTTGGGCAAGTTTGAGGAACTTGACACAAAGGAGGCTCATCGGAACAGAAGATTTCTAAGGATAAAAGTCACCATTGTTCTAAAGAAACCGCTTAAGAGAGGAACTGTGGTGAGATTCAAGGAGAAAGATCTACGTGTTCACTTCAAATACGAGCGCTTACCCACATTTTGTTTTGTGTGTGGAAAGCTAGGACACCAGATAAAGGACTGTGAAACGGTGGGAGATTTAAGTGATGAAGGATTTGAAGATATCGAAGAACAAGATCTAGCAATTAGAACATGGCTGCCTGCATCACCTCTGTCGAGAATTCAGGAAGAAGCGAAGAGGAAGGATTCCACATCTAGCTCATGCAGTAAAAACCTATTCAATATCTCTTCTAGTCATAGTAGATGCGAGGCAAAAGGAAGAAGCAAGGATATGGAAGAAGGAGAAGTGGAGCAACTACAAGTAAAAGATCAAATGGAGAAAGGGGAAGGTACAAATACGAACAAAGAAAGCGGTAAGGAACTGATGATTAAAGGAAGTACCTCAAATCAGAAAGGGGAGGGAACTGGTAAAGCGCTACTGGAAACAGAGGCAATGGCAGAATCATTGGGTGCAGTAGACATCTCAAATGTCGGAAGAGGTGGAAAGGACTTAGTATTGGAAAGCAAAAGCAAGAGACGTAAGTGGATACGACGTTAAAATGTGAGAAAGGTGTCAACATCTAAGGCTATTGAGAAAGAAATGGAGTGTGGGAAGCGGAATTTAGTGGATGTTATGGTGATGGAGGGAACTGTGGACTCATTTGGAAAAGGAGAGAAGAAGCTGAAGGGGCAAGAGGAGGCTGGCAACAACGACAACAATGTACCAGAGGTGGTGTTGGAAGTCCAACACCGCCTAAAACAATGAAGCTGTTAAGTTGGAACTGCAGGGGTTTGGGGAGCCCGCGAGCAGTTCGAGCCTTGTTGAGGCTCCTAAGAAATGAAAACCCTGACTTGGTTTTCTTGATGGAAACCCGTCTGAAGCAAACGGAGGCTCAAAAAGTAAGACTAAGAACAGATTTTGATAGTAGTATTAGTGTTGATTGTGCAGGGGTCGATAGAATTAAGAAGAGGTGCATTGAACTAGGAGTTGTTTATCACAGACACTTTGTACTAATTCTATGAATAGAGGATTTCCTTTTTTGGACTGGAAGCCCCCATACACTTTGCACTAATTAGGTATTTAACTAACTAATTAAAGTTCTTAACAATTAACTATCAAAATTAGTTAATTAAATAAATTTAATTAACCATTAAGGTAGTTAAGATTTAGTTAGTAAAATTAGTTAATTAAAACATTTTTAATTAATTAATTATACAAGAAAATAAAACGGAGGTGTTTAAAAAACAAGAGTGGTGAAGTAAAAACGAAACTGGGCTTAAAGGGGTGCAAACCCAATGGTTATATTGTGATGGTAATTAACAAAAGTGGGGTGTGGTTGAAACAAAACGATTTTGGCCTCAAACACATCCTTTTCACATGCCTTATTATTTTTTCATGAGAATTTCTGAGGAACCCCATATTGAGTAAAAACACTCTTAAGAAATCCAAAATACTATTTGAATATTGCACCCAATAAAATTTGAGATATTGATTAATTGCAATATGCATATTCGAACACACCTTAACAGCAATTTGAAATATTGATTAATTCGGATATCCATATCCGAATTAACCAAAATCTCAAATTTCTTTTAATTTTGTTTAAAAAAATTATTTATAGTATAGTTATAATATAATTAAAATAAGTTATTATCAATAAAGAATAACTTAAATACAAATTATTATAAATAAGGAATAATGAAATTAAATAAAATTTTAATTTTGTAATAATTTATTTGTCACAAATTATAAAAGTAATTATTTTTTAAATGACTATAACATTATGCATTATAATTAATGAATTTATCATGTTAAAAATATCCTCCTATTAATATTAAATTTTTTAGTTTATATTAATTTTTTTTCTTTAATTAATTTTATATGAAAAATAATGTGTTGATTTAAATATTTAATAGGTTGATATTATTATTATTATATATTGATAATTATATATATATATATATATTTAATTATATATTATAATTAATACAATTAATTATAGTATTAATACAATTTATTAACTTTGATTTTAATTTTTAAATAAAAATTAAGTTAAATATAGAAGTATTTTGGAGTTTTCACCAAAATAAAGTCTATAGTGTAATGAGAATTTCCTTTTTTTCATTGAATATCAAACTACTGTTTTAAAAATCGGACTGGACCGGTCTGGTTTGAATGTTGGATAAGATATGTCAATGAACCGGTGTGAACCGGTCAAAACCGGAAAAATCGGCAGTTTTTCAGAACCGGTGGTTTAAATGCATTTTTAATTTTTTAATTTTAAAAACTTAAAACAACGTCATTTTAATGGAAAATTAAAATAAAAATAAAAATAAAAAATGGAAAATAGAAAATAAAAATAAAAATAAAGATGTTTCGGATGCAGTTGATTTTGTTGCAGATAATTTTGATATTGAAGAAGGAGATACCAACATTGAAATAATTTTTTCTTTAAAATTAAATTTAATAAACAATGAAGTTATTTTATTATAATGTATTCAATTAGATTATGGTGAGATTAAATTTGTTTTCAAATATATACTTTGTAATTTTGTATTATGTTATTATGTATGATGATACCTATGTTTAAAATTTGAATTTAAATTATGAAATTGTGAATTTATTTAGGATATGATATTTTTAAAAACTTAAGTGCCAATTATATACTGTAGAGACTGAATCATCGTGTTCGACATGTTTTATACATATATAGTTTTGTTATAACAACGGGTCTATTCAACCGAGTTATCCAGTTTAATCCGGTTTAGTCATGCGGTTCGACCAGTGAGCAAGTGGTTCGACCGATAAATCAGTGATCCAGCACTCTCACCAATTTGATGTCTGATCCGGTTTTTAAAACACTGTTTAAAAGAGGCTGAAAATAGGGATTAAGGAAAAAATCTCTCATGGCTTTTCTCTATGCTTTTCACAAAATCAAAACTCAGAAATAAACAAAGAAAATATGTGTGCGCTCCAAAATCCAAAAACCCCAAAATCAAATCAACTACAAATTAACGAAGAAACGAAAGATGAATTAGTTGCATTGGTTTCGTGACTGAAATTGAGATTTGGATTGGTTTTGAGGAGTTAAAAAAGTGTGAGTTTGATGAAGAATGGTGTGAGTGTATATATATATATATATATATATATATATATATATATATATATATATATATATATATATATATATATATATATATATATATATATATATATATATATATATATATATATATATATATATATATATATAAAAGAGCATTTTATAATGAGAGATGAGAAGAACAAATATTAACCATTGTATTTATCAAGAGAGATAATGTTAATACATTAATATGGCTTTTTACAAAGGTTTTTTATCATTAAAATTTATTAAAAGTCGCTGCTCCTTGCTTCGAACTCGGGGTCTCATCCACCAACTCCATATTAGAATTGTCTTCCTCCTTAGGCTTGATTTCTTTGAACTCATTTGGAGCCACCTCGACATGTGTTTCATCTTCCTAATTACTTGTATGAGCATTTAGAATTTTGTTTGAGATAGTGGCTTCTGGCAATTTCATTTTTACCGAATCTTAGGAATGGGTATTATTTATATTTGAACATCTATATGTCATGGTATAATAAGATTCAAAGTAGTGGTTAATAACCTATATTGGACAATGAAATGTGACACTTTGTTAATTTTATTGATAATTTATTTGATATAATAAGCCATTTCTTTGAATGGATTTAACCATGCAGATTGTTATTGATTTTTTTCTTTCAAATTTGTGTTCTAAAATATCAAATATATAAGAGTAAATATGTCATTAACACTATTTTTTTTCCTTTTAATTTTCATGTTTAGTTTTACAAAATTAAATTTACATTATTTTAATATTTATTTACAAAATAATATGATAAAATGATCTACTAATTTCTAAGGAAAATTTAAACCAATCTTAAAAGACACATGAATGATTTAATATTGCTTACCAATTATTTTCATATGATTTTTAATACAACAAATAAGTACTATAGCTGTAAATCTGTCACCAAGCTATTATATTTAAGAAGTCCTCTTCACAATCATATATGATTTTAATTAAAAACTCATCAAACAAGAATCTTACTTATTGTAAAGGCTCTTGCATGACGTATCTATAATATAAGAAAATTAATGGTTGTGGAAAAGTCAAAAACACCCTTATTTAACTTTTTGCCACCACATTAAAATTGTGGTTTTTTGGTCTTTGCACCAAAAAGTTCTTAATTTTATTATTAAAATAATACAACTCTTATATTTTATTAAACTTAACAAATCTCTCTCCATTCTCTATTTTTTTTATCTTTCATCACTTTCTCACTTCTTTCTTCCACAAAAAATATTTTATTATTGATATATATTTTTTATATACGAAAAATGATATTCATGATCGAAATATTTTTTAGTAAAAAATGATATACAGGAAAAATTTATTCAAAAAATCTAATATTGATCTAAATATTTTTATATACGAAAATTTAATATTGATCCAAATATTTTTGTAAATGATACCTAAATAAAAATAATATTTGTATACGAAAAAATTATATTACTTACGAAAATTGGTATTTATGATCTAAATATTTTTTATTTAAAAATGATATACAGAAAAAAAATCTACTATTGATCTAAATATTTTTATATACGAAATTTACTATTGATCCAAATATTTTTGTAAATGATACCTAAACAAAAATGAAGTTTGTATACGAGAAAAAAATCTATTATTGATCTAAATATTTTTATTTACGAAAAATGTTATTTATGATTCAAATATTTTTTATCCAAAAATGGAATAGGCCAAAAAATCTATTATTTTCTAAATATTTTTATATACGAAAATGTGATATTGATCCAAATATTTTTGTAAATGACACATAAACAAAAATAATATTTGTATATGGAAAAAAATCTATTATTTACGAAAAATGGTATTTATGTTCCAAATATTTTTATTCCATAATGGTATACGGGAAAATAATTTACTATTGACCTAAATATTTTTATATACGAAATTTACTATTGATTCAAATATTTTTGTAAATGATACCTAAACAAAAATGAGGCTTGTATACGGGGAAAAAATCTATTATTGATCTAAATATTTTTATATACGATAAATGATATTTATGATCAAATATTTTTGATCCAAAAATTGTATAAGGAAAAAATATATTATTGATCTAAATATTTTAATATACGAAAATTTAATATTGATCCAAATAATTTTGTAAATGATACCTAAAAAAAAAATATTTGTATATGGAAATAAATCTATTATTTACGAAAAATGGTATTTATGACCCAAATATTTTTTATTCAAAAATGGTATACGGAAAAAAATTTATTATTGATCTAAATATTTTTATATACGAAATTTACTATTGATCCAAATATTTTTGTAAATGATACATAAACAAAAATGAAGTTTGTATACGGACAAAAAAATCTATTATTAATCTAAATATTTTTATATACGAGAAATGGTATTTATGATTAAATATTTTTAATCCAAAAATGGTATACGGGAGAAAATCTATTATTGATCTAAATATTTTTATATACGAAATAATCAATTAATTATCTAACTTTTTTCTTTTTTTTTAACATTTTTATTTAAAATAAATTATGTATCCAAATTCGTCTAACTGAACAATATTGAATATTAACGGAAACCTGAAGTTACTGATTAAAATATTTTTTATTAACAAGAACATGAAGTTACTTATCACAATATATATATTGAATATTAACGGGAACATGAAGTTACTTATCATAATATTGAATATTAAGGGGAACATGAAGTTACCGATCACAATATTGAATATTAACGGGAACCTGAAGTTACTGATTAAAATATTTTTTATTAACAGGGACATGAAGTTACTGATCACAATATTGAATATTAACGGAAACTTGAAGTTACTGATTAAAATATTGAATATTAACGGGAACATGAAGTTACTGATCACAGTATTGAATATTAACGGGAACCTAAAGTTGCTGATTAAAATATTGAATATTAAGGGAACATGAAGTTACTGATCAAAATAGTGAATATTAACGGGAACATGAAGTTACTGATCAGAATATTAAATATTAACGGGAACCGGAAGTTACTGATTCAAATATTGAATATTAACGGGAACATGAAGTTACTGATCACAATATTAAATATTAACGGGAACATGAAGTTACTGATCACAATATTGAATATTAACGTGAACTTGAAGTTACTGACTAAAATATTTAATATTAATATGAACACAAAGTTATTGATCAAAATATTGAATATTAACGGAAACATGAAGTTACTAATCAAAATATTTTGAAATTAACGGGAACGAAGTTACTGAGCAAAATATTAAATATTAATGGGAGCATGAAGTTACTGATCAAAATATTGATTATTAACGGGAACGTGAAGTTACAAAAGGCTATTTAGACACAATTTAATTTTGGTGATTTCAATTTTGTTCCTTATTTTCTTTAGACACAATTTAATGTTAATTGTTCTTATTTTTTTCCACAAAATGTTAATTACTTTTAATTTAATTTGTTTCTATTAAAAAATATATATGTGAAACAAATGCGCGTCTCGTACCAGAACCCGTGCGAACGCACGGGTTTGTTACTAGTTTTTAATTGAAGACATACAAAATTATGAAGATGACTTACCAAATAAAATAGCTCGGTAACAAATTTCCCGCTATATCATTAATTTGCTGTTTTGAATATCACATGTAAATATTAAGTAAGTAATATTAAATCATCTGGGTGTCTTTTAGTGTTGGTTCAATTTTTTTTTAGAAATTATCTCAATAGTTCATTTTATCATATTTTTGTAAGTAAACATCAAAGTGGTGTGAAATTGATTTTGCAAAACTAAACATGAAAAGGAAAAGACAGAAAAAAAAGTGTTTTTAATGACCTATTTACTCTTACATAATTGATATTTTAAAATACAAATTTGAAGAAAAATGATAACAATTTTCATGGTTAAATCTATTCAAATAAATGGTCAATAAATTTAACAAGGTGTCACATCTCATTGTCCAATATATGTTATTAACCACTACTTTGAATGTCATTAAACATGACTTATTGACGTTGAAATAAAAATATATCCATTATAATTATCCAAATTATGACGTACAAATTAAGAGAGAATTAAGTCATCTAAATGATATATGCACTAATATCTGTTGGTGCACAATGAATAAAGATGGTGACAAAGAGAATAATAGAATAACGGCGCAAAAGAGATGAGAGAATAAATGTGTATTCTGCTATTAATGATAGCTATTACAAGGCTATTTATAAGAAAAGAAAATCTTGTCACATAAGCCCTAAAACAGTAAACTTAGTGAACAAGTCTAAGGTACAAACAGTACAGTACTACAAAATACTAAAGTACCCTTACTACTTAACAGCTAAGCTAATGGGACCCAGATAACATCTTCTGGTCAACGACATCTTCTGAGTAACCATCAGAAGATCAGCCCACATCACAACTTCTGATGCTCATCTTCTGAATATAGAATTACTTTTCAATATCATCCCTTAATTCATATTCTTCACTCAAAACTGACAACGCCAATTCCATCCCTCAAGAGCAGAAATTGATCCGTCTTGATCGCCTTCGTCAGAACATCTGCCATCTGCTTCTGGGTGCTACAGTGCACAACTTCTAATGTTCCATTCTGGACTTGGCTTCTCAAGAAATGATACTTAGTCTCAATATGCTTGCTTCTTCTGTGTAACACCGGATTCTTGGCAAGATTGATTGCAGACTTGTTATCAATCATCAGCTTCAGAGGCTTCTTCACTCTAATCTTCAGATCTTCTAATAGATTCAGAAGCCACACAGCTTGACATGCAGCTACAACGCCTGCGATGTACTCAGCTTCACAGGTTGATAGAGCAACCACAGGTTGTTTCTTGGAACTCCAAGAGAGATAGGGCCTCCCAGAAACATGAACAAATATCCAGAAGTACTCCTTCTATCAACTCTGTCTCCACACCAATCAGAATTAGAATAACTCAATAACTTTGATTCTTCCTTTCTCCCAGAAGGAAACAATATGCCAAACTTCAGAGTTCCCTTGACATATCTCAAGACTCTGACAGCAGCTTGGTAATGGGACCACTTAGGTTTACTCATGAACCTACTAACCAATCCAACTGCATAGCATATATCAGGCCTGGTATTACACAAATACCTTAGAGAACCAACCAGCTGTTTGAATATCGTAGCATCAACATCTTCACCTTCAGAATCAGAGTCCAACTTCTGATTCACTTCTGACGGTGTAACAGCAGCTTTGCAATTCTCCAACTTGAATTTCTTCAGAAGTTCTAACTCATACTTCAACTGATGCAGAATGATACCATCTTCTGAGTACAGAATCTCCATCCCTAGAAAATATGACATTTTCCCAAGGTCTGTAATCTCAAACTCATTCATCAGCACCTTCTTGAACTTCATCAAATCTTCTAGACAACTCCCCGTAAGCAATATGTCATCAACATAAAGACACAACAGAATCATATTGCATCCAGAATGTTGCACATAAACTCCATATTCCATCTCACACTTCTGAAACCCTTGCTTCTTGAAAAATGAATCAATTTTCAAATTCCAAGCTCTGGGCGCTTGCTTCAATCCATACAGAGCTTTGTGTAATTTGTACACCATCCCTTCTTTATTCTTTTTCACAAAGCCAGGGGGTTGTGACATGTATACCTCCTCTTGTAATGGACCGTTCAGAAATGCAGACTTTACATCTAGATGCATCAAGGACCAACCTCTGTTCGCAGCTAACGCAATCACCAGTCTGATTGTTTCATGTCTAGCTACAGGAGCAAACACCTCAAAGTAATCTAGTCCAGGTTTCTGAAGAAAACCTCTAGCCACTAGCCTTGCTTTGTGTTTACCAACTGATCCATCTGGCTTCAGCTTTACTTTGAAAACCCATCTGACGCTGATGGCTTTCTTCTTCTTTGGAAGTTCTGTCAGCTTCCAAGTTTTGTTTCTTTCTATAGCCTCAAGTTCTTCTTTCATGGCATTCAGCCAGACCTTCTTCTTGAGCGCTTCTTCTATACTCACTGGTTCAGAATCTACTAACATGGCGCACTGAATGACCTCTCCTTCTGAGTCAACTTCTGTGTCTTGCAACATGTCAAAATCTGCAAACCTTCTTGGTATAGTTCTGACTCTTTGTGGTCGCTGAGCTACTTCAGAGTCAGCTACTCCAGAGTCACCACCTCCATGATCATCTCCAGAAGCTTGTCCTCCAGACCCTATGTCTTCAGAGTTTTCCCTTCCAGAATCATGACTACCACCAGACTCTGAATCATCATCAGAATCTAGATCAGAATCAGATTCTCCATCTGACTCATCTTCAGAAGATGCTTCATCTTCTGACTCGTCTTCAGAAGATTCTTCATCTTCTGACTCTAACTTTTCTTCAAAAGTTATCTCTACATCAGAAGTTGGTTGAGACTTTCTCCAATCCCAAACTTCTGATTCCTTCACAATGACGTCTCTGCTGACTTCAACTTTGTTAGTCTCTGGACAATAGAGCTTGTATGCACCTGTACTGTGGTACCCCACCAATAACATCACTTTGCTTCTATCATCCAGCTTCTTCCTTCTAGCTTCTGGAACGTGTTTGTAACACACAGAACCAAAAACCTTCAAATGACTAACACTCTGTTTCTCTTTATTCCACTTCTCTAAAGGAACAATTTCCTTCAGCCTCTTCGTTGGACACATGTTTAGCACATATGCTGCAGTAGCAACAGCTTCTCCCCATAGATTATGAGGAAGCTTCTTCTCTTTAAGCATACTTCTCGTCATATCAAGCAGAGTACGGTTTCTACGTTCAGCAAGACCATTGTGTTGAGGAGTATAAGGAGCAGTAACTTCATGCTCAATTCCATTATCATCACAGAACTTCTGGAATTCTGTAGAGTTATACTCGCCTCCACCATCCGTTCTGAGAATCTTTATCTTCTGACCACTCTGCTTCTCAGCCTTCACCTTGAACTTCTGGAATTCTGTAAACACCTCATTCTTAAACTTAATGAGAGTTACCCACGTCATTCTTGTGAACTCATCCACAAAAGACACAAAATACCTATTTCCTCCAAGTGAAGGTTCTGGAAATGGTCCACACACATCAGAGTGCACTACTCCCAGAGCATGCTTTGCTCTTGGAGCAACTTCTGATACAAATGGCAATCTGGGTTGTTTGCCTTTCATGCATACCTCACATGACTTCTCAGGCTTTACAATCTTAGGAATGCCACGTACGAGCTTCTTAGAACTTAGATGCCCCAGACTTCTATAGTTCAAGTGCCCCAACCTCTTGTGCCACAGCTTACTATCACCTTCTGAGCCTTTAGCACTCAGACACTCTGTTTCAGCTGTTTCTACATTCACCTTGAATGTTCTGTTGATTCCCTGTTCAGATTGCATAATCAACTTCTGATTGGAATCATACAACTTCAAGAGGTTGTTCTTCATAACAACTGAGAAACCTTTCTCAATGAGCTGACCCACACTCATCAGATTGCTTCTGATTCCAGGAACATACCAAACATCCTTGATCAGAACAGTCTTTCCATTCTTCACTTTGGCTTTGACATTTCCCATACCTTATGCATATAGGTACTTATCATCAGCACATCTGATCTTTGTCCTCCTTTCAGAGTCAAAGTCTATCAGCCATTGTTTGTTTCCAGTCAAGTGATTTGAACACCCAGTGTCCATATTCCACCATTCTGACGAACATCTCTTGTCCGACTCTGAAGCCATCAATAGCAGAGGTTCATCATCTGAACCTCCTCTGGCTATATTTGCTTCTTCTGATCTCCTTCCTTTGTTTGCCAAACAGTCTCTAGCAAAATGGCCAAACTGTTTGCAACAGTAACATTGAACTTTCTTCTTATCCTTTCCCTTCTGATATCTCTTCTCCTCAGAAGTTGAGGCTTCCTTCTGGAATCTATCACCACGTCTATGCTTCTGGTCCTTCTTGACAAAAGAAGCCTTCAGAACTTGCTCAACTTCTCTCTCAGAAGTTCTCTCAGTCAGACGCAACTCTTGTGCTTCTAAACTGCTTTGCAACTCTTCTATTCTCATGGTTTCCAGATCTTTAGAATGTTCAATGGATACAACAATATAATCAAATTGAGGAGTAAGTGACCTCAATATCTTCTCTATGATTACTTGTTCAGAAAGAGTTTCTCCACAAGCCTTCATCTCATTAGTGATCACAATCACTCTAGAGATATACTCAGAGACTTTCTCGTTGTTCTTCATGTTGAGATTCTCATATTGCTTTCTCAGGGATTGAAGCTTCACCTTCTTCACTGATACGTCACCACCGTAACACCTGACCAGTATATCCCACGCCTCCTTTGACGTCATAGAATCAGCAATCTTCTCAAACACATTCACATCCACACACTGATGGATGAAGAACAACGCCTTTTGGTCTCTCTTCTTCGTCTCTCTCTGCGCTTCTCTTTGTTCTTCCGTTGCATCCGCTGCAACCGGAATATATCCTCCATTGACAAGATCTAGAACATCTTGAGCACCAAATAATACACGCATTTGAATCATCCATCTATTCCAGTTTTTACCATCAAGAACTGGAAGTTTGGTATTCAAGTTGCTTCCACTCATCTTTAAACTTGTGCAGACAAAAACAGATTTCACTCACACTCACACAGTGTTTCCCAACCCACAAACAATCAAGAAAAATGTGATTCAACACAACTTTGTTTCCCAGAAACAAAATCAATCACACAGTCACACAAACTCACGTTCACTCGTGTTTCCCTGTGTTTGGAACCGGAGCTCTGATACCAATTGTTGGTGCACAATGAATAAAGATGGTGACAAAGAGAATAATAGAATAACGGCGCAAAAGAGATGAGAGAATAAATGTGTATTCTGCTATTAATGATAGCTATTACAAGGCTATTTATAAGAAAAGAAAATCTTGCCACATAAGCCCTAAAACAGTAAACTTAGTGAACAAGTCTAAGGTACAAACAGTACAGTACTACAAAATACTAAAGTACCCTTACTACTTAACAGCTAAGCTAACGGGACCCAGATAACATCTTCTGGTCAACGACATCTTCTGAGTAACCATCAGAAGATCAGCCCACATCACAACTTCTGATGCTCATCTTCTGAATATTGAATTACTCTTCAATAATATCAACCTTAATAAGTCTGATAAAATAACACAACTCATCCATAAAATCTTAAGTTGATTAAATAAAATTCGTTACACTTTTTTTTTTTTTTTGGTATTTAGAAGATATGAAATAGATAGGAATATGATGTTTCTGTCACAATGGTGTTTGAATAATGGATCCTTTTAAGAGCCACTTTATTGTATTTGTTATAAGTTTCACCTCTTGATTTAATTTTAGACTCTATATTCACTCATCCAAGTTCATATAAATATTTTATTAGTTATGAGAAATTAGCAGCAGCCATAAAGATAACATGAACATGAACATAAACATAAACGACACTATATGATAGAAAAATACACATTAATGATAATGATTAAAATTAATAAAAATAATAAGTGTATAGCAATATATTTTTAATAATAGTTTAATAGTGTCTATTATGTTAGGAAGAAAGATACCTTAGAATTAAATATAGTGGAAATTCTTGACCTTCATTTCTGAGCAACTTTTAAATTGGAAGGGCATGTAATACAATAAAGAATATTACACAATTCATGTTGTCTGGATTTGGATCCTCGCTATTTCTCTCATGTTTCTATCTTACTCTAATCTCAATCACTGATTCATCATTTTCTCTCTCTCATTTGTAGTATTGATTTTCCTTGGTGTGATACCATTAAATTAGAAAAAGGAGAGAGGACATTACCGAATTTATTTTCTCTTTCATATTTGTTATTCCAATGATTTTCATCATTGTCATATAACTTTTCTATCATGTTCTCTCCTATTTTATTTTCTGTCATTGACATCCTCTATATGTTTCTTCACAAGTTTTAATCCATAGGGTCTCTTTATGATATTGAAAATAGGAAAATATCACTATATAACACATACATGTTCACTGATTCACCATTTGTCAATTGTATATACCCATAACTATTAGAATTTTTCTTTACCCACCTCCCTATGACCCCTAGCGAAAACCCAAAACTGCCCCTGCTTCGGAAATGCATCTTCGAAGTTATTTTTTTTTTGAATTTTTTTTTACTTCGGAAATGCATCTCCGAAAACACCAAAAAAGTGGTGTTTTCGGAGATACATTTCCGAAGTAAAAAAAATTCAAAACCGTGAATATTTTCGGAAGTTCATTTCCGAAAATATTGCTGCATATACAAATTTCCCTCCTTCACTATTTCATCATTTTTCTCCAAAACTTCCCCAAACCCTCTCCAAAACCCAATCAATCTCCATCCATTTTTCGTCCTAAAATCAAGTTTCAAACCGTTGATCACGTTAAAGGGAGCATAGAAAGCTACAATTTCAGGTAAACATCTCTCATTTCATCCCCTATTTCACTACATTGATTCAACAAATTTATGCTGAAACTGATATGGTTCGGAAGTTCATTTCCGAAATATATTACCTAACAAATTTCGGAAATGAACTTCCGAAATATGCCCTGGCTGTTAAAAAAAACTGTTTTGGCCAACTTTTACTAATTTTTTCATTTGTTAGGTATGGTGCATCCGGACAACATTGTGCAAGACGTTGACGTAGTAGTTCCAGTAGTTTTCAGCGTTAATAACGATCCGGTTATCGACGTTAATCATATGATCAATGCGGTTGATGTTCGACAAGAATTTACAAATGATCGGAGCTTCGGTAGTCGCGAACAATTGATTGAGTGGGTTAGGAACAAAGCTAGTAAACTTGGATTTGGAATTGTTATTTTAAGGTCGGACAATGGAAATAGTAGGCGGAAAGCTTTCGTTGTTTTGAATTGCGAACGGGGTGGGAGTTATGTACAATCAAACCGGGTGCTAAAACACGACGACACGGGAACGAGAAAGTGCGGGTGCCCTTTTAAGTTGCGTGCTACTCGGAGGGTTGATGATTTGTGGCGGTTAACCGTAATTAGTGGAATTCATAATCATGCCTTGGATGTCAAGTTACACGGGCATCCAATGGCGTGTCGTTTGTCCCGCGAAGAGAGGAATGTGATATCGGACTTAACGATAGTCAAAGTGGCGCCTCGCAACATACTTGCCGATTTGAAGCGTAAGAAACCGGATAGCGTTTCAAATATCAAACAAGTTTACAATGAACGACATAATCTCAATGTTTTGAATATGGGCCCTCGGTCGGAAATGCAACAACTTTTGAAACTACTAGGCGATAACAATTATGTTTCAAGCTTCCGAACCTCCGAGGACAAAGTTACGGTGCGTGATATTTTTTAGACTCATCCCGAAAGTATCAAATTATTCAACACATTTCCAATCGTTCTAGTCATGGATTCGACGTACAAGACAAACAAGTATAGGCTTCCTCTTCTAGAGATAGTCGGTGTGACCTCGACAGACAAGACTTATTCGGTCGGGTTTGCTTTTTTGGAGTGTGAAAAAGAAGACAACTTTACATGGGCCTTAGGAATTTGCAAGTCTTTGTTGGTTGATCAAGAGGTTATGCCAAACGTCATTGTCACCGATCGGGACAATGCTTTGATGAATGCGGTTGATACCGTATTCCCGACATCGACCACATTACTTTGTCGGTATCACATAACTTGCAACGTGAGAAGTAAGTTGAAACCCGCGGTTGGGACAAAATATAGGCCGGATGAAAACGGTAAAGTTATCAAAGCCGGTGTTGTGGTTGAGAGGATAATGGCGGCATGGAGGGAAATTTTGGATGCACACTCCGAAGAGGTGTATACCGAGAAATTGGTACACTTTAGGTCTTTGTGTGTTTCCATTAAGACATTTTGTCATTACGTCGAATCCACCATTCTTGACAAAGTTAGAGAAAAAGTCGTGTGCGCTTGGACAAATCGAGTTAGACATCTTGGTTGCACCACGACTAACCGAGTTGAATCCGCACATGCGGTCTTCAAGAGGTGGTTGGGTGATAGCAAGGGAGATTTGTGTCGGGGATGGGACACCGTCAACCAAATGCTCCAAAATCAACACAATGAAATTCAAACATCGTTCGGTCGGAGCAAGACGGTTATGGAACACCGGTATAAGAGCCAAATTCTATTCTCCCAATTGATTTACAACATATCTCGGACGGGTTTGAATTTTTTGTTTCATGAAGCGAAACGGTCGGAGACCACGGGCCCGGATAGTTCTTTATGTGGGTGTACCATTAGAACTACATACGGCCTTCCATGTGCTTGTATACTTTCAAAAAAGAAGAAGTTGAATTTACCAATACGCATGGATGAGGTAGCCGACCATTGGAAGAAACTTCGTTTTGATGATTTTGACCCGCCGAAGGAAAATGACTCCAAAATCACCATCTCCGACGAGTTGGAAGTGATAATGGAGAAGTTTGCTAAAGCGGATGACACCACCAAAATGCACATAAAAGAACAATTGCGGAAAATTGCATTTCCGGAGACCACCGATTTGAAACCGCCATCTCAACCGGTTAAAACAAAAGGTGCACCGAAAAAGTCCAAAGTTACACAAGAAGACACATCAACAAAACGATCTCCATCCTACTTTGAACATGTTGATGCATCATTCCCGGATTCACCGACACCGAAGTCCAAGTGTAGTGGTAACAAAGGAGCCCGTATTACGAAGCCACCTCGCACACCGCCGATCAAAAAATCACCGATTGTCTACATTGATGAGATGCCACTTTTTATGCACAAATATATCGATAACATCGTTGATGTTGGAGGCGACGGCAATTGTGGATATCGGGCCGTTGCGGGTTTGCTCGGTAAAGGGGAAAATAATCACACTTTAGTCCGACGGGAGCTCATTGCGGAGTTGACTTCGTATCGGGACATCTACGGCCGACTATATGAAAATCAAGAAAAGTTTGCGAAAATTCATGATGCACTTGTTCCATCACTTACCGGTATCGCTCCGGTTTCGAAGTGGATGTCATTCCCCGAGATGGGTCGTCTAATAGCAAGTGCGTATGATATGGTGTGCGTCGATTTGACGAGGTTTGGACTAAGTGAGACTTTCTTTCCACTTCATAGTCGGCCGCCGTTGGACGCGTCGGGCCGCATCATATGCATCGGGTATCTACGATCGCGGCACTTCGTTCAAGTGTTTTTGAAATCGGGTTGTCCTATACCGGCTACTTCTTGTCAATGGACGGCACATCGTTCAAATGAGGCGGAGACTTGGCCGGATCCGTTCGTTTCGAGAATGGCGGAGTTTGAAGAAATGATGAGCAAAGAGCGCGAGCAAAATAGAGAGCGGTCGAAGAACGTACCTATTTTGGACTTAGGATCCACCGATTGGTTCGGTGAATTTTAGTTTGTTCCGGATCGTTTTTGTTTGTAATGATCATTTTTGTATGTATTGTTGTTTATCATGTAAAATCGGACCGATTCAATACATATATAATATAAGTATGTTTTATGTCATCATTGTGTAATTTAAGTCTATTTTGAATTCCATTTGTCCAATTTACACAACACACTAAGCAATCAACAAAATGCAAAATTTATGTCTGTTTCTGCATAATTCGGAAATGAACTTCCGAAATATGCTTGTCTGCCTCCTATTTTCGGAAGTTCATTTCCGAAAAGTCCCCTGAGGCAGGATAAGGTTTGTTGGGCCATCATTGCTCCAATAAGTCTATAAATACAACACACTCTTCTTCATCCTCTTCACACCTAGAAACATAAATGACACAAACCTACCCCCACCTAGCATTCGTCTACTTCACCACCGGCTACCTGATGCCGTTCCAATTTCGCTTCTCGCGCGACACGCCGTTTGCGGAGTTGATAACGTCGCTCAACACGCTTTTGCGCTATCCCGGGAATCGAAAGGTTGTCAAGCTCGAGTACCGCTCGCCATCGCTTAACGACGAGGGAGCCATTGAATTCACACCTTTTGAGATCAAGAACGACGAAGATTTAGCGGTTATGTGGACAACGTTCGACCGATTTTCTTCGAAGGGCCCGATCGAGTTGAACGCGAAACTTCAAAGATCGGCGGACGACGTTATCAAAATGTTGACTCATCCCCACCTACCCGTGTTTAACAATATGTAACTTTAATCTTATGTAATGTGATCGATATAATTTTTACCCGATTAAATAAAGCGAATCGTTCTTGTTTTTCATCTTTCTTCTGTCCAGACAATATTTCGGAAGTACATTTCCGAATTCCTCCAAGGGGGTGAATTCGGAGATGAACTTCCGAAAACACCACATTTTCTGAAAAATAACTTTATTTCGGAGATGCATCTCCGGAATCAATATTTTATTAAAAAAACACTTTTTCGGAGATACATTTCCGAAAACAACTTTTTTTTCAAAAAAAGTACGTTTTCGGAAATGAACTTCCGAAAATAAGAGTATTGTGGTAAATTCACCAGAGGTGGCCAAGAAGGTTAGGAGGTGTGTGAAGAAATTTTCTAACTATTATTAGTAAACACAAGAATTATAAATAGGAAATACGCCTTGAGTGGTGCATCCTTTGTTAATTTAAAGAATACTTGGCTATTATTATCCTTCCTTGTTAATTGGATTAAACTAACACCACTTCTTTAAATACATTTTAACTAATAATAGGATGTTTTTGTGTTTTTCCACCACATAATATTGAATTTGTCACGCACAAACTGCAAAATAAAAATTTATATAGATAAATATTATATTCTTAAAATATTTTAATGTTATTCTATGTTTAACTAAACAAGCTAAACTATTTTCAAAGAAATTGTTAATTGTATAATCTTTTTAATAAAATATAGTGAACTGGTTTTGAATAAAATATAATAAATTGAGTATGTTGCTTAAAATGATAATGTAGTTGGATTTAATCAAATATATTGATTTTGGTCTATTTTGATAGAATTAAAAAAAAAAACTTACAACTTTTTAACATATGAAGATACTTAGAGCAATATTAATTCCTAAATGTTAATGTATATTCAATTTTTAGATATACAAATGTGTAATTTTGTAATATTTATAATTTTTTATTTAATAAAAATGATATCATAAATTTTTGTTATAAACAATTTAGATGAGTTAGGTCCCGAATATTTTCCATGGTGAGAGAAAAGCTTTACAAAAATATAAAAATAGTTACAAAGATAATTAGTTACATATTAATCCCTAATGAGATTATAACAATAACAAGAATCAAACACAAATCTTTGTTGGATTTGAAATGAAAATTTCACAATTGAATCTATCTGCTATAAAAAATACTCCCTCTGTCCCAAATTATAAGAGAAAATTACTTTTTAGATTCATTCTATAATTAATGTATTTGGTCTATATAAAGACCAGATACATTAATTCTTCAATGAATCTAAAAAGTGATTTTCTCTTATAATTTGGGACGGAGGGAGTATGTCATTTAATCATTTGCTTTTATATATTTTAGGGTTAAATATGTTAATGGTCCCTATAAATATGACATTTTTCACTTATAGTTCCTACAAAAAATTTCATCGAATTTTGATCTCACAAAATTTTCCGTCACGAATTTTGGTCCCTTCCGTTAGATTACTCTAACGGAGGCTTACGTGTCACGCCACGTCAGTAACAGTCAACACTAAAGAAAAAGACACATATTGCGGGGGTTTCAAAATTAAAATATATTATTATTCATAATTATCTTTTATAATTATTATAAACATGGCCAATAAATCAATAAAAAAATATCATTGAAAAATATAAATTATGAGTGGGACAATTATTTATCTTTTATCAATTAATCAAATTATTAAAGTCTTAGTCACCTTTCTTATTTTTTTATTTATTTATTTAGTATTGCTCTAGCTATATATATTTTTATTCATTAATGAATTTAACTTAATATTTTTTGTATAATTTATATAAAATTAATATAAATTAGTACTCCTAATAATATTTTTATAAAAATTATAAACTTGACAAATAAATCAATAAACAATATTATTGAATGATATAATTTATGGGTGGGACAATTGCTTATCTTTTATCAATTAATCAAATTAATTTTTTCTATTTAATAAAATAAATGATAATAAATAAAATAATAATTATTATAAAAAACTATACTTAGCAGAAATGCGTGTCATTACACGTAAATTAGTATTTTGTTTAAATTTGGCAACATAAAAATAAAGAACAATAATACACCTATTATAATTTTTTATAGTTCACTATTTTCATCTTATTTTTTCGAAAATAGTCGTCGAAGGTTGATGATGGAGCATGCAATTTATATTCGGGAGAACTATTTGTCATTAATTAATACAGTAATTTATTTTTTTATCTTCAAAAAAATAAAAAATGATTATAATATATAAATTATTTTTTTTATAAAAGTTATATTCATGACAAATATTTGTAGTAAAAGAATAAAATTAGTGGTGTTTTAATAGCCAACATCAATATTAAAATAATAATAATAATAATACATTAACTATAGTTTTTTATACATTAAAATTTTAACCCTTATATAAAAATAATTGTTTGCCACAATTCAATTAGTAAATTTTAATTTTTATATTTTAATTAAAAATCAGAATCATTATATTATTATAAAAATATATAGGGACAAATGAGAATAAAAAATTAATTAAATTTTTTTTTTTAATATTGTCGAAATAAAAATAAAAATAATTATAGTAAAATTAATATACTTTTTCACACTTCAATTATTTTTTTCATCAATGAGAAAAATTTAGAATGGATCCATGCATGTTTCTATTTAGAATGGATCCGGTTTGATTTGGATACACAATTATTTTCATGCACTCCTTCATTCTATTAACAATGACTCTACTAAGAGTTTTATAAATGGTGTTATTACAAAGAGGAATGATTCTAAATTGACAAACATGCTCGGTATTTGTGACTTTAGGAATTAGGCTTAACTCAGTGTGATTGACCTCTTCAATCTTACAGGGATTTGTCTATAAATTTTGAATGAAATTTCACACATTATCACCCATAACATTCCAAGAACTTTGGAAGAAACCTACAGGGTAGCCATCTGGCCTAGAGAATTTCCAAGGAGCCATGTAAAATATGGCTTGTCTAATTTCCTCATTTTGCAAGATTATTTAGCTAAATCATGTTTTAGTTTCTTCCTAATTTAGAAAGACCCTCACGATTTCTACCTTCCTAGACAAATTTTTGGATACCATGTAATCTGGCCATACGTTTATTTTTCTCCTTTTGAACACTTTGAACATAATGCATATTCCAATTTGTCACTTGATTTTGAAATGCTTCAAAATTAGTAGCAAGATTTGTACTAGTGTTCCAAACATAGTTTACCATGTCATGATAATTATCCTCTAGGATCCAAGCACTTTCAAACTTAAAATATTGAGGGAAGTGCCTAGTAGAATTATCAGCCAGTGACATTAATAAAGGATGGTGATCAGAAAAGTCAAAGCGGGTTAGCACTTTTACCTAAGCATTAGGGATTGTAGCCTTCAATGGTCGTTACTCAGGCCTCTATATGTCATGGTTAATAACATTCAAAGTAGTGGTTAATAACCTGTATTGGACAATGAGGTGTGACACTTTGTTAATTTTATTGATAATTTATTTGATATAATAAGCCATTTCTTTGAATGGATTTAACCATGTAAATTGTTATTGATTTTTTTCTTTCAAATTTGTGTTCTAAAATATCAAATATATAAGAGTAAATATGTCATTAACACTATTTTTTTTCCTTTTAATTTTCATGTTTAGTTTTACAAAATCAAATTTACATTATTTTAATATTTATTTACAAAATAATATGATAAAATGATCTACTAACGTAATTTCTAAGGAAAATTTAAACCAATCTTAAAAGACACATGAATGATTTAATATTGCTTACCAATGATTTTCATATGATTTTTAATACAACAAATAAGTACTATAGCTGCAAATCTGTCACCAAGCTATTATATTTAAGAAGTCCTCTTCACAATCATGTATGATTTTAATTAAAAACACATCAAACAAGAATCTTACTTGAACATACGTATTTCTAATTGAAAACATACAAAATTATGAAGATGACTTACCAAATAAAATAGCTCGGTAACAAATTTCCCGCTATATCATTAATTTGCTGTTTTGAATATTACATGTAAATATTAAGTAAGTAATATTAAATCATCTAGGTGCCTTTTAGTGTTGGTTCAATTTTTTTTTAGAAATTATGTTTATAGTTCATTTTATCACATTTTTGTAAGTAAACATCAAAGTGGTGAGAAATTGATTTTGCAAAACTAAACATGAAAATGAAAAGACAAAAAAAAGTGTTTTTAATGACCTATTTACTCTTACATAATTGATATTTTAAAATACAAATTTGAAGAAAAGTCGATAACAATTTGCATGGTTAAATCTATTCAAATAAATGGTGAATAAATTTAACAAGGTGTCACATCTTATTGTCCAATATATGGTATTAGCCAGCTCAATCAAATATCATCATCCTTATGAAATATAAAAATCAAAGTTTTTTTAAAGTTTGTAAAGAAATAATAGTTTAATAGTGTCTATTATTTTAGGAAGAAAGATACCTTAAAATTAAATATAGTGGAAATTCTTGGCCTTCATTTTCTGAGCAACTTTGAAATAGGAATGGCGTGTAATACAATCAAGAATATTACACAATTCATGTTGCCTGGATTTGGATTCTCTCATGCTATTTCTCTCATGTTTCTATCGTACTCTAATCTCAATCATTAATTTATCCTTTTTCTCTCTCTCATTTGTAGTATTGTATTTCCTTGGTGTGATATTTAACCATTGTCATACAACTTTTCTATCATGTTCTCTCCTATTTTGTTTCTGCCATTGACATCCTCTATATGTTTCTTCACAAGTTTTAATCCATAGTGTCTCTTTATGATATTGAAAATGGGAAAACATCACTATATAACACATTCACCATTTGTCAATTGTATAAACCCATAACTATTATTAGTAAACACAAGAATTATAAATAGGAAATACACGCTGACCGGTGCATCCTTTGTTAATGGTAAGAATACTTGGTTATTATTATTAAACAAGAATTGTAAATAGGGGATATATACGCACTCAGGAGCATATCCTTCCTTGTTAATTGGATTAAACTAATAATAGGATGTTTTTGTGTTTTTCCACCACATAATATTGAATTTGTCACGCACAAACTGCAAAATAAAAATTTATATCGATAAATATTATATTATTAAAATATTTTAATGTTATTCTATGTTTTGAAAAACAAGCTAAACTATTTTTAGAGAAATTGTTGTTAATTGTATAATCTTTTTAATAAAATATAGTGAAATGGTTTTGAATAAAATATAATAAATTGAGTATGGTGCTTAAAATGATAATGTAGTTGGATTTAATCAAATATATTGATTTTGGTCTACTTGATCGAATTAAAAGAAAAAGTACAACTTTTTAACATATGAAGATACTTAGCAACAGTAATTCCTAAATGCTAAGGTATGTTCAATTTTTAGGTAAACAAATGTGTAATTTTGTAATTTCTAATTTTTTACAAAATGATATCATTAATTTTTGTTATAAACGATTTAGATGAGTTAGGTCCCTGATATTTCCCATGGTGAGAGAAAAGCTTTACAAAAATATAAAAATAGTTACAAAGATAATTAGTTACATATTAATCCATAACAAGATCATCGAAATAACAAGATCATCACAATAACAAGAATCAAACACAAGTCTTTGTGGGATTTGAAGTGAAAATTTCACAATTGAATCTATCTGCGATAAAAAATGATGTCATTTAATCATTTGCTTTTATATATATATATATATATATATATATATATATATATATATATATATATATATATATATATATATATATATATATATATATATAGATATTATTAATACAGAAATAGGTCCTCCCCAATCGAAATATTTTAATCCATCGTTGTACATATTTGCAAATAACAAATAAAAATTACTCTTAGAAAACAAACACAATACTTCTTTTTTATCAATATGTAATATTTTAGTAAGATTTATAAATATAAATTGAATATGTTTGCTTATAGAAAAGCATATTCAAGTTAAATAGATGTTTTACATATTATTATTAGTAGGCTAAATAATTTTTTTTTCCCCTTTATCTTTCACTCAGGGTCCAGTTTAATCCCTTAATTTTTAAAAAGACCATTTTAATCCTTCAACTTTTTAGAATGTATCACGTTAGTCCTTTATGTCTAAATGGCAGTAACAACGTCAAATTTTGTTGATGTGGTGAGTTACGACAATAAACTTTTGTGACCGATATAGCAATGGAAAATTTGGTCACTAAAAAACTTATGGGTTTTGGTTATCATCTTCATCCATACCTTTAACCGAAAATCCAAACTCTACCTTCAACACAGATTTTCATTTATATATCATACTTACATAATCATTTAACATGGAAACATTGTAAAAAAAATCCATGACCTATATTTCAAAGTTGAGAAACAATAAAAATTAAAGAAAAAGGGACAAAACCCATTATCCAAATTGAAGAAAAAGAGATAAAAATTACACTGCTGATAATGGTGACCAGTAGGCATGCAAGTTCCACAAGTCAGTAATCTCTGTTAACTTAAGCATGATTCAGATTCAGTTTCCTAATTTTCTATAAATTCACTCCAGTTTCCTAATTTTCTGATTCAACAAACCATAATCGTTGAGAATGGATTTCACATCCGAATAAAAAATAATTAATATGAGTATGTGAAAAGCATTTTGGATCTTTGATTTTAGATCTGGGTTTGTGATCTCTCTCTTGTACATAAGCCTAGTAACTTTCACATATTTGATTCATTTGAGATTGGAACTTGGAATTGTAATGGAGTTTCATCAAAAAGAGGAGGTGCTGGATTGGTGTTGTTATCACTGTCGCAGACGCTGCGTTCCACTGATAAGTCGGCGTCGCGTTTCACATGTATGAAGGAAGAAGAAAAATGCAATTTGAGCGAAAGAAGAAAAGTTGTAATTAACTACCGACCAAATGAAAGTTCCAATTTTTAAAGTTTCAATTGCTCATGTTGTGGTTGATATTGCTCCTACTACCCGGTGAAAGTTTCAAATGCTTCAATTTTAAATTGTTCATTAGTAACCACCAACCTGATGAAAGTTTACATTTTTAAATTCCAATTTTTAAAGTTCCAATTGCTCATGGTGTTGTTCTTGGTGTTGCTTCTGGTACCTTCTGAGTTGTTGTTACTGTACAATATTTCTTGACATATTTTATAGGTTTTGGTTTTTTGAGTGAAGGGAAATTTATATTATGAATCTGTGTAGATCATTGTAATCCAGTTCGTTTTTATAGCTTGGATCTTTATTTTATACTATTTATTTGAATTTTTGAAGGAAATTTATTTTTAGGATTTCATAATAAATGGAAAAATTGAATTATTTCCAAGGTTTCATTGTTTCTGGAGAAAGAGAGGAAAGATTGGGGAAGAAGATGAAAAATCATTATCAAAACCCAGTAAAAAATTAATGATGATTTTTCATCGCTAAATCTGTCACAAAATTGATCTAATCCATGTGTCATCCACATCAGTGTCATGTGGTCTTATGGATTGACTTTAACTAACATAATGGATGAAAATGACTAACGTGCTCCGTTTTTAAGATTTAAGGAATCAATTTGAATTTTTTAAAAGTTAAGGGACCATAATGGACTCCGAGACAAAGCTAAAGGACGAAAAATGATATTTTTCCCTATTAGTAGGCAACACAACACATGTACATTTAGTTATTATAAGCAAATATGTAACATCTTAATATTTCATATGAATCATAAAATTTATATTTAATAACTTTTATTATTTATTTAATAAATTATTTTAGGTATAATGAATCTAATGAAATTATAGCATTCTTATTTTATTAGATTATTATAACTAAATGTCCATTTAATACATTTATGAAATTTAATTTCTGAGCCCTTAATTAATTAAAAATATTTTTAGTCTACCTTTTTATTTATTAATCAATTTTATGTGACGATGATAAAAATTCATATTATAACACCCTATTTGAATATTAATGAGTTGAGGCGGTCTACTCATGATAAAAGGCCTTTCGTCCGATACCCCTCGAACGAGTATGTTTTTCTTATCGACGGTGGAGAACCCGAAAGCTTTAAAGAAGTTTTGGAGGATGAGAACAAAAAGGAGTGGATGGATGCCATGGAGGATGAAATTCAATCACTTCATGAGAATAATACCTTTGAGTTAGTGAAGTTGCCAAAGGGAAGAGAGTATTGAAGAATAGATAGGTTTATCGAATTAAGCAAAATGAGTGTACTTCTCAAAGAAGATTCAAGGCTCGTTTAGTGGTAAAAGGTTTTAAACAACGAGAAAGTGTTGATTTTGGCGAGATTTTTGACCCCGTTATGAAGATGCAATTTATTCGAATGGTTCTTAGGCTAGCCACTAGTCTTGATTTGGAAATAGAGCAAATGGACGTGAAGACGACTTTCGTTCATGGTGATCTACATGAAGAAATTTACATGGAGCAACCGAATGGATTCCTAGAAAAGGGCAAAGTAGACAATCTTTGCAAATTGGTAAAAAGTCTTTATGGTTTGAAACAAGCACCTCTCCAATGGTATCAAAAGTTCAACTCGGTGATGATTGAACATGGGTACAAGATGACCAAGGCCGATCATTGTGTGTTTTTTTGGAATTTCTCTGAAGGTGATTTCATTATTCTCTTGCTTTATGTGAATGATATGCTAATTGTTGGAAAGAATGTTTTAAGAATTAAAGAGTTGAAGAACACTTTGAGTGAATCTTTTGCTATGAAGAATTTAGAAGAGGCTCAGAAAATTCTTGGTATTGAAATTGTTTGAGATAGAGATGAGAAGAAGTTGTACTTGTCACAAGAAAAGTATATGGAGAAAACTCTTTGGCGTTTTAGTATGTATAAGGCTAAAGCGACGATCATTCCACTTGCTTCTTATTTCAAGCTTAGTCATAAACTATGTCCATCTACGGATGAAGAAAACTGGAGTATGAAGAATATTCCGTACTCTTCGATCGTTAGTAGTTTGATGTATATGGTTTGTACAAGACTCGACATTGCTCATGTCATGGGAATGGTGAGTTGTTATCTCTCAAATCCAGGAAAATATCACTAGGAGGCCGTGAAGTGGGTGATGAGATATTTGCGTGGAACTTCGAATTTGAGACTAACTTTGGGATGCAAGAAGCCTATGTTGGTTGGATATACAGATTGGGATTTGGCCGGAAGCTTAGATGATTGAAAATCTACTTCGGGATATATGGTGACTTTTGTCAGCGGTGCTTTGGCTTGGCAATCAAAGTTGCAAAAGTATGTTGCACTCTCTACTGTTGAAGATGAGTTTATAGTCGTCGTAGAAATGTCAAAAGAGTTGTTATGATTGAGGAAATTTGCAATGGAACTTGGTGTGAAACAAGAAAAGTATGTCTTATTTTGTGATAATCAAAGTGTCATTCACTTATCGAAGAATTCTTCCTTTCATTCGAGATTGAAACATATTGATGTTCGTTATCATTGGATTCGTGATGCATTAGATTCCAAGTTGGTGGAGCTTAAGAAGATTCATATCGATGAAAATGGTTCAGATATGTTGACAAAGGTGTTGCCTAAGGAAAAGTTTAAGTTTTTTCATATAGAAGTTAGATTGGTCTTGCTCTCCAACTAGTCGGTCGAGGGTGTTTGTTGGGTTTTTTCCTCCTATTTGAAGTGGCTCAATTGGATGTGGGTTAGTGGCCCATCTGTATGTAAGCCTTTGTTATTATCCAACAAAGAGAATTAGGTCATTCATTCATTGTGTGATAGAAATAACAAGAAAAGCTATAGATAAAACACTATTCTTGCATCCCCTTTTCTACACAAATCAGTTCCAGAAAATCAAAGCTTGCCCTAAATCCAACGGCAGGATCATTCTGAAATTTAGGCACATTGTTCATGATTCATAGGAGCAAATTTTGAACGATGGAGATTGAATTTTGAGTTGTGTAAGTTAGTCTGTCGAGTCGATCTTTGAGGTCATAATTTTTTGGTGTTTTTGGATTGTTTTGTCTCTCTGTAGATCTTGATGATGTTTATGTATGCCTTTAACTAGTGTTAGAGAGAACCTTACTTGTACCCATTGTTGATTATAGTGGATATTTAAGTGGCATACGGGTCCCGTGGTTTTTTTACTCCTAGTTAACAAAAAAATTTCCACGCTAAAATTGTGTTGTGTTGTTTGGCGTGTTTTTGTTGATTGTCTAAGTTGCATTTTGTATTTAGGAGAGTTTGTGTTGTTGAATTATTATGTTGCGTTTGTGATTTCCTCCCAACAACAAAAACTCATCATCCTCTTGTCTAAATGATGTGATCTCATTTCTCATTTTAGCTTTCTTGACAGCAAAAAAGTATTTGGTTTAAAGCTTTTAAATCAAGTCATTTCATGTGGCTATAGAATTCAGTTCCAAAGAATTGAGGCAACCTTTAATCATATCCCTTAGACAATAGGGAAACAACCCGCAACTTAAAAGCATCACCAATTACTTCATGGATCTTGAAATTGCTAACGATCTTTAGAAATTGCCTTGGATCATCAGTGATAGTTCCTGAGTATTGACCAATGAAATTTTTATAATTTTGAGTTTATTTTGTTTGTTATAATCATGAATATGGAAATATATTTTTCATATATTTTGCTTGAGAATATGGAAATATGTTATTCATATATTTTGCTTGAGAATATGGAAATATATTTTGTTTATTTGCTTATACACTTAAGAACATTTAAATGGCAATTATGAATAACATATTGCTCATGGATTTGGTTAAGTTGAAGGGATTATGAATCCTTTTCTTTTAGCTTTAAATGTCTAGATTTCTTTAGTCGAATATTGAAATGATTGAATTTATGGTTTATGACTCAATAGTAATATGAATTTAAGTTTTAACTTCTGGTTTGATAGGATATTACTAGAAATCCAAATATCATTTTTAACATCAGAGGTTGTTAAAATGTAAACTGAACATTCATCTAAAGTAATTAAATAAACTTAGGCATTTTGAATAGCTAAGGCGAAAAGCACACAAGAGATAAGGCACAAAAGCACTTATACAAGAAAACAACAAAAGCTTAATACAAAACTCTCACAACGAGAAAGAAATCAAGAACGAGAAATAAGGAACATAAGCACTCACAAGGAAACCATAGTACAAAAGTCTCACATCAACAAAGAAATCAAGCATCTCATAAGAAGATAGTTCTTTTCAATCCTCATTTAACTAAAAAAGAAGGTTCTTAATAATATTTTATTAAGTTGATTTTTCATATTTTAATGTTAAAATAGTAGTATTTTGTCCATTAAATTTGTATGTAGAAGTGAAATGAAAAAAAAAGGATTATAGAACGTCTAACAAAATTATAATTAATTAAAAAAAATAAACAGAGCCAATCAAAGCATTGATCACTAACTTCATTGCTAGTGAGATACTAAATTTTGTGATCTTTGAGCCACAATTTTTTTTGATGTTTTTATGCAACTTCTCAATGTCCTTTTCCTTTGTTTCCAATTCATTATAGAAAGTATCATAGAGAACAAGTTTTTTTAATAGGCATACATAGAGGAGTTCGCAACGCGGTTCGGGCGGTTTTGACGTAAAAAATTATTCGAACCGCAAGAGAAAAAAGTGTATGGTTTGGTTTGGTTCGATTGGATTTTAGAAATAAAACCGAACCAATTCAAAACAATGCGGTTTGGATTGATTCGATTGGTTCAGTTTTTTAAAAAAAGATTATTGAGTCAAACATATAGATATAGATAACAACATAACCTTGTATTTAGCCATTTATGCGCTATCAAATTACAACAAAACTTATCATATTTGGAAAACAATTTTCCATTTAATATATAGAAATAAGATTAGATAAAAGGAAAATAAAAACATAAAATAGAAGCATAAAACAATATAAAAAATATGATAATGAAATTTAAAAAAAAAAAAGGAGTGAAAGATTAGAGAAGATGAAAAAGAAAGAGAAAAAAATGAGAGATTAGAGAATATGAGTATTAAAAATGTAATTGTAAGAGAGAACAGTAGAATAAAAATAATAAGATGAAGAAGAAAGAACTTAAGAGATGAGAGACTAGAGAAGAAAATGTGATATGTATTTGGAAAAGAAGATGAGAAGAAAGCAAGATACCATAAAGCAAAATTTGAGAAGACTTAAACTGAAACCTTAAGTGTGAGGAAAGAAAAATCATTTGTAATTGTAAGGCTAAAGCTATATGGTTTGAGTTTGGGTTGGATATGGGTTAAGTGAATGTTGGTTGTAACATAATATGATTTGGTTCTGTTTTGTTCGGTTTGTAAATTACAAACCGCAAACCGAACCGAACTGCACGGTTTTGTTAAAAAATGACTCAAACACATCCGAACCAAATACGATTTTTTACGGTTTCGGTTTGACTCGATTCAGTTTTGCAATTTGGTATTGGACCGATTTGGTTTTGAACACCCCTAGACATAGATAGAGGATAACCAGAGACGGTCCAATCAGCTGAAGGTCCGATTGTAATTTTAAAAAATACAATTTTAAAAATTATAATTTTAGAACTATTTTTAAAAAAACTAATATAAAATGACATAGGTTTGAAAATAAAATTTGATTTTACATATTATTTAGCCCGCAAAATTTGGGACAAGTGTTGCAGACCATGCTGCACTTGGGAATAGTCGATATTGTATTTGTTGAGATTATGTTTCATAAACTCAGAATCGATATGCTAAAAACTATTCAAGAAACACAACTATATAACCAAGAGACACAACTAAAATTATATAGTGCATAATTAAGAAGCTTATACATAAAGAAAGGTGACAGACAGAAAGTTACATATTTTTATTTTCATATTTTCATCAAGAAAATTCATATTATTGATTGAAATGGAACTTTGAAGACAAAATTCTTCTATTAAATCTTCAACCTTTAGTGTTCTTTGTAGGGAACAAGGGAATTTTAAAATTGGTAATTTTTCTACTTTTTCTTTATTTATTTAAAAGACTGCGTTTATGAAAATTTCCCATATAAAACTAAACTATGTTAATGCAGTATTTATTTGATTTTAATTTATTAAAAATAATTTATATAATGAATAAAATAAATATTAACACATTCTAAAATACATTCTAACACAAAAGAATTTTTGTAGAAAAAACAGATATACTCTTACATTGTATTATAATATGTGATATAACTTACTATATATAATTAAATTGATAGTTTAAGATATTTAATATATTCTTATCACCATTTTTTGCTTGTTTTTTTGTTTAAACATAGAGAAACGTATACTGCCTATTTTTTATATTTGACTTTTGTAATAATTTTGTCTTATTCATTATTTATATTTGAAAACTATTTTTTCAAGTCACAAATATATGTTATTAAATATAATTCTTAAATTTAAAGATTTATTATTAAAAAGTTGTTAAAAAAATGTTATAAATAATAATCAAATTGAAAATTTTTGGTTGTTATTTCCAATCATTCTTATGCCGTGATCTACACAACACTTATAATTTATGTTAGTGGTAGTTCTCCCCATGATTAGAAATAACCACGGTCTCAAACTCAAACTCAATAATAAAATATTTCTATAGGTGTGTAAATAGTTAAAGATATGCTGGTTTTTGTTTTAATATTTGTAATATACTTGAGATATGATCGAGACACTATTATTTTTATGCATGTGTGAAAAAAAAACCAATAAATATAGAAGAATAGATAAAAAGAATTCGAAGAGCAAAAAATAAATAATTTTAATGGTGTTCTTTGTCTAAGTTCAAAGTGATAAGTGATGGAATTAATAATTTTTTTTAAAAAAGAAAGATAGTACATACTAGATAAGATTATTTTAAAAAGTTAGTTTTTTTAAAGTTGTTAGTTTATAAATATCAACCATTTATATTTAACTCGACTAACACTTTCATCTAGAATATATACTACTCATTCTCACATAACATGCATGATTTTAAGAGTCATATTTAAATATGAAGATTAAGAGAAATGAATTCTTTTGCTAAAAGTTATATTGTTGGTGACATTCATGTAATTATTAATTTTGGTGGTTATGTATTATTTACTTAATATTAAAAATGATTTTTTCAAGATTTAAATTTACTCATATTTAATTGTGTTTTCATCCTTTTTTTTTTAAAAAAAAAAAATAGATCTTTTAAAGTTAAAAGGGAAATTCTCAATTTTAGATGAAGTTTAGTTAAATTTTCAATGAGTAGTATCTATATTTGATATATGATTTGAACAATATTATATAGATTTTAATTACTCCTAAATAAATTTTAGATTAGTTTTTTTTTTTTGGCACTTACGACGCTGATGTGTCAGTTAACGTTGCTAAGGTGACACTAACGTTGCTGACATGGACTTTTTATATTAATTTAATTAATTATAAATTAATTGATACAACTTTTTTTTAAAATTGAATGAACCTTGGGCCCCACAGCCTTGGACTATTTCTCCAACTTACAATTAATTATTATGTTTGTGTCAAATATATAAGCACTAAAATCAAGTGTAAACAAACGATGTGGGACATGGTAAGTACAGTTTTCCCTTCAACATTGCAAGCTTTGAACCAGTTATTATAATTTGCATCCCTTTAACACAAAAGCAAACACAATCCACACAAAACCACAAACATCAAAAACACCATTCGTATAAGGAAACTACTAATCAACAATCAATCAAAACCTTACTTAGAATAAATCAAGCAAAAGGATAAAGTTATCTGACTAAATAATATTTTAATTTCATACATGCCAATATATGTTGGAAATGCACTTAGTACGGTGCGATATACTGGTGCCAGTCCTTGTATATTGACAATTAGATCCACATCTTTTCCTTTTAGACTTGGATAATTGAACAGTTGCAAAAGCCAAAAAAAACTTAAAAGTCTTCACTATTTTGGTAGATCTGGACAAGTCTAGGTTTGTATCTCAAACTTCTCGAGATGACGAAGGACCAGATGTTGGGAGTGCGCGAGTTGTAGTTACTGGTGGTCGTGCACTAAAGAGTGATGAGAAATTCAAGTTGATCGAAGATCTAGCCAAGAAACTTGGTGCTGCTGGTAAAACTGTTAATTTATGCCATTATGATGCTTATTTATATAGCCAGAGATTTTATTTTATTTTTTCTGGAATTAAAATAGGCTCCCCAATTTAAATTCCCGGTCATTGATGGTACAGAGAATCTTTAATATATATTTGCATGCTTTGGAAAATGATAGCGAGCTTCATTTCTTCTGTAGCATATTGTTTGTTTTGTGCTTCATTCTCTCCTTTGTCCAGTTGGTGCGACTGGTGCTGTCGTTGATGCAGGATTTGGTGCTAATGTTCTCCATGTACTTTACTTCCCTTTCAAATCAAAATTAACCACCCCATGAAACTACACACAAACATACAAAATTACAACTGAGGCCAACGAGGTCTTCATTATGGACTACACTTTTTACATCTTTGGCTACTGGTATGCAGTGTGCTCTGTTTCTCCCATGATTATGATAATAATTGTTATAATTTGGCTTTGGCTGTGAGCATGTTGGGAATATCATAAGCCCTTGCTGTAGGCCAATCTCTAGGTGTTTCCTGTTAGTTCTTTGACAGAGATATTTACATAGGCCAATATTGATAGTCCCGCATCGTTTTATGTATAGAAAAGTTTAGTGTATATATTGATTAAACAAACTAGATGATTAAAAAGGTTCTGGACTAGGATGAAGTAGGTTTGCAATGGACGTGCTAAAGGCCCAAAGGTTTCATTTTAACTTTATAGAAATAAATCTTTAAAATAATTAAATAAAAAAATTCCATATCAACAAATAATAATTAAATAAAAAATTCCACGTCAGCAAATAATTAAAATAATCAAATAAAAAAATTTCATGTCAGCAACGTTAGTGCCACCTCAACAACGTTAACGGACACCTCAGCAACATTAGTGACACATCATCTTTTTTGGAACCAAACTTATGAGGAAGGGCAACACTGAAGACATTTGGTAACTTAAAGGACCTATTTGTAGCAAAAATAAGATAAAAGACCAAATTATTACAGTTAAATAACTTAAAGGATCCTAGATGTAATTTAGTCTTTTTTTTTAATTACCCCCTATGTATGATACATTTTCCAAGGGTCATGCGAACAAATTGTGGTTTCTTTGCAGGCACATCGTCAGTTTCTCTTGCTTATATATATATATATATATATATATATATATATATATATATATATATATATATATATATATATATATATATATATATATATATAGATTGATTGAGGAAATTTCCCCCAATTTGAATGACCTTCGAGGGGTTATGGTCTCTCAACTTTTACTATATCTTCCACGCAAGTGTTTACAAATATCGACTTTTTGAGGTTTTTGTTTGGAGTTTCTCCTTCTTGTGGTCAGTGTTGCTTTTCCATTAAGGCTAGATTACATGTTCGAGATGTGGTCAGATCTAATTTGAGCATTACGACTTGGACTAGAATAGTTGATTACACTATTCTGAATGTTGCTATTGAAAGTTAGAGGTATTTTAATGTTAAAATGGTTATCTAAATTCAAGGCTTACATTAGGCTTTGTAATTTCATTCTAGGGTTTCAAGGCCCTAGAATATTCTATTGCAATCGTCATATCCCTGGGTGCACTACTATACAGAGACCTTTTCATTACGGTTGGAAAATGATACCATAACAGTTAAACAGTCTTGATTAGGAAGGGTGTGGCTATAAATATGATGCTTTTCACCATGGGCGTCTGTCATACCCCAAATTTGTCCTACCCCTTAATTTCTAACTGGCTTAGGCTTATGCATTTCATAGTCTCATGTACATACCCCCCATTAGGTCATCTAACACATCATGCTTCATTAATCAATAATCTGACATGGGATCAAGGATCTTGGGAATTAGGGTTCCTACTTCATTCAAGCTTGATTCACTTAGCTATTCTTTGAGCATTGGACTATGAAGGTTATGTTTGGATTCAGGGTTATTATTATGACAAGGCTTCCCTCTAGGCTTCAAATCTCATCTTCAAGGAGAAATTTTGTCAAGACAAAAGGGATCTATGGATTGCTTTGCAAAGAGTAAGTTAGAGCGCAAGGATGAGGTTACAGACTCATTTTATGATCAAGATATTATTATTGCTCGCTATATGGGTGTGGCTAAAAAATATTCGAATTAAAGTCAAGATTTCGCTAATGCAAGATCTTCCCTAATATTCGATATTTAGATCAAAAGTCATATTGGAAAAGTCATTCACGGTATAAGCTCATTCAAAAGATGTATGTCTTAAGTTAATTATCAACATCCATTCAAGAATTAATTGGAAAATTCAAGAAAGAGATAAGTTCGGAGTTTTCGAGTGGCGAGGTTTCATATCAAGTATCGTGGCTTTTATCTCATGAATACCATTCCTATTGAATTTCCTCACTCAAATGTGTAAAGATGAACGAGAAACAAGCTACAATTACAAAGATTCAGAAAATTCAAATATCTATACATTCATCCGATTTCAATTACACATTACACCTTTCAAATACAAAAATTGTTCTAAAATATTGATGTTATTTCTTGTTCCATCTTGTAAACCTTTTCTTCAAAGCTTCAAGCCATGTCTCCATTCCAACAAAATCCTGCACCAAGACAAAAACGGGAAACAAACTCAGAATTGACAACTATCTTTTAACCAAACTGCAACCATAAAACCATCCTACCCATACATATACATCCCTGCCCTGCATATCATACAAAACTCCATCAAACCCTGCAATCAAACAAGCCCCATTATCATCACTAAATATCGAAACATTTCTACACATGACCCATCATATTCATCAAGCTCTAAACAAGTTTCATTCAAAAAAGCTAGACAATAAGCTGCTGCACAGTCCATACCATTCAGCATCTCTTACTGCATACATTCATTCACAAATCATATAATCCAGCCAGGTTCTACACTAAGCCAATTTCAAACCAATACCATCAAGAGCCTGCATAATACATAGAAACAAGCTCAGAACCGACAGTACTATACCAAAAGAAAAAACACAGGTTATATCAATCCACACATTCAAACATTCAGCTATATCCACATCAAGTCACATTCAAATAAGTGCAAATACAAAGGAAACCGCATCGGTTCAGAAATTGAGAAAGAAGACCGGTTCAGTTTGCAAAGACAGGGTTCATAAATAGAGACAAGAACGCATCAGTCGCAGTTCAAGTTCAAGCCAAAACCAAAAGTAAACACCGGTTCAGCACAATGCCAACGTCCATTCGTTTTCGAAATTGCAAAGCAGACTCATTATAATCAGTCAGTGCAGAAGAAAAATAATGACCGAAGACATTCATATGGCTAACACACATAACAGGGATTACGGGTTTTCTTACTAACATTCAGCCAGCAACTTCCTACCTCCTACAACTAACAAAACAGAAAACAACCTAACTAACTTTCATTTCCCAATGTAGCTAACAGTTATCAAACAAAAATAACAGAATTCCTAACTGTCCAAACAGATCCGTAACCAACTCCCAACCAGCATAACAGAATTGTAACCGATTTTTCTAAGTCTCTCATAACAGCTACTAACAGAATTATTGAGGAGTATAACAGAAAAACAAAGTGAGCTAACCTCTATATAATCTTCCCCTTGACCTTCATTTCAGTCTCTCGATTCATTCTTCACAAACTATCACCATTCTCCCTGAATCTTCACAATCATTCATCTTCACCATCACCTACATCCATCTCAGTTCCTTCCCTTCATCTTCTTCACACCTCAAACCACCCATCTTCACCTTTCACGCCTTCAATTTTCTTCATCCTCAATGCTCTCTCTGACTTCAATCATCATCACAAAAAAAACAGGCAAAGAAAAAGAATGCAAAATCAGAGGAGACGAGAAAAAGCTCATAACAGAAAAGGAAGAAATCGTAACAGAAGATATCAGAGACGAGGAAATCGTGACAAACCTGAAAACTCTCCACCCTCATCGGATCTTCATCTTCCTATCTTCATCACAAATAAATCAACTCTCCAATCGATCGTCAACGAGAGGACCTCCATCTTCTCCCTCAGTTTATCGCATCTACCTTTGCGCCGGCTTTGCGTCACAACAATCTTCCATTCATCTTCACTACGCTTCAGCCTCAACTCACCGAATGGTCTGCAACCATCATCAGCACAATCATATCAAGAACGACATCACGGAATTGAATTAGAAAAAACTCGAAAAAGATGAGAGTCGTGTTGGTCCCGACGTTGATGTTCACGGCGGCGAGTGGCGCAATTCGATCCAAAGATGAGACAACACGAGACGGAGCGGAGAGGTCGCTTCACCGGAGGAGAGTGATGGTGGCGCCCTGGATTTCGATCGGAGAAGGCGAGTTCAAGAGAGGAACCACCGTCGCGAGGTTGAAGAAGAGAGAGTTTGACGAAATTGAATTGGGACGGTCACATTTCTAACCCTAGTATTCTTTTCTTATTATTTATTTAATTTTAATAATTAAGTTGAATTAATGTTAATTGAAATAAGGTTTGAATTAATCTGAGTATTGATTAGTGTTAAGTAGGTGGAAATAATCATGTTTAATATCATATAAATCTGATGCTAACATAAGGTTTGATTAATTGGATAAATGTGAATATCTGAAATGAAATGAAATCTGAATAATTGAGTTGGTTTGAGTGTTGTTGGGCTTTGTTTACGAAAATGCTCCCTGCACCCCTTAGCCCAGTCATGCACCATCTTTGTTGTTGCTAGAAACTGAACAAAAATTCTGCTGGGCCTTAATCTGATTGGGCCTGCGTTTGATTTACAGAACTACTTCCTACACCATCAACTTCAGTTTTCACCCCCTGACACATTAAAATTAGTAGATTTTAGTTTTTCTTTACTTAATTTCTTAGGTGATATAAAGGACATATAATAAATAGAAAAATTTCCTTGTTAAATTTTAGATCATTTTAGAAATTAAATTTTAGCCCCTTTAGGTGATCATTGACATTAGAAAATCAATAAAAAAAACAATAGTATTTTTTAGGCTAATTTTGGCGCTATTTTTGAATCCTTTTATTTCATGCTTTTATACCATATTCCAAGCCATTTCAATTCAAGTTTTGTACTAATATTGTATCATTTTTGACCTATAATTTTGTGATATCTTCCGTATGCTTCTTTTAGAATCTATCCCATGTTAACATTAGGATTTAGACTTGTATAGGCAACTTAGACTAGAATTTAGATATAGTTCCCTATTGCATTCTTTTTCTTTTCAACTCCTTAAAACGTTAATAAAAGGAAGATGCGAATCACATTAAGAAAGTTATTGAGAAATGAGTGGGATTCATTCCCTAACCTGTTTCTCAATCGCTTAGTGGCATAGAAACGAGTGGGATTCATTCCCTAATCTGTTTCTCGGTCATTACTTAATGAGAGAGAAACGAGTGGGATTCATTCCCTAATCTGTTTCTCAAACATTAATTAATGGGAGAGAAATGAGTGAGATTCATTCTCTAATCTGTTTCTCGAACATTACATAATGGGATGGAAGTGAGTAGGATTCATTCCTTAATCTGCTTCTCGATCATTATGCATTTTATGTGATTCGAATCGTGAAGTAAACTCCCCTAAAAAAAACAACAACCAAAAACACTTTAAAACATCTAACAATGGTTCAGACTAAAGCAAAGTAGAGAAAGTGGTGAGTGGCCCGGTATTGGGAACTGTTCATCACTCATCTATCCTAAAAGACACAAACCAAGCATTTCTTTTTCTTTTGCCTCGTTGGCACCTAAGGGCAATGTCATTTCCGTTCGTACGCATCGTAGGTCGTCCCTTATGCAAGAACGTGAACGTTGACTCCGCCCAATTAAAAAACACAAAAACAAACAGAAAATCTTCAGCCGAGCTACGGTAACTCTGATTCCTGAAAAGGATACGTAGGCAGCGGGGTAGGGCCCGTGCGAGTACAATTCTTTCTTTTCCCTACATTCTGCATTCATTCGCATTTAGACATAGACATAGATACACACCCTTTAGATAGAAACAAACATAGGTGGATACCATCGAGTACGATGGGCGCGAGGGGTGCTAATACCTTCCCCTTGCGTAACCGACTCCCGCACCTTGATTCTCTGGTCGCAAGACCCTGTTCCTTCCTTTGTTAGGTTTTCTGATATTCCTTTCTCTTATGGGATAAATATATTGGTGGCGACTCTGTTCATTTTTCGCGAGCGTGCGACATCTGGCGACTCTGCTGGGGATGTTGCGAGACCTGTTGCTGGTCCATCCTTAGTGAGTCAATCCTAGCCTGCGTTTGTTTGTTTATTTACTGGGTGTCTATTTGTTTTTATGTCTATACCTTGTATATATGTTTGCATGTTTACTTTTCTGCTTGCATATCATGTTTATTTCTGTTTGCACATCATGCATATGGATTATATTCTGTGTTCCTTGGGGTCTTCTGTTCTGTTTTGCAGGTTGGGTGGGATGTTTTATGAGGTAAAAGGCCCAATACCCAGGCCAGAGTGACACATAGGATACCTAGGATAGAGTGGATAGTCATGACGCCAACAGAATGTCAGGTTCTGTTGATTGCGATCATGAGACCCACGACCAGTCGAGGTTCAAATGAGATACCGTTGTTGGCATGTATTTGCGACAATGATGGTGTTTCAAGAGAACTGATAACGCTGGAAGCCATTGACCTACCCTGACCTAGACTACACCTGTGAGTGGGGTGGGATATACATGACAGGTACCGTTGGTGACCGTTCTGTTGGTGACTTGTGTTCTTATGGTTTCACTGTGCCTATGCCGGACCTTTGATCCTGCAACGTCCGATCTCATCCAGAGGCCACACACACTTCTCCTATGTGGGGAAACTTCCATTGCATCATTTACATCATGGCATATTTACCTTTCAAAAAAAAAAAGAGAAAAGAAAAGAAAAGCAAATATATGTAAAAGAAAAGGAAATAGAAAAGCAAAAAAGAAAAGAAAAGATACTCTATACAAAAAATGCTTTGATTCCAAAAGAGAACAAAAAGTGTGAAAGGACTTTAGGATCCCTTGGAAATGAAACATTGCATTCATACAATCATGCATTTCATAATTCTCTCAGAAGCTTTTGGGGGCCCTTTCTACTCAGATTCTGGCTTCGACAACAAAATTGACTTCTCACCGCTATGTGCTTGAAAATTAACAATGGAACAACTCCGTGGGGTTTTGACTGAGATGAGAACAAAAATGGGAGCTGACATGAATCTGTGTGTGGAGGTTATTCAAGCCTTTTCTCTTTGACAAGAATAATTGATACAAATTCCTCAGAGGCCAAATGCAAATGTTGATCTCACCCATGAGAAGGTCTTATGTATCATAATGTTTGAAATAATGTTGAGATTCCTATTCTTGGTAAAGAGAATTCACATCATTAAAGTCTTCAAGTTTCCAATTATTAAAACTGACAAAAGGTTCCACCTATTGGAGAAAAGATTGAAATTCATAAAAAGTCGTGACTCCACTGATTCAGATGTTGTTGGTTTGTGCCTAATGCCTGATATCAAGAAATGAAAAGGTCATTTACTCTCACTCCGAATGGTGTGGATATCGAAGCTAAAGTGGTAATCATCCCTTGTACATGTGTGGAAGTTGCTTGGGGCTCCCGATCGAGGGATAAGCAAGACGTACTCTTATCTTGAGCATTGCACCACTCGCATTGCTCGAATCCCTAAAAGCTTTACAAGTCCTTGGGTGACTTCGTCAGAATCTTCTTCCATGTGATAATCAAGAGTGTTCTTCACAATGCTTCTCATTCTCAAGGTTCTACTTCATATATCAGTTGCCTTTTCTCATGATCTCCTTCTCAGTGGCCTTGCTAGTTAACAGAGACAAGAAGAACATGAGAAACAAATTGATGTGATTCTATTGCCTTGTGCTCATTCGTTTCCTTGTTTGTTGGAATCACAATTGGTTAAGATCCTAGTATTGGGTCTTCTTCACCACAAGTAGCTCTCTTGAGTTGATGATCATACAAGATTCTTCCCGTTTATGATGGCAATTACTACTCTAGCAACTATGCTTGGGGCTCCCGCACGAGGGATAAGCAAGACGTACTCTTATCTTGAGCATTGCATCATTCGCATTGCTCGAATCCCTAAAGCAAGGCAAAAGTTTACAACTCTTGGGTGACTTTGTCGGAGTTCTCTTTTGAAGTAATATGAAGTGTTTGGAAGGAGCTGCAGAAAGTATTCAAGCTCAACAAGTCCAGACGGAGTCAAGTCTCCTCAACAACGACACCCATTTAGTTTCTTACTGCATTCTCATTGTAATTTTTCATTTGTGTGTTTAAGCGTCAATAGCATGTAAAAACTTGTTAATTTCTGAATGAAAATCATAATACATTGTTTATGTTTGTCTTGAAGTAATCCATTCGTTATCACTCATAAAATGTTTTGGCATTACGATACCAACTTTACTAATTGCTTGCTTATGCAAAAAGCTGAGGGAGAATGATGAAAGATAAAAATGAAAAATCTCTAATCATGTGTTTTCGAATAAAACCCTACTGAGGATGTACAGGCATTATTTCAAATCCCCAAACACCGAAGATATAAGGGAGATAGACCCTCGTTAACCCCTTTGAGCCTTGGCGAAGGAGTTTCTTTTGTAATCATAAAAACCCTTATTTTAACCTTGGGGCAGGGTAGTGTTCATTTAACTTGATCGAGTGTTCAGAACTCACCAAAAAGGTATGAATCTAAGGATACAACAAGGGTTATCCTTCAAAGGGCTGAGGAATGTCAAAACCGCAATGATTATCCTTATTCCATCAAGAGGTTAAAAGATGACGATGACACAATGGTTATCCCTCATCAATCAAAAATGAGGCAGTCACAATCTTTCGAACAAATCGAGAGCAACGCAAGATCACACGACTTGTTCAAAAAAGAATTAAAATAAAAAAGGAAAGCCCACTAAGTCAAAAACTTGAAATAAGTGACTTAGGCAAAAAGTTAGGGCATCCCGCTGGACTCCAAAATAAAATTCAAGAGAATTTGTCCAGGCAAAAGTTAGGGAAAGCAGAAGCGAAAAACAAGGATTACAAAATAAAAATCCTTATCAAAGGAACAAAGTCGTGTGATGATCAATCATAAGAATAAGAAAGTGAGTGACTGCCATGTCCAAAAAACCTCATTGATTCCTCAACCATTCCAAATTCCTTGTGAAGGATGAACACTCGTGTCGAGCTAACTGAACATAGAACTGGAGAACATCACGAAGGGGGTGGGTACCAAATAATTTTGAGCCTAAAAATCCTTTGTTTTCTAAAAACCGTGAACCCGGCCAAGTTACAACCCTTAAAAGTCCTAATTGAAGTAGGGTTTATTTTGAAAGCACACTCCGATGAGATATCGTTTAACTGACTCCTAATGAAGCGAGACTCATATCCATGTTGGTATCGTATGCCTGCTTTATCTTTCATGTGCGAAAATTCGGGGTTGTGTCAACTAGTGACCCATTCACGAGAGGTCGCAACCTCATTTCAATAAAAAAAAAAGTTTTTAAACTTCAAGACTAACATACACTTTGCATTAGAATTATCATTCCTAGAATTAACATTCTTTTGCATACAAACATCTGCTTAAACATCAAAGAAATCTCAGGATGAGAATCAGTGAGCAACTTGATCATGTCAAAGCACAAGAGACTTGAGAACTCCAAGGAGTAAAAGCTAATCATTCCAAATGTTGACCATCAAGGGGCAGGTTTTCTAAAGAAACCCGTTGAGCATGAATAGTTGGTGCGTTCTTCGATTACTCCGAGGGGAAGAGTTTGAAGACTCCGTTGAGCGTGGTAAAGTTGTTTCCATGTTTGTTTGACTTCAAAACAAAGAAAGCTTGGGGATTCTAGTAAGACGTACCTAATCAGGGGCAATTGAATCGAGGTTTCACCTCTCAAATTCAGCATATCTGGGGCAATCATGTCGATAAATCTCCTCAAGCTTTGATCAATCTGGGGCAATCATGTCGAGGAATCTCTATTAAGTTCAACCAATCTGGGGCAGTTACGTCGAGATTTGGTAAATCTCTCCAAGGATCCTTTGGGGCAAATTCCTCCATAAGTCACGAAGCTTGGGGCACAATTCTGGTTTTTTTTGTCGCTCTATGACTATAGGAGTTTACTTCTCCTAGAGATTTGGTCTCTCCCCAAGCATAGAAGTTTATTTCTCCTGAGAGTTGTTCCATTTCTCCAACCTGGTGCCCTTATTCGGATACTCCCCAACATGGTGAATCAAGGGAATCTCCTTAAGCTGAAAATCCTCCAAGCAGTGGCACATGGTGAGAAGTCATAAATCATTCTTCAAGTCAAAGAAAAGTGCATCTTACAAATCAAAGTCCAATGTCTATTGGCACCTCCACATGATTCTTAACACTAAGGGGATTCTCCCTGGTGTTTATCACTCATCAATGCCTTTATTTGGCACTCTGCATATAGTATTCATTGCATATAACATTGCATCCTCAAAAGCGTAGCATATCCGTCAAGTCGGATCATTACGCCATAGAAAAATTCAAACATGCATACAAAGCATAAGCCAGATAATACAAATCAGCATTCATTCAAGACAACGATACCTCCCCACATAAAATAATGCCCTTACAAACTCCAATTGATATCTGCTACTCCATTACAAATCTCCTCCAATCATGGTGCCAATACCTGGTATCCTCAATCCCCAAAAGAAGTCTCATGTTCTCTCCCCAATGTGGATCGGACACAATGTCTTTCTCCGTCAGAATCGTTGTCTCCGAGGTTATTTCCCGTGTGCTGCGTGCATATTAGAGTGTGAATGAGGGTGGGCATTCAACCCATCTCATTTTTCAACCGTTTGAATAACCATACTTGGTGTATGGCAATTCGAACGATTGCCGCTCTTGAAGAGCTACACCCCGCCTTTTGGCCTGAGGGATCAATGTAACTCTTATGCTTCGTCATCATCAATATCCCCGTAATCCCCCATGGTTACTGTCATCTTATTGCCGAGCCTAGTCGTCCCTAGTCTCCGTGATTCCTTCCCTCGTACGAGAAAAATTTTCATATCCAACCCCCGTGTTGCGCATCCCTCGCCTCTCGTCCAGGCACACCATTTTCGAATCCAAATCCCAATCCCCAGTAAGTCCATCTACCAAGATTCTCAAACACTCGTCTGTGTCATTCTTTCGATACTCGTCTGTATCTTCTTTCAAACACTCGTATGTGTCATCCTTTCGATACTCGTCTGTATCTCCTTTTGATGCTCGTATGTGTCATTCTTTCGATACTCGTCTGTATCTCCTTTTGATGCTCGTATGTGTCATTCTTTTGATGCTCGTATGTGTCATTCTTTCGATACTCGTCTGTATCTCCTTTTGACGCTCGTATGTGTCATCCTTTCGATACTCGTCTGTATCTCCTTTTGATGCTCGTATGTGTCATTCTTTCGATACTCGTCTGTATCTCCTTTTGATGCTCGTAGGTGTCATCCTTTCGATACTCGTCTGTATCTCCTTTTGATGCTCGTATGTGTCATTCTTTCGATACTCGTCTGTATCTCCTTTTGATGCTCGTAGGTGTCATTCTTTCGATACTCGTCTGTATCTCCTTTTGATGCTCGTCTGTGTCATTCTTTCGATACTCGTCTGTATCTCCTTTTGATGCTCGTATGTGTCATTCTTTTGATACTCGTCTGTATCTCTCCTTTTGATGCTCGTATGTGTCATTCTTTCGATACTCGTCTGTATCTCCTTTTGATGCTCGTAGGTGTCATTCTTTCGATACTCGTCTGTATCTCCTTTTGATGCTCGTAGGTGTCATTCTTTCGATACTCGTCTGTATCTCCTTTTGATGCTCGTCTGTGTCATTCTTTCGATACTCGTCTGTATCTCCTTTTGATGCTCGTAGGTGTCATCCTTTCGATACTCGTCTGTATCTCCTTTTGATGCTCGTATGTGTCATTCTTTCGATACTCGTCTGTATCTCCTTTTGATGCTCGTATGTGTCATTCTTTCGATACTCGTCTGTATCTCCTTTTGATGCTCGTATGTGTCATTCTTTTGATACTCGTCTGTATCTCTCCTTTTGATGCTCGTATGTGTCATTCTTTCGATACTCGTCTGTATCTCCTTTTGATGCTCGTAGGTGTCATTCTTTCGATACTCGTCTGTATCTCCTTTTGATGCTCGTATGTGTCATTCTTTCGATACTCGTCTGTATCTCCTTTTGATGCTCGTCTGTGTCATTCTTTCGATACTCGTCTGTATCTCCTTTTGATGCTCGTATGTGTCATTCTTTTGATACTCGTCTGTATCTCTCCTTTTGATGCTCGTCTGTGTCATTCTTTCGATACTCGTCTGTATCTCTCCTTTTGATGCCCGTCTGTGTCATTCTTTCGATACTCGTCTGTATCTCCTTTTGACGCGCATATGTGTCATTCTTTCGATACTCGTCTGTATCTCCTTTTGATTCTCGTATGTGTCATTCTTCCGATACTCGTCTGTATCCCTTTTGATGCTCGCATGTGTCACTTCTTTCGATACTCGTCTGTATCTCCTTTTGATGCTCGTATGTGTCATCCTTCCGATACTCGTCTGTATCTCCTTTTGATGCTCGTATGTGTCACTTCTGTCGATACTCGTCTGTATCTCCTTTAAAACACTTGTCTATCTTACCTTCCCACCAGACATACTTCTGCTCCGACCACTTCCATGTAGTAAACATTTCCTTTGAGAACCTTGTATTGGCACCTTGGGCTACGTTACAAGCTCTCACCATTCATCCAATGGCTCACTGTAAATATTTCTATCATAAAAACAAAAATTTCTCTTTCCCCAGCAGATATCAAAAACAAAAATACAAAAATAAGAATAACACTTACACCATCTTCTCTTTAGGACAAATTTATGGTACTTGGATATTTAATCTTCTTCTACCTCGAATGTTCGAAAGGCTAGCGCCAATCTCACCTTCAGGTTTAAGACGATTAAATAGGGGCAGCTGTCATACCCCAAATTTGTCCTACCCCTTAATTTCTAACTGGCTTAGGCTTATGCATTTCATAGTCTCATGTACATACCCCCCATTAGGTCATCTAACACATCATGCTTCATTAATCAATAATCTGACATGGGATCAAGGATCTTGGGAATTAGGGTTCCTACTTCATTCAAGCTTGATTCACTTAGCTATTCTTTGAGCATTGGACTATGAAGGTTATGTTTGGATTCAGGGTTATTATTATGACAAGGCTTCCCTCTAGGCTTCAAATCTCATCTTCAAGGAGAAATTTTGTCAAGACAAAAGGGATCTATGGATTGCTTTGCAAAGAGTAAGTTAGAGCGCAAGGATGAGGTTACAGACTCATTTTATGATCAAGATATTATTATTGCTCGCTATATGGGTGTGGCTAAAAAATATTCGAATTAAAGTCAAGATTTCGCTAATGCAAGATCTTCCCTAATATTCGATATTTAGATCAAAAGTCATATTGGAAAAGTCATTCACGGTATAAGCTCATTCAAAAGATGTATGTCTTAAGTTAATTATCAACATCCATTCAAGAATTAATTGGAAAATTCAAGAAAGAGATAAGTTCGGAGTTTTCGAGTGGCGAGGTTTCATATCAAGTATCGTGGCTTTTATCTCATGAATACCATTCCTATTGAATTTCCTCACTCAAATGTGTAAAGATGAACGAGAAACAAGCTACAATTACAAAGATTCAGAAAATTCAAATATCTATACATTCATCCGATTTCAATTACACATTACACCTTTCAAATACAAAAATTGTTCTAAAATATTGATGTTATTTCTTGTTCCATCTTGTAAACCTTTTCTTCAAAGCTTCAAGCCATGTCTCCATTCCAACAAAATCCTGCACCAAGACAAAAACGGGAAACAAACTCAGAATTGACAACTATCTTTTAACCAAACTGCAACCATAAAACCATCCTACCCATACATATACATCCCTGCCCTGCATATCATACAAAACTCCATCAAACCCTGCAATCAAACAAGCCCCATTATCATCACTAAATATCGAAACATTTCTACACATGACCCATCATATTCATCAAGCTCTAAACAAGTTTCATTCAAAAAAGCTAGACAATAAGCTGCTGCACAGTCCATACCATTCAGCATCTCTTACTGCATACATTCATTCACAAATCATATAATCCAGCCAGGTTCTACACTAAGCCAATTTCAAACCAATACCATCAAGAGCCTGCATAATACATAGAAACAAGCTCAGAACCGACAGTACTATACCAAAAGAAAAAACACAGGTTATATCAATCCACACATTCAAACATTCAGCTATATCCACATCAAGTCACATTCAAATAAGTGCAAATACAAAGGAAACCGCATCGGTTCAGAAATTGAGAAAGAAGACCGGTTCAGTTTGCAAAGACAGGGTTCATAAATAGAGACAAGAACGCATCAGTCGCAGTTCAAGTTCAAGCCAAAACCAAAAGTAAACACCGGTTCAGCACAATGCCAACGTCCATTCGTTTTCGAAATTGCAAAGCAGACTCATTATAATCAGTCAGTGCAGAAGAAAAATAATGACCGAAGACATTCATATGGCTAACACACATAACAGGGATTACGGGTTTTCTTACTAACATTCAGCCAGCAACTTCCTACCTCCTACAACTAACAAAACAGAAAACAGCCTAACTAACTTTCATTTCCCAATGTAGCTAACAGTTATCAAACAAAAATAACAGAATTCCTAACTGTCCAAACAGATCCGTAACCAACTCCCAACCAGCATAACAGAATTGTAACCGATTTTTCTAAGTCTCTCATAACAGCTACTAACAGAATTATTGAGGAGTATAACAGAAAAACAAAGTGAGCTAACCTCTATATAATCTTCCCCTTGACCTTCATTTCAGTCTCTCGATTCATTCTTCACAAACTATCACCATTCTCCCTGAATCTTCACAATCATTCATCTTCACCATCACCTACATCCATCTCAGTTCCTTCCCTTCATCTTCTTCACACCTCAAACCACCCATCTTCACCTTTCACGCCTTCAATTTTCTTCATCCTCAATGCTCTCTCTGACTTCAATCATCATCACAAAAAAAACAGGCAAAGAAAAAGAATGCAAAATCAGAGGAGACGAGAAAAAGCTCATAACAGAAAAGGAAGAAATCGTAACAGAAGATATCAGAGACGAGGAAATCGTGACAAACCTGAAAACTCTCCACCCTCATCGGATCTTCATCTTCCTATCTTCATCACAAATAAATCAACTCTCCAATCGATCGTCAACGAGAGGACCTCCATCTTCTCCCTCAGTTTATCGCATCTACCTTTGCGCCGGCTTTGCGTCACAACAATCTTCCATTCATCTTCACTACGCTTCAGCCTCAACTCACCGAATGGTCTGCAACCATCATCAGCACAATCATATCAAGAACGACATCACGGAATTGAATTAGAAAAAACTCGAAAAAGATGAGAGTCGTGTTGGTCCCGACGTTGATGTTCACGGCGGCGAGTGGCGCAATTCGATCCAAAGATGAGACAACACGAGACGGAGCGGAGAGGTCGCTTCACCGGAGGAGAGTGATGGTGGCGCCCTGGATTTCGATCGGAGAAGGCGAGTTCAAGAGAGGAACCACCGTCGCGAGGTTGAAGAAGAGAGAGTTTGACGAAATTGAATTGGGACGGTCACATTTCTAACCCTAGTATTCTTTTCTTATTATTTATTTAATTTTAATAATTAAGTTGAATTAATGTTAATTGAAATAAGGTTTGAATTAATCTGAGTATTGATTAGTGTTAAGTAGGTGGAAATAATCATGTTTAATATCATATAAATCTGATGCTAACATAAGGTTTGATTAATTGGATAAATGTGAATATCTGAAATGAAATGAAATCTGAATAATTGAGTTGGTTTGAGTGTTGCTGGGCTTTGTTTACGAAAATGCTCCCTGCACCCCTTAGCCCAGTCATGCACCATCTTTGTTGTTGCTAGAAACTGAACAAAAATTCTGCTGGGCCTTAATCTGATTGGGCCTGCGTTTGATTTACAGAACTACTTCCTACACCATCAACTTCAGTTTTCACCCCCTGACACATTAAAATTAGTAGATTTTAGTTTTTCTTTACTTAATTTCTTAGGTGATATAAAGGACATATAATAAATAGAAAAATTTCCTTGTTAAATTTTAGATCATTTTAGAAATTAAATTTTAGCCCCTTTAGGTGATCATTGACATTAGAAAATCAATAAAAAAAACAATAGTATTTTTTAGGCTAATTTTGGCGCTATTTTTGAATCCTTTTATTTCATGCTTTTATACCATATTCCAAGCCATTTCAATTCAAGTTTTGTACTAATATTGTATCATTTTTTACCTATAATTTTGTGATATCTTCCGTATGCTTCTTTTAGAATCTATCCCATGTTAACATTAGGATTTAGACTTGTATAGGCAACTTAGACTAGAATTTAGATATAGTTCCCTATTGCATTCTTTTTCTTTTCAACTCCTTAAAACGTTAATAAAAGGAAGATGCGAATCACATTAAGAAAGTTATTGAGAAATGAGTGGGATTCATTCCCTAACCTGTTTCTCAATCGCTTAGTGGCATAGAAACGAGTGGGATTCATTCCCTAATCTGTTTCTCGGTCATTACTTAATGAGAGAGAAACGAGTGGGATTCATTCCCTAATCTGTTTCTCAAACATTAATTAATGGGAGAGAAATGAGTGAGATTCATTCTCTAATCTGTTTCTCGAACATTACATAATGGGATGGAAGTGAGTAGGATTCATTCCTTAATCTGCTTCTCGATCATTATGCATTTTATGTGATTCGAATCGTGAAGTAAACTCCCCTAAAAAAAACAACAACCAAAAACACTTTAAAACATCTAACAATGGTTCAGACTAAAGCAAAGTAGAGAAAGTGGTGAGTGGCCCGGTATTGGGAACTGTTCATCACTCATCTATCCTAAAAGACACAAACCAAGCATTTCTTTTTCTTTTGCCTCGTTGGCACCTAAGGGCAATGTCATTTCCGTTCGTACGCATCGTAGGTCGTCCCTTATGCAAGAACGTGAACGTTGACTCCGCCCAATTAAAAAACACAAAAACAAACAGAAAATCTTCAGCCGAGCTACGGTAACTCTGATTCCTGAAAAGGATACGTAGGCAGCGGGGTAGGGCCCGTGCGAGTACAATTCTTTCTTTTCCCTACATTCTGCATTCATTCGCATTTAGACATAGACATAGATACACACCCTTTAGATAGAAACAAACATAGGTGGATACCATCGAGTACGATGGGCGCGAGGGGTGCTAATACCTTCCCCTTGCGTAACCGACTCCCGCACCTTGATTCTCTGGTCGCAAGACCCTGTTCCTTCCTTTGTTAGGTTTTCTGATATTCCTTTCTCTTATGGGATAAATATATTGGTGGCGACTCTGTTCATTTTTCGCGAGCGTGCGACAGCGTCTGATCATAGTGATAAACTAGATAGCACGCTACCTATCACATCGTTTAAAGTAAATAATTGTTGTGATATATATATATATATATATATATATATATATATATATATATATATATATATATATATATATATATTTTTCATGGATTTGAAACTCAACAGCAACAATTTAGTTAAAGCGTGCATAATATTAACATTTCACCACTGTTGTATATTCCAACAGAGGTGGCAAATATATGAGTTTATTATAAAATATGTGGATTGCTTCTTTTTCTTTACTCCTCGCAACACCATATAAATATAACTTATCACCACGATTGATAAGAAACACCATGATAAAATGTAAGTATTATTCACAACAGTTTCTGTTAGTAACTGTTGTGATAGGCATTTTAATTTTTATATATTGGCAAAATACCCTTTTTGGTCCCGTATGTTAACCTCAATGCTCATTTTGGTCTCTTAACTTCAAAAAGTTTCATATTGGTCCCTTAAATCTTCAAAATGTGTCATTTTAGTCCTTTTTGGCATATTAGCGGCGGATTTAGCGACCGATTTTTGAGTTTTTCCGTCACTAATATGACAAAAAAGATTAAAATGAAACCTTTTGAAGAGTTAAGGGACCAATTTGAAACTTTTTGAAGTTAAGGGACCAAAATGAACCCCGAAGTTAACTTACGGGACTAAAAAGAGTATTTTGCCTAATATATTTATAAAAAAATATGGACAAGCCTTTTTTGTAAAAAAAAAAGAAAAAAAATTATTGGTGTTGGAATTCGAAGCATGTAACCTTTCATTCATCACCACAATCGTTATTATGAATCGTGATGAAATATCTTTTAATAAAATAAAAATAAATTCAGGCGCGTTAAGATGAGTTATTACTACGATTGCTTAAACAGCTGTAGTAATATGGTGTTACGAAAGGTATATTTTGTAGTAGTGGTGATTGATTTTTATTGATCTTTTGCCTTCATCCAAGTGATCCTGGCCTCCAAAGCTCATTCTTGGACTCTCTTCCTCATGGGCCAACTTTCTTGTTTGGCCATATAAGGCACTCGTCGACCTAGGTTGAAATGATAAATATCTTTCAATTGAGTTATACATACAATATTAGCTTCATATATGGTTGTTATATTTATTCTTCCATAAGAATAACTATAAGTCTGATGTATATGTTGAATTAGAGGCCTTAATAAACACATTCTCGACTTGTATCATGTAGTGCTAACAGTTTTGCATGATTTAAAAAATTATTGATATGTTTTAATTCTCACATCTCCGTGAAATGGTTGTACCACCACAAGTAAACAACTAACACTATTTTGATTTACCATTATGAGGATCTAAAAAGTAACCTACATATGCATAATGTGTTAATTATAATTTAGATCATTTAAACTAAAACAAACTCATGTCCATTATACCTTTAAGGTAACGAAGAATATGCTCAACTCCTATCCGGGAAAAGAATTGACCAAAATCTCGAGAGTTACAGCAACCAAAAAGCTAACTCTCGGTTTGTTCCCTCAATCTTCGGATGGTGCTCCTCACAGTCACAGCACTTGCAGTACTGTCAGAAATAGCAAAGAAAAACGTTAGCAGACTGATTTAAGGAAAGGGCAGAAAAAATGTGAACATTTGAAGTAAAAAGAATGCAGAAAAACATGCTTTACTTCAAAGTGTAGGCACCCCCTGCTTTCACTTTCCCACAATCCTTGCATCCCCATATTCCTACCGCCTTCCTTTTCACAGCATACTGCAACAAAATAAGATCCATCTTTGGTTTTTACTCTCATAAAGGACTAGATCAGTTCAGCACTTATAGTACAGAACACATGAAAAATCTACCTTTCCACAAAATTCGCAGAAAAACTTGCTATGTTGACTAACTTCCATCTTCTTAATCTGCTTTCGCAGACTAGCACCGTATCGAGTACCTAACACAACAAAATTGCTTACCATGGATTTCATCAAAGAAAACAAATGTCTTCTCAAAATGCATAATCAATGACCAGTACTTAAATCCAAATTTCTTGATCATAAACATAACTATTGTCCTTGAATGTTTCAAGCAACCATATGGCTAGTGTTATCAATTACAAATGGCAGGTTACAAAGCCAGCAAAAAATGATAAGTATAGCTCTGTGGTCTATGGAGGCAGATATCGAACTCTCCGTCCGTATTTTTGATGACAGACGGTGGTCTATGGTGGAGAGCCAAAATCCCGCCATACCAACCACTTTGTGGTGCCGCTATAGCGTAATATGGCGGAAAAGCCCACAATATCAATCGTGAGTCCAAAAACCGCCATGTATATCCACCATAGCGCCACCATGACAGATATTTGATAATGTTGCCCTCCGTGCCATTATCGCAACAACTTCACAACACTAGAAGACAAGTAAAGTAAGAAGCACGGACACAGGAAATGTGACACCGTTACTCACACGTCGACTCTAGTAATAATTTTAAATAAATAAACAAGTTAACGTAATAACAAGCATCGGTGTCAATTTCGGGCACAGACACTAACACGGACACGCCTTTTTTCAAAACAACTTTTTCCCAAAATCTTAACACAACTACAATATCACAATCAACAATTCATATTAGCATGGATTTTAGCAACTTTTTCTTAGTAAACATTCATATTCATATATCTTAACAAAAATTGCATAAACAATAACAAATTTCATATAGCTTATACCAAGCTGCAGCACATTAAAAAACCAATCTTATACAGAAAAAAAACAAAAGCCCTATCCAATGCAAATTATCTTAAAAACACTACTGAAACCAACCTAGAACAAAAAGAGCATAATAATAATCACTGAAAACCTACCATACTTTCCAACAATGCCTGCCTTCTTGGTTCTCTTCGTCTGCACAAAATGAATAAAAGAACGTAGAAAAGTTAAACGAAAATTGTGAAGATTTCGAAGTAATATCCGGAGTGACAGAAAATAACAATGGTGAGAGTAAAGGAAATTTACCATTTTTTGGATTGAAAGTGATGCTGATGTATCAAGTTTGAGTTTCAGATAAATGGATCGTAAAATGAAGATTGATGTCACGCAAACCCTAATCTTTGACAATGCGAAAGATTGTTCTCGCAGTAGACAAATATAATAATAATTAAATTATTTTGGAGATAGAGAACACACATCCGTTGTAGTCTAGTTGGTCAGGATACTCGGCTCTCACCCGAGAGACCCAGGTTCAAGTCCCGGCAACGGAAATTCTTTTTATTAAATTTAAATTTTTACACTAATATGGATTGAAATGTAAAAACTTATTTAATACGAATAAATAAAATATATTTATTAGTATAACTTTAAGGATAAATTTAAAATATAAAATAATTTTGTTTTGTTTTTGTCAATAATTTTTATTTAGGAAAGAAAGAGAGTTGAAATCCAAAAAAAAAAAAAAAACTAATTTGTATAGGAGGTTGCTCATAAAAAATTAAATTTTAATCAATATTTCTGCTCCTCCATATATATGGGCAATACATGAACTCAAATATTAAATTTATCATAAGTGGGTTACGTTTTCGGGCCTATTTGTTTCGGTTTTAAAAAAAAATTCTTTATATTTTTAAAAATAGATTTTATTTGTAAAAATATTACAAGTTTGTTATATTATTTTTTTTTAATTTAAACATTACTTCGAACATCTTATAACATAAACAAAGATTATAATTTTTTTCAAAAAGTGATATTTTAAAAATGACTTTTATGAAAATCTATTTAAAATAGCTTTAAAAATTAAGTGGTTTTTTGAAATTTTGATATAAAAAAAAGTTTCAATAAGAAAATGAAATACCTAAAATAATATTTTAAGAATAATTATTCAAACCAAATTTTTATTTGAAAAAAAATTTTTTTATAAATTTTTTTTATACAAAATTATACAACACTATAAAAATTATTTAAAAATAAATAAATCAACCGTGCCCATAATCTTTTCCTCCCAATTCATTCATGTTAACCTTTTACTCCAATTCATTCATATTTTGAATTTGGCGAATGAATTCGAGCTCCGTTGCTAAAAAAAACAAATTGCTTAAATATGTGTTAGTAATGGTATGAATAGTCTGATTTTGAATAATAATGTGTACCAATAATGACTAATATTTGATGATTATTTTATGTCTTGTAACAAGAAGTAATATGCAACTACATCAATTGATTTAATTATCTGATTTTAGTACTACATCCTTTGAGTTAGTTTATTTCATTATATATAAGTGTATTATAGAAATCAGTTGCATATACATAGAATGACTATTATAGAAGTCAGTTGGGTAAAATTATTAAAATAACATATTCTCTCTCTGTTTTATCTGTTTTATATTATAAGAGAAATTTATTTTTTAGATTTATTGAAATATATATATATATATATATATATATATATATATATATATATATATATATATATATATTTTCAATGAATCTTAAAAGTAAATTTCTCTTATAATATGGGACAGAGAGGGTATACCTTAAGTGTAATTAAAATTATGATCTCAATTATAATTGTCAAATTGCAATTATTGTATGTTTTTACAGGTATATATTGTATTATATTTTGCTTGAATTAGTGTACTTTGATAATTGTTCATATATAAATTAAGAGATTGAATATGACGTTTCTGTCTGTGATTACTATCATTTCACTAGTTATCATGCTTAAGCCATTTGATTTCGTCTATGTTTAAAATTTATGAAAAATCACGGTTAGTGAAAGTTACCAATAGTAACTTCTGAAAATCACGGTGGAGAGGCTCTAAATGTGCAGTGGCAGTGGCTCTACATTTGTTATGCAATTATGTTGAACTCATTTATCTGAACCCAAACTTTGATGGAAGTTGAGTTTGTTTTCTTTCTTGAGCATGAGGAATGTTATCCCCAACCCACCAAGAAACCACCTGACATTCCTAAGCCATAAAAAATATCTTTTTGAGACAATCAAGCCCCCGTTGTCCGTTAAAGTGAAGATGGAAACGCCAAAAATCAAGTTTGCACTGAGCTTGTAAATGGGAACGTCCTTCTACCTAAGGCCCACCTAGATACAAATATATCCAAAGACGTGCATAGTCTCTTGATCATCACAATCGTGCTCAAACTATTAGGCAAAAAACATTGGCTACAACATAATGAATGATCACATCCAAAGAGGGTCTCTCCTAGACACTCTTGTTGGTTTCTTGCCTAATAGCAGCACCACTGATAATGTTATTATTTTGCATAAAATGTTCACTACATGGTAATCTTTTAAATGATATGAATGTGCAGTTTTGATATGTTTTGTTCTTGCGATTTATTACAAAATATCTATTCCTTTGTTTGGTCACTTTAGGAGTAGATAATAATTTATTAGGTTGAGGTATCATCTAATTAATGGATTTCATGAACTAATATGGTTAAGTAGCAAGTATACATACATTACTTACTTAGTCACTTTAGGTATAAAAAAAATTATATAGGGGTAAACATAACAAGTTTTATATGAAGTGTATTTGCCCTATTGTGAGGCTTAAACATAAGTTCTATAGTGAATCAGTGCAAAATTTTACGTCGTAGACATACACCACAAGATTGATTTCTTGCCTCATATATGTCATAACACCACACATCATGTTCATGCACTAGATAAAATTATTATATGGATCATTGTACAACATATTAATCAACTAAGTAAAAAATTCTTAATCTTATTTCCTAATTTTTTTAATTTCTAACCATATGATACACACAATTAATTTGTTACCATTTCTAATGTTTAATTTCCAATTTCTTGTATGAAATAAATTATGCTTAATACAACGTGGAATCAATACTTTCTCTTATCCCTTGCTACTAGTTTGACTGTGTATACTTGCACATACAAAGTAGCCAACAAAAAGCTTTTTACTAATTTCTTGAATGACTAAAGAAAAAACTCCAATGGGAGATTAACTTGATGGTTCATCCAGAAATTAATTATGTGATTCCAAATTTATAGAGGTCAATGGATCAAGTATGGTTATCATAATACACAGTATTACCACTTCAAAACTATTTGTAGAAGGCGAAAAAACAATATCCTTATGCTTTCTAATGATAATGAGAATGGGTGAAGAATCAATCACAACTCAAAATGATGGTGAATAATTTCTACAAGGAATTATATATAGGCTCAAATGTGTTAATTTGTAATTCCTTGTGTCGAAGCTGTTACTCGAACACAAGGTGTGTCGAAGTGTGTAACAGTTTGTTACACATAAGTTTGTTTTTAAATCTAGATAGATTTGATTTAGATTTAAAATAGATTAGATTTGATTTAGCTCCAAAATAGGTATTTTGGGCTTTTATAGTTTTGGGCTTTGGCTTAGGGAGAAAGCTAACCTAAATCTATAAATAGGGAGTAACCCTCATTAGTTTGTAATCAAGTCATTAACCTGTATTCACAGAAGTTGCAGTTGCAAGTGAATAACAGAATTTCCACAGTTTGTGGGCAGAGAGAAACTCTGCAGAAAACACTTTCTTCTTCTCTTTTAATTTCCGCAAACCCTAATCCTACTTTTGTTCTTATTTATTCTTCATTGTCATCTTTAACGATAAGGAATTACTCAAAGGTTTGAGAGTCTATGGAACTGCATAGCAGAATGGAACTGCAGAAAGGAAGAATCGAACCATCATGAATATGGTGAGAAGTATGTTGAAAGGCAAGCATTTACCTAAAGAATTTTGGGGAGAAGCAGTGTCGACTGCAACATACATTCTAAACAGATGTCCGACAGAGAAGCTAGAAGGAATTACTCCAGAAGAATGTTGGTCTAGTGTGAAGCCTAGCTTGAGTTATCTGAAGGTATTTGGATCTATAGCACATAGACATGTGCCAGATCAGTTGAGAAGAAAACTTGATGACAAGTCGAGTCAAATGATTCTTATAGGATATCATTCGGCTGGAGGATACAAGTTGTTCGACCCAGTGAACAAGCAAGTAGTGATCAGCAGGGACGTGATCATAGATGAGCTTAAAGAATGGGATTGGACTGAAAATGTCAAGAAGGATTCAGTGAGAATTCTTTATGACGAACCAGCTACTGAAGTCGAAAGAGAAGAAGTTCGACAAGAAGAAGTTAGAGGTGATGCAGGCTCAGGCAGACCTCAAAGAACAAGACACATGCCTGCAAGGTTGCAATAATGTGTGATTACATCAGATGATGTAGTCAATGATGAAGGTGAGATGGTACATTATGCTTTCTATGCAGATGTCGAACCTGTTAATGCAACTGAGGCATTGAAGGATTCGAAGTGGGTGAAAGCTATGAATGAAGAATTGAAGTCCATCGAAGACAACAATACTTGGTCACTTGTCGAATTGCCTCAAGGCAAGAAGGCAATTGATGTGAAGTGGGTATACAAGGTGAAGTGTAATCCCAAAGGTGAAGTGACTCTACACAAGGCAAGGCTTGTGGCAAAAGGATTTCTTCAGAAGGAAGGAATTGACTTCGATGAGGTCTTTGCACCTGTTGCCAGGATCGAAACGATCAGGTTGGTTGTTGGTCTGGCGAACATGAACAATTGGCACATGTGTCAGATGGACGTTAAATGTGCATTCCTGAATGGACCCTTGGACGAAGAAGTCTATGTTACACAACCAGTTGGGTTTGTGAAACACGGCAAAGAGAGAAAAGTGTACAGACTGCATAAAGCCCTGTATGGACTGAAGCAAGCTCCAAGAGCTTGGAATAAGAAGATCGACAGTTTCCTAAGGGAGAAATCCTTTGTGAAATGCACAACTGAACATGGGGTATATGTAAGAAGAAGCAAGAGTGAATTGCTTATACTATGTCTCTATGTCGATGACTTGTTAATAACAGGTAACTGCAAGAAAGAGATCGAAGGCTTCAAAGGTGATCTTAGCAAGGAATTTGAAATGTCATATTTGGGCGAAATTTCATACTTCCTTGGTATCGAATTCTACAAGGGTAGTAGAGGCTTGATGATGCATCAAAGAAGATATGCAAGTGAAATTCTCAAGAGATTTGAGATGGAAGAATGCAATTCGAATTCGACACCTGCTGAAACAAGATTGCAACTGTCGAAGAACCCAGATGAAGAGGATGTCGACCCAACTCAATACAGAAGACTTATTGGGTCATTGAGATACCTTTGTCACACAAGGCCTGACATAGCATACAGTGTAGGTATGATAAGTAGATTCATGCAGAAGCCAAAGGTATCACACCTAGCAGCGGCGAAGAGGATACTGAGGTATCTAAAAGGAACTCTCGACTATGGCATTCTATTTCCTACAGCTGATGAGGGAAAAGAATGTAAATTAGTAGGTTACACCGACTCGAGTTGGTGTAGTGATGCTGAGGATCGAAAATCCACAGCTGGTTATGTGTTTATGCTAGGTGGTGCACCAGTTGCTTAGAGTTCGAGAAAGGAACCAGTAGCGGCACTATCATCATGCAAAGCAGAGTACATAGGTGCTTCTCTTTGTGCATGTCAAGCAACGTGGATGGTGAACTTGGTCGAAGAAATAACAGGTAAAGATCATGGAGCAATTACCATGAAGATCGACAGCATGTCAGCTATCAATCTGGCGAAGAACCCGATAGCACATGGTCGAAGCAAGCACATTGAAATGAGGTTCCACTATCTTCGAGAGCAGGTAGCTAAAGGGAAGATGAATTTGGAACACTGCAAAACTGAGAATCAGATTGCAGATATCATGACAAAGGGAGTGCTGGTTGAAATATTCAGAAGACTAAGAGCTATGATGAATGTAGATAGCTTAGACACAATGAATTAGGTGGTGTGTTAATTTGTAATTCCTTGTGTCGAAGCTGTTACTCGAACACAAGGTGTGTCGAAGTGTGTAACAATTTGTTACACATAAGTTTGTTTTTAAATCTAGATAGATTTGATTTAGATTTAAAATAGATTAGATTTAGCTCCAAAATAGGTATTTTGGGCTTTTATAGTTTTGGGCTTTGGCTTAGGGAGAAAGCTAACCTAAATCTATAAATAGGGAGTAACCCTCATTAGTTTGTAATCAAGTCATTAACCTGTATTCACAGAAGTTGCAGTTGCAAGTGAATAACAGAATTTCCACAGTTTGTGGGCAGAGAGAAACTCTGCAAAAAACACTTTCTTCTTCTCTTTTAATTTTCGCAAACCCTAATCCTACGTTTGTTCTTATTTTTTCTTCATTGTCATCTTTAACGATAAGGAATTACTCAAAGGTTTGAGAGTCTAATTCCAACAAAATGCATATATCGAATGCTTTCAAAACACGTGTTCTTATCCTTTAATTAGAAAAAAAATATAGTGAGTAGGTAAAATAAATATCTAAGGAAAAATCTTAGGTTTGAGGGAATTCTAGTCGACTTTTTTCAGAATTGATAGAGGCACATAGCTAGTAGTTTATGTGAGTTTTCTAGATTAGTCTAAATCAACCCCGTAGAAATTATGGAGTTTGATATCTATGTAATTCAAAGGTGAAAAAAATCAGAGATTTCCAATCAAATCCAATGAATTTCTCTTTGTAATGTTTTTTAAATTATTATTACAAAAATCATGGTAAATATATTGAAGTCCATTGTTGCTAAAGTTGTCTCACAAAAATCATGAGAAACATAGTCATTACACAAGAGATGTGTCTTATTATGCTTAAATTAAGGAGAAAAATTGGTTTGTTGTCGATTAAAGTTTCACTTATTAAGGCGTATGACTCTAATAAGTGATCATTTATTCATAACATGTTTATTGAAGTGTTAGATTTATCTTGAGAACTAAAATTATGAGAATTTTGAACAATTATTCAGAGTGACATAAAATAATAATGGTGGGAATGGAGGAAATTTACCATGTTTTCTGGATGGAAAGTGATTTCGTTGTATTAAATTTGAGCTTCAGAGGTAAATGAAGATTGTTGCCGTGTTAATAAATTATTTATAATCTAATTGGTCAGGATATTCAACTCTTATTCAAAAGACTTGGGTTCAAGTCCTAGCCACAAAATCTCCATGTATATATTCATAAAATATAAAAATTTACTTAATATTTACAATATCCAATATATTAAAAGACAAATACTAATAAATATTTTTTATTTATTTTTATCAAATAACTTTAATTAAATAACATTAATATTTAAAAACTAATTGGAGGTGCGGGGAATCGAACCCCGTGCCTCTCGCATGCGAAGCGAGCGCTCTACCATATGAGCTACACCCCCTTTATTGGTAATGTAATAAACTTTAATATTCCTAAAGTTTAAGAAAAGTTATTATATTTTATTCAACCCCTTTTATAAAATATTATTTGAGTTATATTTTTGTTTTGTTCAATCCAAACGAAATTATAGGTTTTTTATAATAATTTTAAATTATTTCTTACATATAAAGTAACTTTATTTTGTTTTTGAAAAAATATATAAAAAAGTTTGGGAAAAGAGGGCTTAAGCCCAATTTTTTTAACAAAGCAACGATCTTAGGATGACTCATTCCTACAGTGATAGCAACAAGCAAAAGACTAATTTGAGTATGATGTCATTTATTTATAAGTAATATAATATGAACTACTATTCCTATACCCCACTATCGCTAAAGCATCAACATGAGTATTAGTTTTACAATATGTGTGACACACTTTAACTTCCCACTCCAATTCAATCAATTTTTTAATATGGTAAATCAATTGGAGCCCCATGCTCGTAAAATGAACTACTTAAATATGTGTTTATACGAAATACAATTGTTTTAGGCTGGTTAAAGGTCCATTAAGACTGACTAAATCCATCAAAAGGCGTGTTTATCACTAACGCAGATGTAAACCTTCATTCATGGATCTGTTGATTCACATCCAATTGTCTCCTACACTTCATGTCGAACAAACCGAGAATGTTTATAATTGTATTCTCTATATAAGTGTGACCTTGAGTAATTTCCAAATATTATTTTTACACAAACTTGTAAAGTTCTACCTCATTCAAATATTGACTTATGCGTTGGAGTGCTAACCTTTTGCAGGCACCCCCTAATCACCAAAGAACCATAACCACCACATCAAAAGTGTTACCATGGAAGTCATGTTCAACCTAGTACATATTATATATTATAGTATAATATAGTGGCATCGTTTGTGAGAATTTTCATTTGATTCTCTAGAAACTTGCACTGGATTCTTAAGCTTACATAATTGCACCACCACAAGCATTTTTGTTACAGTTCAGACAATCTTAACTTATTAATAAACTTTTTATCTTGTCTTCTTTGAAATAAGGTTTTAAGCTAATTCTTACTTGTAATGCAAATAAAAATATGCGATCAACGATCACATTTTTCGAGATAATGATTCACTAGTTCTTTCTGTCATATGTGAATTACCTACACGACAACAACATCTCTAAGTTTAAAATATGATACCCTAGCCAATTCCTTCATTTCAACATCATCTTCCTCCTCCTTAATTTTCACTTCCACCACCCCAACATCATATTCCACCTCCTCAATCTTCGGTTCCATCCCCGATACATGACTTGCAACAACTCCAAGTTTCATTAGGAAGCATCAAACCCAAAAAAACTCATGGTAAATATTTTCAATTTGTTATAACAATAAGATGTGAGGCTCTTTCGTGTTGAAGAAAACCAATAGAAATTCATAACTCAGATAAAAAATTAGAATAAGACATTTAATGAGAGATAGGATATACAATATCCTTTGTTGATTGAGATGAATCATGAGTTGCAATGCATATATAGCTTTGTCAATATGATGGATTATACCTAGTTCTTGAAGATGCATCCAAAGGTAATTGTGAATGATGTGTAGTAATGTGATCACACATGTGTGGTTTATTAGGATTAGAAATGTGATGTTGGATTTGATTACTTTTGTCATAAGAAAAATTGAAAAGTACATATATAGGTCTGGACTGATCATTCATGAGGGGATAAGTAATGTCAAAGGTATATGTGTTATGACCAGTTATATGGTTTTTGTAGGGCCATGAGAAACTAGGTTCTGATCAAAAGTGTGATTTTTCTGTAGGGCCAGATGTTTTTGTAGGGCCATGAGAAATTGTGTTCTGATCGGAAGTGTGATTTTTCTGTAGGGCCAGTTGAGAATGTGTTTTAATTAGGAATATGAGGTGTTTTATGAAGGGTTATTTGAAGATGGATTCTGATTAGTTGTGTGATTGAGTGCAGGTATGTGTTAAGACATATATGGAAGTAGAAGGATAATATGCCTAAGAATATGTAGCACAAGGTGTTTAGACATGATATGGGAATATTTATCCATGAAATTAAATATTTCTTGAGGCAAATATATCTTTTAAGTTAAGGTCAATCAAGGCTTAGTCTTTCATGTAAATTTCATAACCTAGGAAAATGGATTTTCTAGCTTTGGAATCCAATTTTGTTTTTTGTATATGAAGACTAGAGGTATAACATAAAGAGCCAAACAAATTAAATGAAATGATGTAAAGAATTTTGGCATGTAATTTTTGGTAAGTTGATTGTTTTTACAGAGTTGGTGTAGGAACCATGTTTATAATGAAAGTGACATACATAATGACATAATACAAATAAGTTTTAGGGAATTTGGCTTTAGATAGTAAGGCTCTGTCAAAATTAAGCAAAAGTTAATGCTTTCTTTCTATCCTACCATTATGTTGGGGTTTCTTAACACATGACTTTTAGCGTTTTATAATTTTGGAAGTATAGAATGTGGTTAACCTAAATTCAAGACCAATGTATATTCTAATTATTTTGGGTTAGTTTAGCATTGGGTTTCAATCATAAACAAAAAAATTTGCACTTGTGCAGACACTTTAGATTTGATTTTATGCAGCATAATCTGCACAAATCTAGTATGGTCATCGAGTATGGTGAGGAAGTATTTGTGGTTATGAGCTAAAATAGTTGATAATGGTCCCCGTATGGAAAAATAAATCATTTCAAATTTAGAACTTGCAATTAAAGAACTATTAGAAAAAGGATGTTTTTTGTCTTGCAAAATAACCAATGACATATGTAGCTTTATTATCAAAATAAAGAAAGAGATACATTTAAGACATTTGAGTGATTCTGTTATTTGAGAAATGTTCCAATCTAAAATGAAAAATATAAGTATTAAATATTGTTGACCAAGTGACTCCAAACACAAAAAAGTGATAAATTATAATTTTCAAGATTCTCAAAAAATAGGTTTATAAAAACTATTTTATTAAAAATAATTTGAAATAGAAAAAAGATATGAAGCATCAATATAAAATAGAAGAGAACGGGAAGAGAAACAAACAACAGAATAACATAAATAACTAAAATTTAAATAGATGAATGATATAGAGATCACATCAGAGAATTATAATAGTTTGGCCTTACCACTTGGCCTACTCTAATCCCCAAGAGTTTCGTCTTGAGATTTCTACTAAGATTAAACTTGAGATTTTTCACATAACTTGTCTGAGCCATAAAACAACTTGAGATTTTACACATGATCATCCCAACAACCTTTAAAAAAATAAACAAATCTTTTACATTATCTTAGCTCAAAACTTTAACAATAGCTTTTATACGGACTTACTCAAAATCTAAACCAGGGCTTTTAACTAGTTCAAACCAACAATCTAAACCAGAGCTTTTGACAGGTTTAACTCAAAAACCTTCACGCGAGCTTATAACAAGTTAAGCTTGCAACCTTCAAAACTAATAAAAAGGAAATGTTTAATTACAATATAACTCTTAGAAAAAAATTTAACTCTCTTGTCATTAAGGAATTTTAGTGAAAAAGAAAATTTATAAAAGATGTGGGGTCCAACCATTTCCACTTAACCAACATACATTTGACAAAATAGAAGGTTACATGTGATGACAAGTAGAATGGTTTATGTTATGCACATGTTATGGTGCATGTCTTGCAAAGAACACTTGGTGGCATGCATGCTTTACAAAGAACACTTGTTATGGTGCTTGCTTTGCAAAAAACACTTGGTGTTTTGCATGAAAGACAAAAGACAAGTGTCTTAATGCATGTCAGGTACCTTTGGCTTGCTTCACCTATATATAGGACCATAAGTAAAGCATTAAAATCACAATACACAAGAGAAAAGAAACAAGAATCAAGAAAAGAAGAGAGTCTTGCTAAAGAGAGAAAAGTGTTCCTCATAGAGGGTTTCTTTGTGATAGAAATAGTGAGTCAATTTGTGTGAGTGTTTCTTATAAATTGAGAGATACATTGTAGTGAGTTCCACCTAAGGGTGAAGTTGTTGTATTTCCATTATCATTATAGTGGAAGTTTAAGAGGCCTAAGGGTCCCATGGTTTTTCCTTTCTCATATTGAAAAGGTTTTCCACGCTAAAATTTTCTTGTTTCTTCAAGCTTAATTTTCACGTTTCCGCTAACGCCTATTTTTGAGTTCATGGAGAGGGAAATTATGGAGGTTATTTCCCAACAAAATAATGGGAGAAGAAAAATAGTAAAAAAGGTTTCTATTAAAAAAAAGGTATTTTAAAATGAGATTAAACCTCTTTTATGTAGGAAAGTTTTTTGGCTAAAAAAGGAACCAATCCATGAGCCATTATAATGAGTTAATTGATTAAACCTATGCATTAATTAATTAATTAATTAATTAATTAACTAAGTTAAATTAAGAAATTTTCAAATTTTATGTCACTTAATCAATTATTTGTCTCCTTAATCGAATACGAGACATTATAATTTGATTTAATCGATTAAAAAGACATCTTAATCAATTAGACATGTATCTTACCTTCCTAATTAATTATACAAGCTTTTAATCAAATTAAGTGTTCGGTTGGTTTGATTTTAAGAAGATTTACCAAAAGAAAATAAGTTTAAAAACATTTTATGTGTGTTCATTACCTTAGTACCTCAAGACTTACTCTTGTTCCTTTTACAATGAAGTAACTAATCAAAATTAAGAAATTAATTGATCTATTCTCCATCGATTGTTGTTGTTTTCAAATATTCTTGACATGATTGTTTCAGCTTTATTCATAACATAAATGAAGCAATACTATATTTTTCTCAATTTTTTAGGTTTTGTATTCCATGTCTTCTCATGTTGATTAAGAAGCTTAGTTAGGTTGCGGCAAAGGGATACACACACTTCCATTGTAGTGCAACCAAGGATCATCCATGACTCCCACATTGGTGAAATGGAAAAATATAGGAGATATGAAATTTAAATTGTGTGATTTGAAAAGAGCTGATTTTTATAAATAAAAAACTTAGTTAAGATGTTTATCAAATTTCTTAGGACCTCTATAGACTATTGTATCTATATTTATATCTAGTGTGTTGTAAAACTAGAACATAAAGAGACCAAAAAAAACTTTCATACTGAGAATGAAATGAAACGAAGCAAAAAGGAAGGCTTTTGTTAATATTCTATTAAGTTGATTTTTTTAAAATATTTTCTCATTTTATTTTACAGAATTTAATATGTTATCTGAAAACCATACGTTTAAATGGTAAGAAACTCATACACAGACAATAGAAAAGAAGGCTTACGTAGGTGCGTCATGGAGAATGAAGAGGAGTCATGGGAGTTTGAAGGGATTTATGGATTTCCAGAAGAACATCATAAAAGGAATATTTGGTAGTTGGTCCAAGACATTAACAGTGAGTTTGGAGAGTGTTTGGTTCTGTTTGGAGATTTCAATGATATTACCCAAACTAGTGAAAAAATAGGAGGAAGTAATAGAACAGTCTCACAATTGGCCCGGAGTAGAAATGTTCTAGACTTGTGTAGCCTTCAAGATTGTGGTTTTTCTGGCTATCCATTCACTTGGTCCAATGGACGGCAGGGAGAAGAAAACATTAAGTGCAGATTGGATAGAGTGTTATGCTCAGCTTTATTTAAAGATCAATTTCCTATCATTTCGGTTGTTCATCTTCCCAGGCACGGGTCTAATCATGCCGTGATTCGCATTGAGATTGAGAAGGAGCATGTTAGCGATAAGAAATTTCTCCGGTTTAGATTTGAAGAAGTTTGGACGAAGGACCCACGTTGTGAAAATATGATAAAACGGACTTGGAGGGATTCTAGAGGTGTTTTTACACAAAAATTAAAGGTTGTTCAAGAGCTCAATATAGTGTTTAAAGAATATTGTCGCGGGCGAAAAATCGTTATCCTTTTTCGGGATGAGACACCTGATGCCTTCTTTGGGCTCGAGTGCTCAAAAAATGATTTTTCTTTTGTACGGACCAAACTTTTTATTGTTTCCAAAAGAGGAAAAGGAAAAAAGCTGCAATAACCTAAAAGTGGGGGGAGAGATCTTGGGTAAGAGGGTTGGTTATACGAAGGGAAGGTATTAGCACCCAACGTCTCTATAGTACTCTATAGGTTTCTTTGTTTTGTTTTTCATTCCATATTATTGAGAGGTTCTTATGAAATAGGTGGGACCTAAGGTGTTTGTTTGATTATGCTCGCAAAGATCATCGCGATCCTCTGCATACATATTGTAACACGGTGAACTGACTTTTTAATAATCGAAATGTCGCGGTAAGCAAGAGTCGCCACCGACTTTTATTTTATCCAAACTATATTCGGAAAGGCAAAAAGAAACAGAAAAAAACCTTTTAAGAAATCTGAGTTCGGGGGGTAATTTATGCAAAGGGAAGGTGTAAGGCACCCTTTGCATCCATGGTTTTCCATGGGCTCTTAATTGCTTTGCTTGCTCGTTTGTTTAGAAAATGTAGATGAAAGAGATAGGGACTTTAGCTTGTGAATAAGCGTTGCCCTTTTGAAAAATTGTGAGAAAGAATATAATAAAAAGGTTTGAGCATTGCAAGGCAATTAGGGGCAATTACCTTAAACTCAGATGATAGGTCTCTTTTTAGCCTTTCAGAATGAAAGGGTCTATCCTTGCCATAAGAGGGCAGGAAGCCTTTCGTTTGGAGGTTGAAGGGTCATCGAAATATCCTTTGCCATAAGACTGTCCCATGCCATAGGAAGGCAGGTAGTCTAAGGCAAGGATCAGAATAAGCCTTATTCGTAGGCAACCAGAGGATACCTCAGCCTTTTTCCGTAGGCAACTTCCGAGGGTCGAGGTCATTTGTGTATCGAAGGCAGCATCATTTAGGGTCGTGACCGAGGCAACATGGCTGAGGTATCCTCGTATTCGAGGGACTTGGCTTATTCTGCAAAAAAACACAAGGCAACAGGCAACAAGGCAACAGGCAACAAGGCAACAGAGAGGTTACCCCAAAAGCGTGCGTGTGTGCAACAATCACGTGATTATATTCAGAAAATTATCTTATAATTAATTATCTACATTGATTTAAGGCTTGCACTCCCTAAGATTACTAACCACACAATAATATAAAATAATAATGGGGAAGGGAAATTGTAACCAGCGGAGGAGAGGGGAATTGAAACCAGCGGGATATAATTAAAAATTAAAACAGAAAATATTAGAGTTAAGGTTTAGGGTTACCAATACACGTAGCTTTGGCAGTCGACAAACCCTGAAAATTGGAAAAGAAAGAATAAAGGAGGGTGAGTGCATTATCAGGTTCGAAGGCGAACTTTATTAATCATAAAAAATAGACTAATGAAATTAAAAGTAAAATAGAGAAAGGACACTTAGCTTCGAATTTGATCTGATATGGTTGGCGGTCAGAGGAAGCCTCAAAGGTAACCCTAAAAATGGCAAAGGCAGACAATAGGTGAATGTATGCATAGTTCAAGAAATATAAGGGCAAACCCTAAAATCAAAGGAAACAAAATAGACTTTTAAAATGAATTAAATACATAGCTTTGTGAAGGGCGTGGCGCGTAGTCGGAAGGTATTTGTAAAGCCAAACCTGGAAAGGCACAGAAAAAAAGGAAATGTATTCAGTGTAGGGCATGATCTTCGTAAACCCTGATTAGGGCACCAGTTAATCGTGGTTAATAGAATAAATAAATTCGAATTAATTAATTATTGGTTTTTCAACCTAATTAATTAAATCGATGAAAATAGGGTTTTGATTAAATATCTCAATCCTAATATGTATTTTTATTGATTAATGAATATTTGTAATTAACTAAATAATTAAACAACTAAATTAATTTAATCAAATAAATTAAAAAATGTTAATAACTAAATTAAATTGATTAAGTTAATATTATTAAAATAAAGATTTTATATATAACAAAAGAAATTTACAAGAAGTTTATTTTAAAGTACAAAAGAGATTTTATTAAATAGCTTAAAATAAATAACAATTAGAAAAATAATGAATTTAGGAAACTCAGCTTATGTTTCAGTGTGACAAGCTTGGGAAGGACCATGGTATGTCTGCATCTTCAGGGGCGTAGGATCTGATTCCATGAAGATCCTGTGGTTGAGGCTGAGGGTGCATCGTAGGTGTTTCTTGGCAAGCTACGCTGGATCGGTGGACAACAATTGTTAAAGAAATATTATGGAACAAAATGTCCCCAGCAGGGATCGAACCTGCGCCTATAGGGAAAGGAAGAGTGCGTGCCTTCCACTGGACCATTATTTGTTCGCTGTTAGAAATGCAATCGACAAACATAATATATAAAAAAACATTACTGGGATTTTAAACTGAATACGCGCCGCCCTTGGTCCCTTCTTCTTCATCGTTAATTTTCAGAAACTCAACAACTTTAGGCAACGGTTTTTCGAGCGTGGCCGTAGACTCAAATCAGAAACCTGCAAACACTCATCAACCAAACACAAAACGATAACCCAGATCGACCCTAATCGAGCCCCTGAACAGGAAAACGCAATCAATTTGGGTTAATTTGGCCTATATCCATGGTTCCCAATTTCAAGAAACCGAAACCCTAGCCATGGCACACGATGACACCTGCGTTAAAACTCAAATCCAACTATCCAGACATGTTCTAAACATTGATACAAACCATAATATGCAATCAATTGATATTTATAATGCTTATATGACGATAATCGAATTTAAAGAAAATTGGCTAAACCGTGAGTTAATAGGCTTCGATCCAGGGTGCGGCAAGCTTTGATTCTGATTGGGATACGATCAACAAGACTCCAACAACACGGTTGATCCTTCAAAAGCCCTTGAATCGCTTCAAACTTCGACTGACGCTTCACTTGGATGTCACGGTTTTTTTGAGTTTTTTACAGAGTTCTCTTGCGGCCAAAATCCCCCTCTGGCTTTTGAGAATATCATGTATTTATAAGAGATTGGTTTAGGTTAACAAAACTGAAACAAATCCATATAAATCTTATGATTGAGATTTGATTGGTTCTGGAGATTTGAAGCAATATTGAGAGAAATTTGTTCTTGATTCTATGCTAAGGATGGGTATTTGGCTTTACGTGAAAAACAACTTTCCTTTCCATTTTTTTATTTTTTTATTTATGGTAATACTATAACAATGACGTAACTAAATGAAATTAAAAACTAACACCTAAAATTTTTTAATTATGAGTTTTTGGTTATTTTTTAGTATGTATAAAAAACTGAAAATAACTACTCTATTTAATAAAATAAGAATTTTAAAATAATAAGAAAAAGACAATTTTGTGATTTTTAAAAATGATTTAAAACAGAAATAAAGTTAGTGACAAACTAAATAAAAAATGTCAGAAGTGGGATTCGAATCGAGGACCTCTCACTCTTGTACCTTTTAACCTCAAATCCTTACCGACTGTGCTATGTCAATTATTCGAAATAAAATGACGTTTGCAAATATATGAGGCAAATTTTGGGGTATGACAGCTGCCCCTGTTCAATTTTCTTATACCTGAAGATGTAGAGTGGTTTGTATGCCAGTCGGAATCTGAAGGTAGAAGAGGATTGAACACTAGAATACCAAGAAATTTGCCCTAGCTGAAGTAGAGACTTTTATCGGAGATGGAATTAAAGATGCCATCGAAGCCTTGAGAGGAAGTTTATTGGAGATTGATCGTGTCAGCACTGTTCGTAGTGCCTGAATTAGATCTAAATCCTTTGAAATATTCATGGAGGATGCTCGAAACTAAGTATCAGAACTAAATCGTCGTCTTGATTATCTCTGAACTATTTTCGAAATAATTGTCACAATTAAATCTCTATCTTGATTATCTCTGAACTATCTTTGGAGGATACCCAAAAGTAAGTGTCAGAATTAAATAACTATCTTGATTATCTCTGAACTGTTAGGTATCAGAATTAAATCTCTGTCTTGATTATCTCTGAACTATCTTTGGAGGATACCCAAAAGTAAGTGTCAAAATTAAATCTTCGTCTTGATTATCTCTGAACTATCTTTGGAGAATACCCGGAATTAAGTATCAGAACTAAATCTTTGTCTTGATTATCTCTGAACTATCTCTGGAGAATACCCAAAATTAAGTATCAAAATTAAATCTCTGTATTGATTATCTCTGAACTATCTCTGGAGAATACCCGGAATTAAGTATCAGAATTAAATCTCTGTATTGATTATCCCTGAGCTATCTTTGGAAGATATCCAAAATTAAGTGTCAGAAGTAAATCTCTGTCTTGATTATATCTGAACCATTTTTGGAAGGTATCCAAAATTAGGTGTCAGAACTAAATCTCTGTCTTGAATGAGTGTCAGAATTTAATCGTTGAATTGATTATATCTGCACTATATCTAGAAGATGTATAAGTAGACTGCAAAAGAAACATCAGCTTTATGCAATGTCGTGATGTATGTAATTTTTTTTTTTTTAAAAGAATGAGAGTGTTATGCATATGTCATGAGACGTATGTATGTTATGAATTAACTATGATATATGATGTATGAACATGAGTTATGCTATTTGGAGTATCTTGAGAAAATAAATCTCTGTATCATTGTGATTTTGACGTTCGATCTTGTCATGAGTTATGCTGGGGATTTATGATTCTTGCTTGGGGATGATCAGTAACTTGATGTACCCTGATTGGGAATAAAGACATTAATAAACCATGTTGGCGAAGAGCAAAGTGTTGGAGAAACGACAGTGTTGAAGATGTAAACTCTGTTGGGGATCCATATCTTTGTCGAGAACTTTTGAAGATATCTTCTTTAATGATTACTCTGTAGGGATATGATCTTATGAACCTGGCTCTGTGGGGAGATGTGAGTGTCTTGAAAGTTGCCCCCAATATCATAGTAACTTACTACTTGATTCAGGACACGCCACTGAGTATTGATCAAGATGTTGAACTGGACTTGCATAGATTTGCCCCAGTTATCAGGAACTTTGGAAAGATTCGCCTCGCGAGGACTTTATGAAGTGTATATTGTAAGTGACATGCCCCTAGTAATCGTACACTTAGGATGATGCCCCTGACTTTTTGGCTTTTTGAGAGATTCTTGGAATCTTGACTTGATTGCCCCAGATTGATTGGGAAAAACGTGTCATGCCCCCTTGTATACGTAGGAGACATTGCTTCTTGGAGTAATATTGTCTGTCGGGATAACTTTCAGTCATTAGTTGTATCCTGTGCAAATTCTCTCTGTTGCTAACATTTGAAATTATGTAGCAAAATTTGTTTAATAATGAATTCATGAGATGCAGTGCATACGTTTGTCTTGAGTTTTCGAAAAACATTAAAGCATGAGATGTAAAAACATGACATTTGTAAGAACATGATATTTATAACAACATACCGTTTGTAAAAACGTGACATCAACTTGGCATTTATGGTAAACCTTAAGGAGTCAGGATACCTTTTTGGTAACAGTATGCTTTCGAACTAACCATGTTTCAATTAGGACTTTAAAAGGTTGTAACGTGGCTTGGTTCACGGTTTAAGAAACAAAGGATAAAGGCTCAAAGTTTATTTGTACCCACCCCTCTTCGTGATGTTCTTCGATCCTAAGCTCAGTTAATTCGACTTATGCATTCGGGTTCCAAGAGACTTTTGCACCTTTTGATAATGATGATGGTTCACAAGCAAAGAGCACTTTTTGAGACAGCAGTCACTTCTTCCTTTTGGTAGTTACAACATTGTGTTGTTCAGGAATTTATTGACTTCTCTTTTTTCCATCTTTTTGATATCCCTAACTTTTGCCTGAACTGTCTATCTTGAGCTTACAGTCAGCGGGATGCCTTGATTTTTGCCTAAGTCATCTTTTGATTTTTGACTTAGCAGGCTTTTCTTTGTATATATGTTTTTTCATTTTTTTTTTCTTTTTTGAAAGATATTGACTGCCTTGTTTGGTGATTGATGAGCTGTCATTGGCTTTTGACTGACATCTCCAACACTTCTTTGACGTGTGCGGACGAACGCTTGTGATTGAAACCTTTGTTGAAAGGTGTACTGAATGATTCTCTTAAAATAGAATGCACAGCCAAATTAACTGAGAACTACCCTGCCCCAGGTTATGATCAAGGGTTTTAATTAGTACAAGAAAGAAACTTCTACTTCTTAGGCTAAAAGGGGTTGACGAGGGATTATCCTCCTTATATCTCCACTGTTTAGGAATTGAAACAATGCCTGTACATCGTCAGCATAGTCCGCTCAAAAGCATACTGTATGGGGTTGCGGTATCGTTTTCGTCATCCTCCCTCAAAAGGTATACAACTTTAGCAGGAGTTGAGTAAACATAAAACATATGCAAAGTAAATACGCAATTTAAAATGAGTGATAACGAAATAATGTACTCAAGACAATCATATGCAATGCACTGATGATAATTATTAAAACAGATAATGTCTATCATAATTTGAATGTTTAAACAAACAGAATAGAAATTGCAAATGAAAGTAAATCTAATGATCTAAAAAGTTCATCCTTCTAGCCATCCATAGCATTAGCAATCTTGTTGTGATTAGGCATGGGAGCAGTGATCACATTAGGAGTTGCAGGGGTGTCGAACTCAATTTCGCCAGCGTCGATCATATCTTGGATCTTGTTCTTCAACGGCCAACAATTCTCTGTGTCATGTCCAGGACTATTAGAGTGGTATGCGCACCTCGCATTGGGCTTATAGCTGGGAGCAGAGGTGTTAGGATTCTTAGGAGGATCCCTCAGGGTAACCAAATTTGCCTTTAGCAGATGTTGTAAAGCTTGAGCTAACGACATATTGATCTTGGTGAATTGACGTCTTGGTGTATCTTGTTTGTTTTGACGGCCTTGTTGAGGTGCCGGTGTGGAGCTCAGAATTGCCCCAATAGATTGATCGTGGTTTATCCTTTTCTGCCCATACACAGCATTGGAATCTGACCTCCCATTGAAATGTTTCTTTGTAGTACTTGAGGATGTAGCCACTTGAATCTTACCACTTCGGATGCCATTCTCGACACGTTCCCCGGTCAGTATAAGCTCAGTGAATCCAGATGATGAACTTCCCAGCAAATGACTATAGAAAGGGCCGGTCAGTGTATTCATGAACATATCTACCAGCTCTCTGTCAGCCAAGGAAGGTTTGACTCTTCCAGCTAGATCTCTCCATTTTTGAGCATACTCCTTGAAACTTTCTTTAGGTCCCATGGACATGCTTTGTAGTTGCATGCGAGTTGGTGCGAGATCGGAATTATATTGGTATTGCTTATAGAAAGCAACAACTAAATCTTCCCAGGTATGGATGTTGGTACTTTCCAGTTGATAATACCATTCGAGTTGAGTTCCAGATAAGCTTTCCTGAAAGAAATGGATCCAGAGCCTCTTATCAGTAGTGTGAGGCTGAATCTTCCTTACATAAGACCTCAAGTGTAGTTTAGGACAAGAGACTCCATCATACTTAGCAAAGGCGGGAGTTTTGAATTTTGGAGGAATAACGACCCCAGGCACAAGTCCAAGCTCTTCAAAATCCAGCCCAGGTACCTTCTGAATTTCCACACTTCTCAGACGCTCTTCTAACATCTTGTATTTGTCATCGGGATGTTCGCCCTCATGGTAATAGTCCTCTTCTTCTTCAGAGAGTTTGGCAGAATCGTGGTTACTTTTTGCATTGGTTTTGATACTAGCATTATCATCTTGCTCATCCTCATCACTGTCTTCAGAGGTTTCAGCATCCCTGAGTTGCAAGATTGGTCTAAGCTTTTTTACTCGAGTCTTCTTACCCTTTTTCTTCTTCTTTTTAGTCAACATGGCTTTCAGCTCTTCTTGCCCTTTGGACAAATTCAGAATCAAGGCTTGGAACTCGGTGTTTTGAGCTTGAAGATCCTTAACTGATTGTTCGAGATTCATGATGCTGAAATAAACAGCGAGGAAGGATGAGAAACCCATCATAGGAAACCTGTTATGCAATGTTATGAATGCAAATGAAATGTTTTCAAGGATCTTTAAGGAATTTAGTTAGCAACTTTAGGAATTTAATCAGTCACAGCTTCGTCTGAAGAACCTTGGCTTTCATTTTTTAAGCGTCCTTCTTTAAGAATCAAGCTCACCATATCGAGTGGGTCATCGCCTCTGATTCAGGATACTTCTGAATTTGAAGATACGTGGCCAGAGGAAAATAAATCCTCTTGCCCCTTGATAGGTACTGGATCTCTGAATTGGAAGGTATGTGGCCAGAGGGAAGTAAATCCTCTTGCCCCTTGATTAGGAGATCAACCTTTGATAAGGGCACCTGAAATTGTGCGCCCTAAATCCCTAAGATCCTTGAAAGGGTTAGTTAAATCATGTTATGCTTATGATGTCATGATGTCATGAATGTTATGCGAATGCAATTCATTAGGCATAGTGTGGGATAGTAAGGGCTAACACGTCCTTTTAACAAAACCTGCAAAGAACAAAGGTTAGCAGCAAACACAAACAAGTCACACAAGTCACACAATTTTTGGCTTATGGCTTGCATGGAGTCTGATTAGGTGTCCTTCCCAAGGGCATTTCTATGGATAAGGGAATTTCAGCAACGGGTTCTACCAAGTGACTCAGAATTGTCAGCCCCCTCTAAAGCACCCTCGAACATGGTAAATGCATACCATGCAATGATACTTTAGGAAGAAACCTATCTGAGCTGTAGTATCGGGTAGCGACCATAACTTGGCATGCACCAAGAATAGCCCTCCCACTACGTTCCTAAAAGCCAGGATGGGTTAAGGGTAACTAAAGGTCCTTGAGCTCCGACGCACCCAAAGATACATGCATAAACCTCTCTCATGCAAAAGAGGTACACAATAACCAGTGGAGGCCTAACTCAAGCGCGAACTTCATTTTGACCAACCCCAAGCATGCACAAGGGGGGTCTCCATGACTATGCCGCTCCTAATCTTAAGTGTTCTTGAATCCGGGAATAGGATTCGTCCTTCAATTTTCCCAAAACAGCCCTGAAAAATAAAACAAGCAAAGCAAGCAAAAGAAAACAATTAAGTGATTCCTAAACTTTTAAGGTAACCCCTCTTAATCGAAAAATCCCCAGCAGAGTCGCCAGTTCTGTAACACGGTGAACTGACTTTTTAATAATCGAAATGTCGCGGTAAGCAAGAGTCGCCACCGACTTTTATTTTATCCAAACTATATTCGGAAAGGCAAAAAGAAACAGAAAAAAACCTTTTAAGAAATCTGAGTTCGGGGGGTAATTTATGCAAAGGGAAGGTGTAAGGCACCCTTTGCATCCATGGTTTTCCATGGGCTCTTAATTGCTTTGCTTGCTCGTTTGTTTAGAAAATGTAGATGAAAGAGATAGGGACTTTAGCTTGTGAATAAGCGTTGCCCTTTTGAAAAATTGTGAGAAAGAATATAATAAAAAGGTTTGAGCATTGCAAGGCAATTAGGGGCAATTACCTTAAACTCAGATGATAGGTCTCTTTTTAGCCTTTCAGAATGAAAGGGTCTATCCTTGCCATAAGAGGGCAGGAAGCCTTTCGTTTGGAGGTTGAAGGGTCATCGAAATATCCTTTGCCATAAGACTGTCCCATGCCATAGGAAGGCAGGTAGTCTAAGGCAAGGATCAGAATAAGCCTTATTCGTAGGCAACCAGAGGATACCTCAGCCTTTTTCCGTAGGCAACTTCCGAGGGTCGAGGTCATTTGTGTATCGAAGGCAGCATCATTTAGGGTCGTGACCGAGGCAACATGGCTGAGGTATCCTCGTATTCGAGGGACTTGGCTTATTCTGCAAAAAAACACAAGGCAACAGGCAACAAGGCAACAGGCAACAAGGCAACAGAGAGGTTACCCCCAAAAGCGTGCGTGTGTGCAACAATCACGTGATTATATTCAGAAAATTATCTTATAATTAATTATCTACATTGATTTAAGGCTTGCACTCCCTAAGATTACTAACCACACAATAATATAAAATAATAATGGGGAAGGGAAATTGTAACCAGCGGAGGAGAGGGGAATTGAAACCAGCGGGATATAATTAAAAATTAAAACAGAAAATATTAGAGTTAAGGTTTAGGGTTACCAATACACGTAGCTTTGGCAGTCGACAAACCCTGAAAATTGGAAAAGAAAGAATAAAGGAGGGTGAGTGCATTATCAGGTTCGAAGGCGAACTTTATTAATCATAAAAAATAGACTAATGAAATTAAAAGTAAAATAGAGAAAGGACACTTAGCTTCGAATTTGATCTGATATGGTTGGCGGTCAGAGGAAGCCTCAAAGGTAACCCTAAAAATGGCAAAGGCAGACAATAGGTGAATGTATGCATAGTTCAAGAAATATAAGGGCAAACCCTAAAATCAAAGGAAACAAAATAGACTTTTAAAATGAATTAAATACATAGCTTTGTGAAGGGCGTGGCGCGTAGTCGGAAGGTATTTGTAAAGCCAAACCTGGAAAGGCACAGAAAAAAAGGAAATGTATTCAGTGTAGGGCATGATCTTCGTAAACCCTGATTAGGGCACCAGTTAATCGTGGTTAATAGAATAAATAAATTCGAATTAATTAATTATTGGTTTTTCAACCTAATTAATTAAATCGATGAAAATAGGGTTTTGATTAAATATCTCAATCCTAATATGTATTTTTATTGATTAATGAATATTTGTAATTAACTAAATAATTAAACAACTAAATTAATTTAATCAAATAAATTAAAAAATGTTAATAACTAAATTAAATTGATTAAGTTAATATTATTAAAATAAAGATTTTATATATAACAAAAGAAATTTACAAGAAGTTTATTTTAAAGTACAAAAGAGATTTTATTAAATAGCTTAAAATAAATAACAATTAGAAAAATAATGAATTTAGGAAACTCAGCTTATGTTTCAGTGTGACAAGCTTGGGAAGGACCATGGTATGTCTGCATCTTCAGGGGCGTAGGATCTGATTCCATGAAGATCCTGTGGTTGAGGCTGAGGGTGCATCGTAGGTGTTTCTTGGCAAGCTACGCTGGATCGGTGGACAACAATTGTTAAAGAAATATTATGGAACAAAATGTCCCCAGCAGGGATCGAACCTGCGCCTATAGGGAAAGGAAGAGTGCGTGCCTTCCACTGGACCATTATTTGTTCGCTGTTAGAAATGCAATCGACAAACATAATATATAAAAAAACATTACTGGGATTTTAAACTGAATACGCGCCGCCCTTGGTCCCTTCTTCTTCATCGTTAATTTTCAGAAACTCAACAACTTTAGGCAACGGTTTTTCGAGCGTGGCCGTAGACTCAAATCAGAAACCTGCAAACACTCATCAACCAAACACAAAACGATAACCCAGATCGACCCTAATCGAGCCCCTGAACAGGAAAACGCAATCAATTTGGGTTAATTTGGCCTATATCCATGGTTCCCAATTTCAAGAAACCGAAACCCTAGCCATGGCACACGATGACACCTGCGTTAAAACTCAAATCCAACTATCCAGACATGTTCTAAACATTGATACAAACCATAATATGCAATCAATTGATATTTATAATGCTTATATGACGATAATCGAATTTAAAGAAAATTGGCTAAACCGTGAGTTAATAGGCTTCGATCCAGGGTGCGGCAAGCTTTGATTCTGATTGGGATACGATCAACAAGACTCCAACAACACGGTTGATCCTTCAAAAGCCCTTGAATCGCTTCAAACTTCGACTGACGCTTCACTTGGATGTCACGGTTTTTTTGAGTTTTTTACAGAGTTCTCTTGCGGCCAAAATCCCCCTCTGGCTTTTGAGAATATCATGTATTTATAAGAGATTGGTTTAGGTTAACAAAACTGAAACAAATCCATATAAATCTTATGATTGAGATTTGATTGGTTCTGGAGATTTGAAGCAATATTGAGAGAAATTTGTTCTTGATTCTATGCTAAGGATGGGTATTTGGCTTTACGTGAAAAACAACTTTCCTTTCCATTTTTTTATTTTTTTATTTATGGTAATACTATAACAATGACGTAACTAAATGAAATTAAAAACTAACACCTAAAATTTTTTAATTATGAGTTTTTGGTTATTTTTTAGTATGTATAAAAAACTGAAAATAACTACTCTATTTAATAAAATAAGAATTTTAAAATAATAAGAAAAAGACAATTTTGTGATTTTTAAAAATGATTTAAAACAGAAATAAAGTTAGTGACAAACTAAATAAAAAATGTCAGAAGTGGGATTCGAATCGAGGACCTCTCACTCTTGTACCTTTTAACCTCAAATCCTTACCGACTGTGCTATGTCAATTATTCGAAATAAAATGACGTTTGCAAATATATGAGGCAAATTTTGGGGTATGACACATATCCCCTAGAGGGAATCAGAGCATCTGTAGCTCGGGGTCTACGGGTGCTAAGGTTTGAATGGTTTGAGGGAGAAGTTTTGCTCGCCAAGGAATAAGACCTTGTGCCTACGTATTCTCAAAGGGATGTTGAGAAAGTCAGAGCAATCGTAGTTCCCACTTATGCTAGTGGAAGCAAAGGAAAATAGACAAATGTCATCTAAATGTTCGATGTATCTAATCTATATCATCACATACATCTGTTTGTTTTTTGTTTGAAAATCTTTTCATTATAAGCTCGGGGCCATGCCACTTAGGGTGCTTAGAATGATAAAGATGCTTTTTTAGCCAGCCTTGTGGCAAAAACTTTCAATGAAGTCAGCCTTGTGACAAAAAGTTTTGATTAATCAGCCAGCCTTGTGGCAAAAGTTTCAATGAAGTCAGCCTTGTGACAAAAACTTTGATTAATCAGCCAGTATGGTGACAAAAAGTTTGATTGATTAGCCAGCCTTGTGGCAAAAAGAGTTTGATAAGTTTGATTGATTGATTGATTGTTTGTGATGATATAGATGAGATACTCCTATCATAGAGATGAAAAATGTCTAATCTCCTAGGGTATTTGATTTGGATATTGGGGATGCTTATAAGAAGCCCGTGGGTTCTTGTACGAAGCCCAAGAGGAGGCTATCCGAGGGTCCTTGCATTGTAAGCCCAAGAGGAGGCTATGGGAGGGACAATCCAGGGTCCTTGCATTGTAAGCCCAAGAGGAGGCTATGGGAGGGTCACTCGTTTGTACAAAGCCCAAGGGGAGGCATGGTATAGTTGGTCTGAGCTCTTAGAGCGATTTCACCGGGAAACCATACTCTATGTCCTAACCTAAACTAGTGGAGATTCTTTGCACGAAGCCCAATAGGAGGCTATGGGGAACCTAGTGTTGTATTAAGTTGAACAAGCACACATATCACACATATGAACAAACATGAACAAGTATTAACAAACATGAACAGGTATGAACAATTATATATATGACAAAGTGTGTGTATATAATGGAGTTTATGAAGGAAATATACCTGTAAGCATGATCCATTTGTATACACAGGGCTCGGGACTTATACTCGAGGAGAGGTCCACTTGAGTTTATTCAAAGCTATGTAAACAGGTATTTACAAAAGGGCTTGGGACTTATACCTACATGGAGGCCCATGGTATTTTTGGGAAGATTTAAAGAAAACCTTCATTTTTGATTGGTTATTCAAAGTTAAAAATCAAATTGATCGAGATATGTACAAAAATGTGTGTGTACAATGAAATACCTAATTTCATGTACAGGAATGGGTATGTACAAAAGGGGCTTGGGACTTATACCTACGTGGAGGCCCGTGTTTTATTTACAAAACATGGTTGACTGTTTTTTTGAAGTTTTATTGTTTTGAAATTTGAAAAGATTTGTTTTGAAATTTGAAAAGATTTGTTTTGAAAGAAGTTTTTGTTTTGTTTTGAAAAACTGTATAAAAAGAAAAAAAGAAATGGGACTTACACTCTCTAATATTCGAGAGGCCCCACTTCATTTTGAAAATCAATTGATCAATTAAAAGATTTAATCAATAGTTTCAAAAAGAAATGGTTTATCGTTTTTGAAAAGAATCGCGATCGCTTGTTTTTAAAATGATTTGAATTTGACAAAAATCAACTTAATTAAGTTTAAATCAAATTTTAATGCTCAATTAAGACCTAAGTGATTAGGGTTTGATAAAAAAATATTCACAAGTGATTAGGTTTGAAAATTAAACGAAAAAACAAATATTTAAAGTATTTAAAAACACTTAAAAATGTATCATTTTAAACCTAATTAAAAACACATTAAATAAATCTTTTTTTGTGATTTTTTTTGATATTGTCAAAATATGTATATTAAATAAGAGGTGTGTAAAAAATGAAGAGAAAATAAATTAATTTGATGGGTTAAATTGATTGATGAAGTTGTGAAGAAAATAGAGAAAAATAGTGTCAAAAAAATAAGGTTTTGTCTTCACTAGGGCTTGAACCCACGCCCTCTCTCTCATCAGCCAAAACTCTTGCCAACTGAGCCACGCTTGTGGCTTGTAATACATACGCTTCCATTTAATTATATATTAAACTTAACATTTGAAATTTCTGAATCAAAAATGGCGCCAAGAACACACCTTCAACTGAATTTTGAAAATCTCCAAAACTGTGTTGTTTTGATCGATCAAAGGGTCTATCTCACTCGGTTTTTCACGAGGAACATGATGGTGCCCTCATAATTCATTTATTTTTGCTCTAAGGGGGTCAATTTTCGCATGAACATGAAGAACCCTAGAACTGAAATTCAATGTGAAATCGTGTATGTGCAAGTTATGATGCAATTGATTGAGGGTTAATGATCCTCATAGGTGCAGAAACAAGATGGTATGCTCACATTTCATTTATGATGCGTGCAAGTATGAGTTTGAAGTTCATGATAACTTACCTTAAAAACGGCACAACTGAGAATCGAATTCTTGCTTGGAGGTGTTACAGAAGTTGTTTGATGATCTGGATAGCTTCAATGGACCTTATGGAAGGTGTCTGGATGCTTGGAACCATCTGAATTCATCTGGGCATGGCCATGGTACCCGACCTGCATAAGCTTCAAGAGTGAATCGAACTTGATGATTCTGAGGTTATTGGCTATATGTGATGGATTGGATAGTTCATATGTGATATATGGATGATGTTAGAAGTGATAGTTTGGACAGAATTGAGCCTGAATGAAAATTGGCATGATAAGTCTCATGTTATGCATATTTGAGAAGTGAGGTAGTGATTTTGAGTTCTTGGTGTTTTTGGGGTGTATGGATGGATCAAACACATCCCATATGATGTTTATGAGTTGTGGGAAGCATCATTTTGCTCAGAACTTGCAAGGGATGGAACTTGCACTTTCTCCTCTTTGAAACTCATGAAACTTGCAATTCAAGAAAGAAGAGAGAAAACCTATAATTGTGAGGTTTTGGTGTGAATTGAAGAGTGGAAATGACCTCTATTTATAGGCCATGAGTTCTGAATGCAGAGCCTTGCAACTTGCTTCTTCTTTGGTGATTTGGCACTTAAGGGATAGAAAGGAATCTTACCATTAAATGCATATGGTTAAAGTTACTAAACCATGGTTAAAATTGGCTATGCTTCTTATCTCTTTCCCATCTGTCTCAAATCAGAAAATATCTTCCAATTATTGCCTCTATGTATCATTACTTGGTCCATTTGGCAATTTGGCTCATAACTTAGTGAAAATGGTGAAAATTCAAGTGAAAAAGTTCACTAATGTCAAAATTCAAAACCATGGCTACACTCCATATTTTTTCATGCTCTTGGACATTTTGGAAAGCTCATGTTACACACTTCAAAACCCTAGTTGGAAGTTTCTTCAAGACCTTTAAGGAAATGGGTGAAAAAGATCCATGAACTTTGAAGAAAATGAAGTTTTAAGTGAGATTTTCAAAAGATACCAACTTTGAAGCACCATATCTCTTAAATGGTTGATCTTATGAAACAAATTTATATGTGTCAAAGTTGTTTATTGGATCAAAATCTACAACTTTCATGTTGGAAGTTTTTTTCAGTTTGTAGGTGAAATTTTGAGTTATTCCCTTCAAAAGTTTGGAAAAAACCATTGAAAAACACTGAGAAATTTTTCTAAGTATGAAAAGTCAAACTTTTGACTTTTGATTCTTGATTGATTTTCTTGATTTTCCTTGATCAAATGACTTCTTATATCATATATTGATGATTTAAAACTTCAAAAGTCATGGTTGACCAAAATTCCCCAAAAGTCAATGGTGATCTTGTACAGTGGACTTTTTCAGACGAATCGCGTTTCTGGAGATTTCAAATGAAACAGGCTATCCTCATCAAATGAATAGTATGAATGGATCTCATTGAAGCATTAGAGGATATTGAGCCATGGTTTGAGTTGTGGCACCATGTCCTGATTAAAAAGTCAGTTGTTCAGTGAATTAGGTCAAAAACCCTAATTGTCGACCAGATGAAATTGATGACAGTGGATCTTGAATTGAGATACAATTTCCATTGTATATTGTCATAGGGATTATTTGAGGATGATTGAAACCTTTGATTGACTTCCTGGGGATTTTTAGGGTTTCCCAAATGTGATCCCTGATTTCAGTCCCTGATAGTTCAAAAACCCTGATCTGAGGATTTGTCTGATCAATCTTTGTATAGGAGATGTTCTGAGCCAATGGATTAGGTCAAAATGATGTACTTGGGGTTTTGAGGTCATGTCCCAAGTCATTAGGTCAAATTCTGAGCAAAAGTCAAGAGTATGTTGTCTTCAGTCAAAACCCTAACTTGGTTGATTCAGAGCCTTTGAGCTTGTTGAAGTGAATCTCTGAGGACCAAATGTTGATTGTTGATGAAGATAGTTCTTTTGAGATGAAGGGAAAGCAAAACCCTAATTGATTGTTACTTGTACTGATGAGTGATTTCCTGATTAAATCCTGTTGAGTCACAAGTAGCAAACACAAGCTATGCAGTTTCTTAGAGATGCAAATGATGCATATGCAAATGATATGAGATGGTATCTTAGGTAAAAAATTGGGGTATGACAGATGCCCCTATTTAAGTTTCTTCAACCTGAGATATGAAGATTGAAAATCTTCGTTTTGATAGGGTGGAAGAGACTTAAATATCAGAAGACGCGAATTTTGGACCTAAGATACCAAAATTGCGAATGATGCAAGGATATCTCTACCGAGGGGATATCAAGAACTGACTCCGCTGGGGAAAAGAGATTGGGAAGGATGCCTCAATCCGTTTTTAGGAAGAGAATCCGTTTTTGTTTTCCGGGAAAGCAAGTGTATGCTTCGCCGGGGAATGATAGCTTTGTAAGAAAAGCTTACCTATCGACATTATCGACTATCAGCATGGGGATAGACTCGTTTAATAATGCGAAGGTGAAAGGTATGAAACTGTATTACCGACTATCAGCATGGTGATAGACTTGACAAGGTAAAAAGAGTTTCAAAGGTTCGGTTAATATTACCGACTATCAGCCTTGTGATAGACATGTTGAATAATATAACCAGAACAAAAGGATTACCGACTACCAGCCTCGTGATAGTGGTTTTGAAGACATGATCAATTATCAGCCAAGTGATAAAATGATCTTGGAGACTTTGCTAGGGAAATTACCGGTTATTCAGCCTTGTGAACAGTAATAAGGCCCTGATTTGTCAAATGGTCTTCATGATTGATTTCCTAGAGAGGAAAAAGCTTTTGAAAGAGACATAAGCTGCTCAGATGATGAGGCTATTGCTTATTGTCTGTTTTTCACGACTCTGTTTGAGGACTCAAAATTTGAATCTTTGGTAAAGACAAGGTTCTAACCAAGAATGAATTGGAAAGAAACAGTCGAACAAGACTTTGTTCCCATGAGGAATGAACTCAACTGGGGATTTCCTCCTTTGTTTTGAGAGGAGAAACTAAAGCAACCTTCTTCCACGAGGGATGATCTCAGTGGGGAACTGGAAAAAGAAGATGTTCTTTTCTGCTTATGGGTGACAACCTACTTGGAGAGATGACACGCCCGTACTCGTTTCTTTTTCTTTTTTCTCTTTTTTTCTTTTTTTTCTTTGGGATAGATATATCCTGAACAAGTAAGTATTGAAAAATGCAAGAATGCATAAATGATGCAAATATGTATGAATGATGAATGTCATGAATGTAGCATGCATGCTGACGATACTGACAGACAAAGAAGTATACACTGGAGATGGACCGACGTCGCAATACAACCAGATACTTGGCAAATGTTCTTCAACACGGTGCAGATAACACAGGTGATGAATGGTGTTGCATGTTTTAAACTTCTCTGGGGAAGATAAGCATCTTTACTGAGATGGAAGAGCTTCTTCACTGGAGATTGGAAATCTTCGTCACTAGGGATAAAAGACCTTCTTCACTGGGGATAGAAGAGCTTCTTTACCTCGAGGGATAATTGCTTCAAGAATTCTTTTCTGGGACAAGAATACCGTTGTTTCAACAATTTTCAGGGAGAATCCTTTTGTTCATCCTATGGAGACGACTGCTGATGTTCCTTCCGTTGTTCACAACTCAAAGGAAAATTTCGCTTTTATTTTGAAAAAGAAAAGTAAATTCATTTAAAACTTTTTTTTTTCTTTTTTTTTTTGTTTCAAAAGAGAATAACACAATTAAAGCGTCATTTTGCAAGCTGAAAGAAATTAAAGATTGCAAACAAATGGGCACAAGGCTCAAATTTATTTAATAGAATGGTAACCAGCTAAAGGCGTGATTCCATAGAGTATTTACAAAAGTTGGAAATGGTAATTATGCGGAAAAGGCTACATAGAAAGCAATAACCACTATTCCCCCTAACAACTTTGAGTTCCAACTGTGCTTGTCGCTTCAGATTGGCGATGACTTGATTGAAGATCCTTTGATGAAAAGACTCCTCAGGTGACGAAGCACGGACTGATGCAGTTACTTTGTCATAAATCCCTAATTTTTGCCTAGATTGCCCTTTCAGGTTTTCAATCTACCAGGATGAATTCTTTTCTGTTTATTGTCTCTAATTTTTGCCTGGACCGCCCTTTCGGGTTTTCAGTCCACCGAGACGCTCATTTTTGCCTAAGTCGCCCTTTGCGGGTTTTCAACTTACCGAGCTGTTCTTTTGTATTTTTTTAGACAAAGTATTTCTTGACTGCATCAGCATTCACAGGATGCGGGAGTTCATCACCATCCATGGTTGCAAGAGTCATGGCGCCGCCAGAAAATGTTCTTTTGACAACATACGGGCCTTCGTAATTAGGAGACCATTTGCCCCTAGAATCTGGTTGAAAAGACAAGATCTTTTTAAGCACGAGGTCGCCTTCTCGAAATTCACGAGGTCGAACCTTTTTGTTGAAAGCTTGTTTCATTCTTGCTTGGTATAACTGTCCATGGCATAGAGCAGTCATACGTTTTTCTTCGATTAAGTTCAACTAATCGTATCTGCTTTGACACCATTCAGCCTCTGATAACTTAGTCTCCATGAGGACTCTCATTGATGGTATTTCAACTTCTACGGGGAGCACAGCTTCCATGCCGTATACTAGAGAAAAGGGAGTTGCCCCTGTTGAAGTACGCACGGAAGTACGGTACCCATGTAAAGCAAATGGCAGCATTTCATGCCAGTCTTTGTAAGTGACGACCATTTTCTGGACGATCTTCTTAATGTTCTTGTTAGCGGCTTCGACGGCGCCGTTCATTTTTGGTCTGTAAGGAGCAGAGTTATGATGCTCAATCTTGAATTCCTCACACAGTTCTTTCATCATTTTGTTGTTCAAGTTTGAACCATTGTTAGTAATGATCTTGCTGGGAATACCATATCGGCAAATGATGTTATTCTTGATAAACCTCACAACCACTTGTCTTGTAACATTGGCGTAAGACGCTGCTTCGACCCATTTGGTGAAGTAATCAATTGCTACCAAGATGAAACGATGACCGTTTGAAGCTTTTGGTTCGATCATTCCAATCATGTCGATCCCCCACATGGAAAAAGGCCATGGAGATGAGAGAATGTTGAGTAGAGTCGGTGGCACATGGATCTTATCTGCGTAGATCTGGCACTTGTGACATCTCTTCATGTGTTTGTAACAATCAGATTCCATTGTCAACCAATAGTATCCTGCTCTTAAGATCTTTTTGGACATTGCATGTCCATTTGAATGAGTTCCAAAGGACCCTTCATGCACTTCATGCATTAACATGTCTGCTTCGTGTCTATCCACGCATCTGAGCAAAACTATGTCGAAGTTTCTTTTGTATAGCACATCTCCGTTCAGGAAGAAACTGCCAGAAAGTCTCCTTAGAGTTTTCTTATCTTTGTTTGATGCCCCAAGTGGGTACTCTTGAGTTTGAAGGAAGCGTTTGATGTCGTGGAACCACGGTTTATCATCGATGACTGCTTCGGTTGCAAACACATAGGCGGGCCTTTCAAGGCGCGTAATTCTGACTGTAGGCATATCATTCCAATGATTGACTTTGAACATGGAAGATAGAGTAGCCAAGGCGTCTGCCATTCGATTCTGATCTCGAGGTATATGATGCAATTCAACCTTGTTGAAGAAAGTCAACAGACGTCTTGCATAATCTCTGTAAGTAATCAAGCCAGGGTGGTAAGTTTCCCATTTGTCTTTGATTTGGTTGATCACGAGAGCTGAATCTCCATATATGTCTAGGATCTTGATCCTTAAGTCAATGGCTTCTTCGAGACCCATGATACAAGCTTCATATTCTGCGATGTTGTTGGTGCACTCAAATAGCAATCTGGCGGAGAACGGGATATGAGTACCCTTGGGAGTGATAATGATTGCCCCAATTCCATTGCCAAAAGCGTTTACTGCTCCATCAAAAATTAGGCCCCATCTTGATCCAGGCTCAGGACCTTCTTCTGGTAACGGTTCATCACAATCTTTCATCTTCAAGTACAAAACATCTTCGTCAGGAAAGTCAAGCTTGAGAGATTGATATTCATTAATTGGTTGATGCGCCAAGTGATCGGCAAGAATGCTTCCTTTGACCGCTTTTTGAGCACGGTATTCAATGTCATACTCAGATAACAGCATTTGCCATCGGGCAGTCCTTCCTGTTAAGGCAGGCTTTTCAAAGACGTACTTGATCGGATCCATTTTGGAGATTAACCAAGTAGTATTGTTGATCATGTATTGGCGGAGACGTTTTGAAGCCCAAGCCAAAGCACAACACGTTTTTTCGAGCATGGAGTAACAAGACTCACAATCTGTGAATTTCTTACTCAAGTAATAGATGGCATGCTCCTTCTTACCGGTTTCATCTTGCTGTCCAAGCATACAGCCCATGGATTCTTCCAACACGGTAAGGTACATGATTAGTGGTCTTCCTTCAACTGGAGGAATCAATATTGGTGGTTCTAACAGGTACTCTTTGATACTGTCAAACGCTTTCTGGCAATCTTCGGTCCATACAACCCCTTGATCTTTGCGGATAAGCTTGAAAATTGGCCCACATGTAGCAGTCATTTGAGAGATAAATCTGGAGATGTAGTTCAATCGTCCGAGAAATCCTCTTACTTGCTTTTCAGTTTTTGGTGCAGGCATCTCTTGAATAGCTCTGACTTTGTCGGGATCTACTTCAATACCTCTTTGGCTGACAATGAAACCTAAGAGTTTTCCAGATCTAACCCCAAAAGTACATTTGTTAGGATTCAAGCGAAGCTGATATTTCCTTAGTCGTTGAAACAACTTCAGAAGGTATTCAATATGTTCTTCTTCTGTGCTGGACTTGGCTATCATGTCGTCCACATAAACTTCAATTTCTTTATGCATCATGTCATGAAAGAGAGTAGTCATTGCCCTTTGGTAAGTTGCGCCGGCATTCTTTAATCCAAATGGCATCACTTTGTAGCAAAAGGTACCCCATGGGGTGATGAAAGATGTCTTCTCCATGTCTTCAGGAGCCATCTTGATCTGATTATAACCGGAGAACCCGTCCATAAAGGAAAAGACGTTGAACTTAGCGGTGTTATCAACCAGCATGTCGATATGTGGTAATGGAAAGTCATCTTTGGGACTGGCTTTGTTCAAGTCACGGTAGTCAACACACATTCTGACTTTGCCATCTTTCTTCGGAACTGGCACAATGTTGGCCAACCATTGAGGATACTCAGAGGTGACAAGAAAACCTGCGTCGAGTTGCTTTTGAACTTCCACTTTGATCTTGTTAGCCATATCAGGGTGAGTCCTTCGCAATTTCTGCTTAACTGGCGGACATTCTGGCTTCAATGGCAAGTAATGCTGAACAATATTGGTATCCAACCCAGGCATGTCTTGGTAGGACCAGGAAAACACGTCAACATATTCTTTGAGAAGGTCTGTCAACTTACTCTTGACATCATCATCAAGCAGCGATCCAATGGTCACTTCTTTTTTGTCTTCTTCAGAACCCAAGTTGATCTTTTCTAAAGGCTCTTTGTGAGGCAGAATAGCTCTTTCCTCGTGCTTAAGTAATCGAGAGATCTCGTCCGGGATCTCCTCTTCTTCCTCTTCTTCGGCTTCGAACACAGGAAACTCAAAGTTGGGAGAGGGCATAGGGTTATTGCATTCAATGGGTTTATCAATAGTAAATCTGCACATGTGATTTATATTTATTTCAGAAAATTTATGAATGCAAGAGTGTGCAGATTTTTTTGAAAAGTTTTTTTCTTTATTTCGGTTTTTTAGGATTACCATTTCCAGAAAAAGCAAAAATAAAACATATAATGTAGGGAATTCAAAATGACACTTTATTTATGATTCATTTTTGAAACAAAGCCCTAAACACAAACTCATTTGTCTTGGGCAGGACAAAGAGGGAAACTTTTAAAACAAGGCCCTATACACAAAGTTATTTGGGCGGAACATTTGAAAGCAAAGCCCTATAAAACATCTCTCTGCTTTGGGCAAGGCAGGAGGTCAAAATAACAGCTAGGTGATTACTTTGAGCGGCGAACAACATTCGGAACATCGACAGCCTTCCAGTAGCAACGAACTCCTCTGTGTATTATGTATTCAGGAAAATTCTCCCCAGAATTATCTTCAGTATTGACATTGACTGCTGGTCGAGCAGGATTTGAAGGTCCTGGTTTGTCAACCTTGTTCTTTGTAGAGTTGAAACGGTCTTCTTCCACTTCTTGAAGAGCATAAGATGAGTCACAATCTTCAGAATTTTCAGGATGTATTTCCCAGTCTTCAGGATGAAGAGACTCATAGTCAGCGACACTTTCCGAGTCAGTTGCGGGACCATCTTCCCCTTCATCTTCAAAAATGGCATTTATGTGATAATAACCATCATCAGGATTATCAACCTTGGCAGATGCGTTGAATCCGAAATCTTCAGTAATCTCAGGCTGCTGAGAGAATTGACAGGGCTGATAAACCTCTTCTGGTTGACTATTATATTCAAAGGAATCTCCCCATCCAGTTGGTTGAATATCCTCAATCGCAATCTTGTAACTTTCAGGTGCAGTGTATTTCACCATGTAATCAAATTTTCCACTTGGTTGTCCCAAGGTGTCCCAGATCTCTGCAGGAACAGGCTCAATTTCTTTGCCTTTGGATTTCTCTGAAGGAGGATATGGTTCTTCCTGAGATATGTATCCCGAGTCATTGAGATAACATTTCCATTCTTCTTCATCATCAGGTAGACCTTCTTCGATATATTCTTCGATAAGGACATTAACCTCTTGAGGGATTGGATTAAGGAACCCTCCACTAATGAACGTTTCTTTGATCGGACGAAGGGTTTCATCCTTCTTGGTGCAGTTTGAGAACATTGGTGAACATCCGAGACCTGCTCTAGTTTCATTCTTGGTCGGGATCACAACTTGCCCCCAGCCAGTGGTAGTTCCATCTTTCACTACTTTCATTGCCTCTTTGTAAGAAGAGATCGATGCTTTCTTTTTGGAAGATTCGTCTTCTAAAGAGAGACCTTGGAACTGAGTTCCTTCCACATCATCAGCACTGATAAAAGAGAAATTGGATAAATGACTCACCATTAAGGCTTGTTCTCCACTTATTGTTACCAATTTTCCATTTGTTACAAATTTTAACTTTTGATGGAGCGTAGAAGTTACTGCCCCTGCTTCATGGATCCATGGTCGTCCTAACAGACAGCTATAAGCAGCCTGAATGTCCATGACCTGGAAAGTGATTTGGAATGTATGTGGGCCAATTGTCATGGGAAGGTTGACTTCGCCGATAACAGATTTTCGCGAACCATCAAATGCTTTGACAACTACACCACTGAACTTCATAGGCATTCCTTGGTAAGACAAGCGAGCAAGAGTCGTCTTCGGCATCACATTTAAGGAAGATCCGGTGTCTACCAACACATTGGACAAAGAGTCTGACTGACAGTTCATAGAAATGTGCAAAGCAAGATTGTGATTTTTACCCTCCTCGGGGAGTTCTTCATCACAGAAGCTTAAATTGTTGCAAGCTGTTATGTTGGCTATTATCCCATCAAAGTGGTCAACAGTCACATCATGGTCTACAAAAGCTTGATCCAAAACTCTCATCAGGGGTTCCCTGTGGGCTTCTGAATTCAACAGCAATGAAAGTATTGAGATCTTTGAAGGAGTCTGCATAAGCTGATCCACAATCTTGTATTCACTTCTTTTGATAAGCTTCAAAATTTCGTCAAAGTCGGGATTCACATTGGTTCCACTGGACTGACCAACATCAGTGTTTGTGTTACTGACAGGAGTTTCCACAGGATTTCCCACTGGAACATTGGCAGGATTTTGTCTGGTTGCAGGAGCAACAGGCTGCTTTGAAGGTAGTGGAGTATACACACGTCCACTTCTTGTTACTCGACTCACATCGGCGATATTCACGACAGATGAAAGAGTAGGTAAAGGAACTTCTTGTCCATTCTTTATCATGGTAGCATTGTAGTTGTATGGAACTGCCTTGTCAGAGTCATAGGGAACAGGTCCAGGTAGACAAATGATCAAAGGAGCAACCGGAACCTTCGGCTTGTTGTAGGTAACTTCTATGCGCTCAGGCATGTTGAAATGAGGAACGATGACGTTAACTGTAGGCATTTCCGAGTTGATATCTGAGACTAAAAGCTCATGCGGATAGCATCCTATCATGTTAACTTCATTTTCATTCCTATTTCTATAGATCTGAATAGTACCTGTCGCACCCTGAATTTTGACCTAAGTTTTTTATCTGATTCAGTCACATTAGCATCAATCAATTCATCTGCATCCAAATTAAATTTCGATTTCATACATTTGCATTTCAAATTATTATGAAATTCATAATTAATTTGTCATCTTTTTTAATTTGCATCTTGAATTCAATTTTATCATTGCATTTTACCTTTTAATAAATTAACTTGCATTTTCTCTTTGAAATTCTATTTAAAATTGATTTAATGATTAAATTATCATTTAATTGTTACCAATTCAAATTAGAATTAAAATAGAATCTATAGGATCATATAATTCATGCATTTAAAATAATTTTTGTTTTTTACTTCATCTTTTATTATTTTATTATTGTACATATATTAGTCCAAATACAAAACAAAACAAAAAAAGAGAAAAAAGTTTCCTCCTTCCTCATGTAGCCCACGCCTATTATCTGCTCCGCCGCTCTGCTATCAGACCCTGCATCATAGCTGTACCAATAGAGTCCAAATCTTTCACCAAAATAGACACAAACAATACCTGCATCAAAAAGCATTGAAACAGTTTACCACAATTGTCCAAAAACTCTTCAGTTTTCCCCCCAATTTTCATCCAAACCCTAATCTTCTGCTCTATATAAACAACAACAATCAGCACAACAAGAGGGGAGCCGCCAACGATTATCATCAAAACCTCTGCCAAAACTTCCCCTCAACACCCAAAGGTTCAAAACCTAAACACACCCTTCAATACTATCTGCATATACCTCCATCATTCATATACACAACCTAACAGAACCTCACCTTCATTCAAAACCACAACAAAACCGTATCACTCAGCAACAAACCCAGTCTTTGCCTCTTCAAATCCTTCACTCAAACCTTCTGTCGAACTCACAACTCACCAAAACCTCACTCAAACTCAGACTTCACCAACATCATCTATACGAAACCTAACCACAAACCTTCTAACTCTTCCATACACTCGTAACTCTCATAGCAACAAAACCTCACCACACTCACAACAACACAACATCACTTCACCGAAATCTCTCGCAACCACACAACAACCACTCAAACAGAACAACAATTTCAGAAGCAACGAAGAACGGAGACGAAGCAGAGCGAAGAAGAACAAGTACCTGGTTTGTTGTTTTCGTTTGATTTACGCTTTAAGACTCATGTTGTAATTTGTAACCGAAAATCATAATGAAATTGGGGTTGGGGCGTGATTGGGGCTGAGGGTTTTGTATGCTTGTTTCACTGTCTTCGCGAGCGAGAGAGATGAGAAATCGACGGTGAGAAGGCGAGATCGAGTGAGGAAGAGAGTTTCGATTTTGTTGTTGTTTGTTCACCGAAACGTTGTGAGAGAGAGATGCCATGAAAGAACTATGAATCGCGAAGTAGAGGAAAGCATAGGCAGAGATATCGTGAAGGAGATGTCGAACTTGAATCTAGGTTTCCTTTGGGTAAAAACGATTTTGTGATGTGATGAGGGTTACGGATTCGGTTCCAACCCGGTTCGGCCCAAAAGATTTTTTTTTTGGCATGTCAGATTTTGTTGTTGTTATTTGCTAATGGGCCTCTGGTTGCAATCTGTTTCTTGGCCCAATGCTGTTCGATTTCTTTTTTTTTCTTCTTATATTTGTTTAATCTATTACAAATAAAACTAAAAAAAATTGTTGATATTTTAATCCATTTTATCTTAGAAACTAAGATAAACTTTATTTTTTTCTTTTAAATGTATGTTTAGACTTTATTTAAAGTTTTTTTACCAAATAACTTCTTTTTTTAAATTTCATTTCTCACTCCAAATATTTTCACCAATAAAAAACTTCAAAAATGCTTTTAATAATTAAATTGAATTTTGTTAATAATGGTTGAAAAGAGGGGGTTGTACGTACTTGTACAAGTTGCTCTAAAGCATTTAGACGATGGCCGTTAAGCTTTTGTTTGAATGCTTTGATTCCATTAAAGATCCTTAAAATTCTATTTGTCTCACCTTTCTCTACAAAACGTTTTTTATCAAATCAATTTCGGTTTATAATGGATTAATCAAGAGGGGGTTGTACGTACTTGTACAAGTTGCTCTTTCAAGCATTTAGGCGATGGCCGTTAAGCTTTTGTTTGAATGCTTGTATCCCATTAAAAAACTTCATCAAGCTCAATTTAGCAAATGCTCTTTCAAGTACTTTAGGCGATGGCCGTTAAGCCATTGTTTAAATGCTTGAATTCCGCTTTTTCATAAAACGATTTCAATTCAAACTCATCTTTTCTTTGCCCAAGTGCAAATCTCGCCCAAGTGCGAACCACATTCAAAAACTCGTCCTTCCCGCCCAAGTGCGATTGGACCCATTAAAATCAACCAACAAATTCGTAGTTCCTTCCGAACTACATTCGCTCTGATTCTTCCATTGAAGATATGTAGGCACAAGACTCAAATGTCTTGGCGAGCACACTAATAAAAAATATAATTTCGTAGTTCTTCCGAACTACATTCGCTCTGATTCTTCCATTGAAGATATGTAGGCACAAGACTCAAATGTCTTGGCGAGCACACTAATAAAAAATATAATTTCGTAGTTCCTCCGAACTACATTCGCTCTGATTCTTCCATTGAAGATATGTAGGCACAAGACTCAAATGTCTTGGCGAGCACACTAATAAAAAATATAATTTCGTAGCCCCGAACTACGAACGCTCTGACTTTCCCCATTGGGAATACGTAGGCACAAGACTCAAATGTCTTGGCGAGCTCAATAATAAAAAACCCAAATCCCGTTTCTTTCTTGTCCATATATTAATAAAGAACGCAAGTAGATAATAAGCTAACAATCGATCACAAGATTAACTAAATGGGTCCCATCGAGTACGATGGAGGTAAGGGGTGCTAATACCTTCCCCTTACTTAACCGACTCCCGAACCCAAATTTGGTTGCGAAGACCATCTTTGTCCATTTCATTTCATTTGTGGGTTTTGTCAATATTTTTCCTTTCCCATTGGAACAAATAAAATTTGGTGGCGACTCTGTTTTGTTACAATTTCGTGGCGATGATTTTTTGACCCGCGACAGCTGGCGACTCTGCTGGGGAATTCCAAGAGAGTCAACCCTAATTTAGTTTCTTTTGCGATTTTGTTTTCATTTATTTACTTGCTTCTTTATTGCTTTTATTATATCATTGTTTGATTTCTCATCATTATGGTTGGAATCTTTCTATTATTGGCACTTTATGGACAAAGCTCTACGCCCGAGCTCAAGAAACACATAAGATAAGATGGTGGTTTAGTATTAAACTTGCTTGACGTAGTGTCAAGTAGGAGATACTAATACCCCGCCTAGAGTAGGTCCTTTGAGAAGATGTCTTTGGTTGAGTAAGTTATTTACTCGAGCGATGATGTTTTCAATTTGGATCGTTAACTCTAGGGACCTTTTAGAAAGACCCTGAAACCATGACTTTTAGGAAATGGTGGTTTCGCACCCAACTTGCGTAACGTAACTATTACTGTGGGTATGTGCGAAAACCACACTCAGAATAGACTTCGTTTGAAAACACAGTTGGGTGGTAAGTTATTTACTAGATAACTGAGTTTTCAAAAGAAGTTTGTAACTCTGAGAACCGCGTCTAGAACCTTGTCAAAAAAAAAACCTTAGAACTATCCTGTGGTGAGCCACTGTGTGCCAAATAATTTGAATTTTTCTGTATCCAATTGATTGAAAGTCCATTACTTATGAATCATACATGATATGACATTGCATTCATTCTTGCATTAAAAACAAAAAAAATCATCATGCATCTGCATTCATTTGCATCTCAATCCAGTACTCATACATCTATTCCTCCGACAGTTTAACAAGGCAAGCTGATTCCCCGACATCCTTATCAGACGCGTAGTGTCTCTCGAAAAAGAATGGTTGACCAAGAGCAACACAACATGGAAGTTAGGATGGAAATCGACGAGTTGAAAGGAAGCATCACCAAGCTCACTGAGATGATGCAAGTGCTAATAGCTAGGGATGCTGAACCCCAAAGAACTGTCATAGCTGAAGTCTCCGAAGCTGTTGAGGATCCCATTCCCGTTCAGAGGCCACCTTCTACCTGGCCAGAATTTGGTTTACCACCTGGTTATACGCCCCCATTCGCGAATACTTTGGGAGTAGGACTTTCTGCGCAACAAATTGCACCAATACCAGTCGCTGCTGAACAGTCACCGATTGTTCACACTACTGTTCAACCTACTTTCAACAATCCTCCTTTTGTCTATCATGTTGATGATTCCGAACGTGGTGATCAAGAACACAACCACGAGGTGGAGGAAGTGAAAGAAAAGTACAATGTCCTTGAGAAAAGGTTGAAAGCTGTTGAAGGAAATGACATTTTTGGATTTGACACCATGAACCTCTGTTTAGTTTCTGACTTGATTGTGCCTGCAAAGTTCAAAGTCCCTGAGTTCGAGAAATATAAGGGGCACACTTGTCCTAAAGATCATCTGACTATGTACTTTCGCAAGATGGCCGCCTATGCCAACAATGACAAATTGCTCGTCCACATCTTTCAAGATAGCTTAGCTGGAGCTTCTCTGAAATGGTACATGAGTTTGAAGAGGGATCATATCCAAACATGGAGAGATTTGGGTGAAGCTTTCCTGAAACAATACAAATACAATATGGACTTAGCCCCTGATCGCAGACAACTTCAGACTATGACCATGAGAGATAGGGAAACTTTCAAAGTGTATGCCCAACGCTGGAGAGAGCTAGCTGCTCAAGTCGAACCTCCTCTCGCTGAAAAAGAGCTTACTAGTATGTTTATGGATACCTTGCAGCCAGTTTTCTATGAGAAAATGATTGGAAGTGTCTCTTCTAGCTTTGCTGACCTGGTCACTATTGGAGAAAGGGTCGAAGAAGGCTTGAAAAATGGCAAGATTGTCAATGCTGCTGAATCTTCCAATAACAACCAAACAAAGAGATTCCCTGGAAACTTCCATAGAAAGAAAGAAGGTGAAACTAATGCTGTTGTGACTAGTGGTGAAGGACCTCAAAATCCACAACCTTATCAAGTTCCAACTTATCCACAAGCACCATTCATGCCTTACTATCAATATCCACATGTTGCAGCTGCTCAACATCAACAACCATACATCCCAATGCCATCGCATCAACAACCATGGAACGCTTCTCATCAGAATGCTTCACAAAGTGCTCCTCAGAATGCTCAACAAAATCAGAATAGGCAGCAGAATCAGAATAGGCCTCAGAAAGATCCACCAAAGGAGCCTCGCCGCATCGACCCAATTCCAATGACTTACACTGAATTGTGGCCTGCGCTAATCCATCAGTCATTGATAGCTCCTAGGCCAACCAAAGCTCCAACGCCACCATTCTCCAAAGGATATAATCCTAATGCTAAGTGTGCTTTTCATAGCGGAGTAGTTGGTCATTCCATTGAAGACTGCTGGGTTCTGAAGGAGAAGGTTCAAGACCTGATCGAGAGCAAGATGCTCACCTTCCGAGATATTAATCCGAATGTGGTCACTAATCCCCTACCCCATTGAGTGTCGAATCAAAAGGGATGTTCCTAAAGCCAGATATCAGACGGGAAAGCTCATCCTTGCTGCTGATAGTTACTAGGCCTTTGTCTTTTTCATTTCTTAATTTTCCTTGTTTGTACTGTGTTTTGTCGCATTTGAATTCTGTAATCCTTAATCGTAATTTTAATGAAATGAGCATTGCATTTGTTTTGAATCAATCATAACGTGTTTCTCTTTCTTTATTTCTGTATCACTTACACAAATTCAAAAAAAAATACAAAAATTGTGCTTTTCCATTTCATTTTCTTTATCAACTTTCTGTCTAAGCAAGATTTGAGGGAGGATGACGATAAACGAAATATCCAATTTGCATCAGTGTGCTTTCAAATAAAACTTTGTTGATGATGTACAGGCATTCTTTCAAATCCCCAAACACTGGAGATATAAGGAAGATAATCCTTCGTTAACCCCTTCGAGCCTTAGAAGTAGGTGTTTTCTTTTTGCACGAAAATTGAAACCCTTAATCAAAACCTGGGGCAGGGTAGTTGTTCAGTTAAAGTGACTAATGCATCTGATTTCCAAGAAGATCATTTCATGGGAACCATTCCCGACCAAAGGTTCAACCGCATCCTCTCTTCGTACACAATGTCGAAGTGGTAGTGAACATCTAAAGCTTACAACAGTTGTTTCCCTTGGAACAGTAATAAGGCAGTCACAAATCTCAAATTCTCATATCATTGAACAAATGTCACACAAGTTGTTCAAACAAAAAAAAAATCAAAGAAAAGCCCGCTAAGTCAAAACCTAAAAAGGAGACTTAGGCAAAAATAATAAGGGTACAAAAGTAAAAAAAAGAGATCAAAAGATCATTGTCAAAAGCAAGAACAAACTTGTGTGACTGTCAAAGAAGAATAGGTGACTGCCACCTTAGAACTCATTGGTTCTCAAACATCGTCTGCAAATTCTCTTGGAAGTCGAATACTTGTAAGAGTTAACTGAACTTAGGACTGGAGTACATCACGAAGAATGGGTGGGTTAAAAATAAAATTTTTGAGCCTATATCCTTTGTTTCTTAAACCGTGAACCTGACCACGTTACAACCTTCAAAAGTCCTAATTGAAGCAAGGTTTCTTTTGAAAGCATACTAAAGCAAGGTTGCGTTAACCTGACTCCTGAATGTTTGCTAATCATTTGTTTGGATACCACGCTATCACATCATCTTTCACACCTTGAATTTCAAACTTCCATTGCATCCTCATTGGGATTTATTCATCGTATACCACAATTTCATTTCAATAAATGATTGTTTTCAAAATTTGCATGCACGTCGCATTAAAATTACCATTTCTGAATTGAATAGTTTCATCTGCAAATCAGCACCTTCCATCAAGGAAGTTCCAACAATGGAAATCATTTGAAGAGCCTAAAGTGGAACCATCAAGGTCACATCACTTCAGAAGTCCATCATTCAGGGGCATTTCATTTCAAAGTTCCCAAACACTGAGGCATGTCATCTCAGGATCATCTGTTTGAATCCAAAATTTGTTGAAGCAAAGTTTCTCCATATACTCAACATTCTGGGGCAAATCAAGGCCAAAACCTTTCCTTCAAGTGGTCCAAGCAGACTATGCCATACAAAGTGGTCCTCAAACTCAGAATAAGTGTCGGGAATTATGCTTGCACAAACTCCTACCAAAAGACCTTTTCCACCTCATAAAAAAATTTTATTGCCCTCCAATGGGGCATCTCTTCAAATATTCCAAACCACAAATTCATTCATAGCATGCATTCATCAATCATGCATATCATTCATGGGGCAACCTCCCGCAAACATCAAATCAAAAAAAAAATCAATCTTGCTCGATCTTTTCCATTGAAAATTAAGCCCAGTTCACCATGGACATCCAAAAAATGCATTGCCTATTGGCACATATCTAGTAAATTCATTACCTACATTGATCAAATTATCATATGCATCATTACACGTGCATCAATTTGCACAAAAGAAAAAAAAAAACAAAATGTCTCATACATAAGCACAAAGCATACATAAGGGATCATTATCTTCTTGTCAATTTGAGCCAACCCATTGGTTAAAATCAATCATCAATTCTCTTGTCATTCTGAATCAACCCATTGGTTGAGAATAATCTTTCTCGTTGTCAGCCCATTGGTTGAAATTTATCATTTACCTCCTCAACTCATTGGTTGAAATTTCAGTCTTATTTTTTGGTTGAAATCAATTTCTTCATACCCTCATCAACTCATTGGTTGATGATAGCTTTATTTCTGTTATAATCGTACTCAACTCATTGGTTGTGGACGATGTGTCGACTTTCATCAGCTCATTGGTTGATGTCAGTTATGTCTTTTAAAGTCAACTCATTGGTTGATAACGAATTATTGTTTACCTACATTAACTCATTGGTTGATGTTGGTTGTTTCCTTGTTTTAATCAACTCATTGGTTGATAACGAATTGTTGTTTACCTTCATTAACTCGTTGGTTGATGTTGGCATTTCCTGTTTTAACCGTACTCAACTCATTGGTTGTGGACGATGTGTCGACTTTCATCAGCTCATTGGTTGATGTCAGTTATGTCTTTTAAAGTCAACTCATTGGTTGATACCGAATTGTTGTTTACCTACATTAACTCATTGGTTGATGTTGGCGTCTATCTGTTTTAAATCGTACTCAACTCATTGGTTGTGGACGATGTGTCGACTTTCATCAGCTCATTGGTTGATGTTAGTTATGTCTTTTAAAGTCAACTCATTGGTTGATACCGAATTGTTGATTACCTACATTAGCTCATTGGTCGATGTTGTTTGTTTCCTTGTTTTAATCAAATCAACTCATTGGTTGAAAACGATTCTTTTGGCACCATTGCCTTTCCCCAGCAAGTGTTCTCATTGGAACTCCTTCACACAATCATTTTATCAATTCCCACATAATTTACTTATCATCTTCATATCTTCAACAAAAATTCATGCATTCATGCATTCATGACAGTTCATCGCATCAAGGGCCAAAATTCAGGTCACTTGGTATTTAATTACCTTTCTCCTTTGATATCCCGAAGATCAAAGTCCTTCGAGCTATCTGGTTAAAAATAATTAAATAGGGGCATCTGTCGCACCCTGAATTTTGACCTAAGTTTTTTTATCTGATTCAGTCACATTAGCATCAATCAATTCATCTGCATCCAAATTAAATTTCGATTTCATACATTTGCATTTCAAATTATTATGAAATTCATAATTAATTTGTCATCTTTTTTAATTTGCATCTTGAATTCAATTTTATCATTGCATTTTACCTTTTAATAAATTAACTTGCATTTTCTCTTTGAAATTCTATTTAAAATTGATTTAATGATTAAATTATCATTTAATTGTTACCAATTCAAATTAGAATTAAAATAGAATCTATAGGATCATATAATTCATGCATTTAAAATAATTTTTGTTTTTTACTTCATCTTTTATTATTTTATTATTGTACATATATTAGTCCAAATACAAAACAAAACAAAAAAAGAGAAAAAAGTTTCCTCCTTCCTCATGTAGCCCACGCCTGTTATCTGCTCCGCCGCTCTGCTATCAGACCCTGCATCATAGCTGTACCAATAGAGTCCAAATCTTTCACCAAAATAGACACAAACAATACCTGCATCAAAAAGCATTGAAACAGTTTACCACAATTGTCCAAAAACTCTTCAGTTTTCCCCCCAATTTTCATCCAAACCCTAATCTTCTGCTCTATATAAACAACAACAATCAGCACAACAAGAGGGGAGCCGCCAACGATTATCATCAAAACCTCTGCCAAAACTTCCCCTCAACACCCAAAGGTTCAAAACCTAAACACACCCTTCAATACTATCTGCATATACCTCCATCATTCATATACACAACCTAACAGAACCTCACCTTCATTCAAAACCACAACAAAACCGTATCACTCAGCAACAAACCCAGTCTTTGCCTCTTCAAATCCTTCACTCAAACCTTCTGTCGAACTCACAACTCACCAAAACCTCACTCAAACTCAGACTTCACCAACATCATCTATACGAAACCTAACCACAAACCTTCTAACTCTTCCATACACTCGTAACTCTCATAGCAACAAAACCTCACCACACTCACAACAACACAACATCACTTCACCGAAATCTCTCGCAACCACACAACAACCACTCAAACAGAACAACAATTTCAGAAGCAACGAAGAACGGAGACGAAGCAGAGCGAAGAAGAACAAGTACCTGGTTTGTTGTTTTCGTTTGATTTACGCTTTAAGACTCATGTTGTAATTTGTAACCGAAAATCATAATGAAATTGGGGTTGGGGCGTGATTGGGGCTGAGGGTTTTGTATGCTTGTTTCACTGTCTTCGCGAGCGAGAGAGATGAGAAATCGACGGTGAGAAGGCGAGATCGAGTGAGGAAGAGAGTTTCGATTTTGTTGTTGTTTGTTCACCGAAACGTTGTGAGTGAGAGATGCCATGAAAGAACTATGAATCGCGAAGTAGAGGAAAGCATAGGCAGAGATATCGTGAAGGAGATGTCGAACTTGAATCTAGGTTTCCTTTGGGTAAAAACGATTTTGTGATGTGATGAGGGTTACGGATTCGGTTCCAACCCGGTTCGGCCCAAAAGATTTTTTTTTTGGCATGTCAGATTTTGTTGTTGTTATTTGCTAATGGGCCTCTGGTTGCAATCTGTTTCTTGGCCCAATGCTGTTCGATTTCTTTTTTTTTCTTCTTATATTTGTTTAATCTATTACAAATAAAACTAAAAAAAATTGTTGATATTTTAATCCATTTTATCTTAGAAACTAAGATAAACTTTATTTTTTTCTTTTAAATGTATGTTTAGACTTTATTTAAAGTTTTTTTACCAAATAACTTCTTTTTTTAAATTTCATTTCTCACTCCAAATATTTTCACCAATAAAAAACTTCAAAAATGCTTTTAATAATTAAATTGAATTTTGTTAATAATGGTTGAAAAGAGGGGGTTGTACGTACTTGTACAAGTTGCTCTAAAGCATTTAGACGATGGCCGTTAAGCTTTTGTTTGAATGCTTTGATTCCATTAAAGATCCTTAAAATTCTATTTGTCTCACCTTTCTCTACAAAACGTTTTTTATCAAATCAATTTCGGTTTATAATGGATTAATCAAGAGGGGGTTGTACGTACTTGTACAAGTTGCTCTTTCAAGCATTTAGGCGATGGCCGTTAAGCTTTTGTTTGAATGCTTGTATCCCATTAAAAAACTTCATCAAGCTCAATTTAGCAAATGCTCTTTCAAGTACTTTAGGCGATGGCCGTTAAGCCATTGTTTAAATGCTTGAATTCCGCTTTTTCATAAAACGATTTCAATTCAAACTCATCTTTTCTTTGCCCAAGTGCAAATCTCGCCCAAGTGCGAACCACATTCAAAAACTCGTCCTTCCCGCCCAAGTGCGATTGGACCCATTAAAATCAACCAACAAATTCGTAGTTCCTTCCGAACTACATTCGCTCTGATTCTTCCATTGAAGATATGTAGGCACAAGACTCAAATGTCTTGGCGAGCACACTAATAAAAAATATAATTTCGTAGTTCTTCCGAACTACATTCGCTCTGATTCTTCCATTGAAGATATGTAGGCACAAGACTCAAATGTCTTGGCGAGCACACTAATAAAAAATATAATTTCGTAGTTCCTCCGAACTACATTCGCTCTGATTCTTCCATTGAAGATATGTAGGCACAAGACTCAAATGTCTTGGCGAGCACACTAATAAAAAATATAATTTCGTAGCCCCGAACTACGAACGCTCTGACTTTCCCCATTGGGAATACGTAGGCACAAGACTCAAATGTCTTGGCGAGCTCAATAATAAAAAACCCAAATCCCGTTTCTTTCTTGTCCATATATTAATAAAGAACGCAAGTAGATAATAAGCTAACAATCGATCACAAGATTAACTAAATGGGTCCCATCGAGTACGATGGAGGTAAGGGGTGCTAATACCTTCCCCTTACTTAACCGACTCCCGAACCCAAATTTGGTTGCGAAGACCATCTTTGTCCATTTCATTTCATTTGTGGGTTTTGTCAATATTTTTCCTTTCCCATTGGAACAAATAAAATTTGGTGGCGACTCTGTTTTGTTACAATTTCGTGGCGATGATTTTTTGACCCGCGACAGTACCATTATCCAACAGTACTTGGAGATCTCTTCTCACAATCGAACATCCGTGAGGATCTATACAACATATGCTACAGGAACCATAGTGATGCTGGCGAAAATTCTGCCCTCGACAGAGAGTAGCGTGCATTTGTACCAAATCGGCTCTTGAGTGATTGATATTATAGACTCGATATGGACCAGGACATCCATACACCATGTTTACAACATGCCCTCCATGATTGGGCAGCGGATTTGCTTGCACATTAGGATTCAAATTTCTGAAAGAGAGGAGATTAGATCTAACCAACCTTTGAACTTCATATTTCAAAGCTATGCAATGCTCGAGATCATGGCCAGGTGCTCCTTGATGATAAGGGCATGAGACCTCAGCTTTGTACCACCATGGGAGTTTCTCAGGTACTGGTGGTGGTGCCTTGGTTTGAACAAGACCTCTTTCAATCAAAGCAGGATACAACTCTGTGTAGGTCATTGGAATCGGATCAAATTGTGGAGCTCTTTGTACACGGTTCTGATTATTATTAAACTGTTGAACCTGTGGTCGAGGCTGTTGTTGAAACTGCGGAGTAAACCCCGGATTCGGTGCAGTATTAACGACTGGTGCGATAGCAGCTACCTGTCGTTGACGATTGACATTTCCTCTTGGCTTTGCTTGGGATACCATGTCAACACTTTGTTCCTTCTTCTTTGGGAAACCACTTCCGAACTTTTTGGTTCCGCTTGAAGATCCACCTTCTTTAGTTAGACGTCCGGTTCGGACTCCTTCTTCTAGACGCATCCCCATGTTTACCATTTCAGTGAAATCACTTGGAGCACTAGCAATCATGCGTTCATAATAAAATGGACTGAGAGTATTCAAGAAGATCTTGGTCATCTCTTTCTCTTTTAACGGTGGATTAATCTGAGCAGCAGTTTCTCTCCATCGTTAGGCATACTCTTTGAAAGTTTCATGGTCTTTCTGAGCCATGGATCGAAGCTGATCTCTGTCTGGAGCCATATCCGAGTTATACTTGTATTGTCGGACAAAGGCCTCACCTAGATCATTGAATGTTCGAATATTAGTGCTATCCAAGCCTGTGTACCACTTCAGTGCGGCACCAGTCAAACTGTCTTGAAAGTAATGGATAAGCAACTGATGATTATCTGCATAAGTAGACATCTTTCTGGCATACATCACAAGATGGCTTTGTGGACAAGAACTTCCTTTGTATTTCTCAAAGTCTGGGACCTTGAACTTGGCTGGTATCTGTACACTGGGAACCAAACATAGCTCCTGGGCATTCTTTCCAAACAAATCTTTTCCACGGATAGCTTTGACTTCCAGCTGAATCTCGTTGAATTGTTCTTGGAGATCTCCTACAAGATTACGCTGACTTGTGCTATCACCCTGATCATGATAAATCTCATTGCCATCATAAGGAATAGTGTGAACCGTAGGGGTCGGAACTGTCATAGTGGGCTGAGAAAGTGCCATAGTGACTTGAGAAAAAGTTACCCCCTGATTTGGAGTAAACTGTGAACTTTGTGCAGCAGGCGCTTCAGTTGTGGATGTTTGAACCCCAGAGAAATTATGGCGGAATCCTGTACCAAAGCTGAAAGGCGTGCCCCAACCTTCTGGCATGGAGAAAGATGGAATACCGAATGCAACTGTAGAAACTGGAGTAGTGACTTCAGATGTTACCATCGCTTGGCTGTTGGGTGGCGGCGGCTGATTCTGTGCGGCCATCAAGGAGTCAACCAGAGTAGTGAGACTTTCCAACTTTTCCTGAAGGGTGGTCACTGTACCACGGAGCTCAATATTCTCTTGCTCAGAGTGTTCCATTACTCTTCTTCTGTTTGAACGAGTATTGTATCTGTGATCTGATTGCGAGCGCGGTCGAGAAACTTTGAGACGCGACAGCTTGACGATCTATTGGAGAAAGATCCAAAAGATGAGACTCTATATAACGGACTCGATATGCAGAATGATGTATGCAAAAAGAAGTTTTATGATTTTTCCAAACATTTTAAAGATTATTTCCTTGCAAACATTTGAACACAAACTAATCTTTTATTCATTCATTTTTTTATTACAATAATGGAAAATGTTACAACATTTTTTCATTTTTTTTTATTGCAATAATGGGAAATGTTACAACATTGGAGCGTAGCTCCTTACAAAAGCAAATGATAAATTAAAGGCTAAACAATCCTAAGCATCTTCATCAGACGAAGAACCAAATGCATTGTGCAGCTTGAGCTTCATGATTTCTTTCCCATAGTGAGCTTTCAATTCGGCCTTTTCAGTCCTCAGCTTGTCAACAATATTCTTCCAATCATCAGGAGTCGGAGCGTTGCTTGTCGAGCCTTCAAGATTCTTCTTGCTTTCTTTGATGTATCTCTTGATTGCAGCGTCTTTCTGACGAATCTTCTCATCTTTGCTCATGAGCCATCCATCTTGGTAATAGAGAGTTTCTTCGTGATCTTTCACTCTTTTCTTCAACTTTCTATTTTCCACATCAGTTCTACGAAACTTTTCTTCCCAAGCGTCTTTTTCTATCCTCATCTTAGCCAAAGTGTCTTGGTATTCCTCCATAGCGGGAATGTTGGGTCGTTGAGACACTGCAGGAAACATGGGTTTTTCATAAGCATAAGGCATTTGAAACTCTTTTGCTATTTTCTTTACCCAGCAGGTGTAGGCGTCCATGGCAATGCAATTTCTTTCCTCACCTTTTTCTTTCCATCGGACGTCGTACCAAGCTTTCACCATTCTTGCTTTCAAACTTTTAGGATTATCCCCTTCTCGGTAGAAGTATCCTTCCACTGAGGGACCAACAGGTTTAACTGAATTTGCATACCCGAGTTGTCGTCGGGCTAGGACCGGATTGTAGTTAATTCCTCCTTGTGTACCAATGAGAGGTACGTTGGCGAACTCTCCACAACTATCAATGGTTTCTGTACCACAGCGAGCCAAGGTATACCAATGAATATCATTATTAGTAAGAGACATAAGTCTTCGAGGCCAACGCAAACCTTCTCGGTTTTCTGTGAAAATAGGAGACTGAGGTAAGTGTGAAACAATCCATTTGAACAACAGAGGTGCACAACATACAATGATTCCACCGCCTTGGCGATTCCTATGATGGACAGAGAAATACATGTCACCAAGCAAAGTCGGAACAGGATTTCCAATCAAAAAGATTTTTATGGCATTGATATCAACAAAGTTGTCGACATTGGGAAACAGAACTAACCCATAGATGAGCAAGGCTAGTATAGCTTCAAAAGCTATCATGCTACCAGTTTCGATGAAATCAAAGGCTTTCTTTACCAGGAAGTGTGAAGTTAAACCCGGGAGGTTTCCTTTGGTAGTCCAATTACTCTCTACTTCAGACTTTTTCATGTGGATACTTGCTGCAATGACGTGTGACTTAGGAATGGCTTCCAAACCATTGAAGGGTATCTTGTCAGACACAGGAATGCCTAAAAGATTGGCATATTCTTCCAAGGTCGGTACCAACTGGTAGTCTGGAAAGGTAAAACAACGGTAGACGGGATCATAGAACTGAACCAGAGTCTTGAGAAGTCCTTCATCAACATGAGTGTTCAAAATAGGCAAAAGCTTTCCATAACTTTTCCTAAAATTACAAGGATCTTGTACAAAAGATGCTAACTCTATCAGTCTTTCTACATCAGGCGCTTTGAAACCGTACTTTTTGGTATACCTTTTTTCCATAACTTAATCCTATAATGTTTGCAAGGAAAATTCTCTAAATTTTTTTGGAAAAATTATGTTTTTATGGAAAAAGATGGGTTTTTTAATGAATGTATGAATGCATGGATGCATGGATGCCACATATTCAAACATGGTAAAGCAAACATGGTAGTTCAAACATGGTAACACTAACATGGTACTACAAACATGGTAACGCAAACATGGTAACAAACATGGTAACGCATAGGTTCAAAGGTCCAAAGTCACGAGCATGAGGTCAGAGAACCAAAAATGGGATAGTTCTAGTTAATCACCTGCACAACATGTTCTACTGATACGTCAGAGTCTACATTTTTCTTTCGGATATTACCGGCCTTCCACAATTAAACTCATGAGCCAGTAATATTCTCAAGAAAAACTCGTCTGAGTGTGGTTCTCCGCATGACAACTAATCCAAGTCTTCACCTGAATAGTTTCTGCACCACAACCTAATAAGGCCAGGATGGGTTGGGGTTCTACGGCCAACTCAGCTTCTACAGTTCAATGAAAGTAATAATGTCTTCGCTACGAAACATGCTAAACATATATTACCAACAAGGAACCTCCACTGAGCGGAAGGATTCTCAAGTGCGCCTGCACATGACTATACCCTCCACCTAATTTCTTATGTGTACTTAATCCGGGTTAGGATTTATCCATAATGTATCACTTGTAACAGAACCACGCAAGCAATAGAACCAGAACCACACATATAACAAAAAATGAAATGAAAAATAAAGCAAATAGAATTAACCCTTCCTTTGGAAACAATAAAAAGATGGTCACCAGTGAAGTCGCCATTTTTCTGTCGCGGGCGAAAAATCGTTATCCTTTTTCGGGATGAGACACCTGATGCCTTCTTTGGGCTCGAGTGCTCAAAAAATGATTTTTCTTTTGTACGGACCAAACTTTTTATTGTTTCCAAAAGAGGAAAAGGAAAAAAGCTGCAATAACCTAAAAGTGGGGGGAGAGATCTTGGGTAAGAGGGTTGGTTATACGAAGGGAAGGTATTAGCACCCAACGTATCTATAGTACTCTATAGGTTTCTTTGTTTTGTTTTTCATTCCATATTATTGAGAGGTTCTTGTGAAATAGGTGGGACCTTAGGTGTTTGTTTGATTATGCTCGCAAAGATCATCGCGATCCTCTGCATACATATCCCCTAGAGGGTATCAGAGCATCTGTAGCTCGGGGTCTACGGGTGCTAAGGTTTGAATGGTTTGAGGGAGAAGTTTTGCTCGCCAAGGAATAAGACCTTGTGCCTACGTATTCTCAAAGGGATGTTGAGAAAGTCAGAGCAATCGTAGTTCCCACTTATGCTAGTGGAAGCAAAGGAAAATAGACAAATGTCATCTAAATGTTCGATGTATCTAATCTATATCATCACATACATCTGTTTGTTTTTTGTTTGAAAATCTTTTCATTATAAGCCCGGGGCCATGCTGTTGCACCCCAATTTTTGACCTCTGAGATCCCATCATTTTCTAAGTGTTATGATCATTATTGTTATACCCCAAAATTCGCCCTCGTTCTTTTTTCATAAAAAGAAGTCAACAGACTTCTGTCTAAAAATTTGGATTTTTATACAATCTTGGATTTTTATTTCATAAATATCCTGATTTTATGAATACTCAATTTTTAGAATTTTTTTTATACAGTATTTTGGTTCGCTGTTAAATTTATCCTTTCATAAACGCCAAATACTGTTTATCACTTCATACACTGTTTATTTGAGATTTATTTTCAGATAAATAATGCTGACGCAGTTCGTGCAGAATTAAAATTTGCAGGCGCGGAGTCCGGGTTTCAGATTATACTGGAGAACGAGTTTTTGAGACCTCAAATGGATTTCATGGATCTCCATATGTCTCAAAATACCACCAGACAAATTTTCAAACTTCGATTCGCTCAGACGCACAGTCAACAGCTCAAACAGTCAACAGACGACCAGTTTGACCAAAAAGTCAACAGACAGTCAAAAATGCAATTTTTTGTCAACATCCATATTTTTTCAAAAGATTCATCATGTGATCAATGGTTGATCATAATTCATCAAGAAAAGTTCAGAAATCGACAAAACTCAAAATTGCAAAATTAGAGTTTTTTAGCTAAAAGTCAACTGAACTTTGACCGACCATAACTCTCTCATAATTTATCAGAAAAATTCCAACCAAAGCTCATTCTCAAGGAAATTCAATTCTCTACAACTTTGATGTTGGGACCAAGGTCAAGAAATGCTTCCGCCTAAGAGATATAAGCCAAAACATTACGGGTCATTTTGAAAGTCAACAAAAAGCAGTTTTTTGTCAAAGCCCATATCATCAAAATAACTTCTCCAAATGCAAAAACGCTTCCAAAGTGGCTTGTAGAGGACATCTTGGGTTTTCCAAAAAGTTAAAGAACACTTTCATAGGATCAAAATTGAGGGAGATATGCCTTGATGAAGTTGACCTTTTTTGGAAAAATGCATGAAACAAGTAATGACCAAAACTTGATTCTTTTTCAAAAAGGCCTATTCTTTTGTGATTCAATCTTGATTCTCATATGTTTAAAGGGCATCCACGATCCATCCATGATTCATGACATTTTTATTTCATTTTAATTAAATTTTATTCATTTAAAGTTTAATTAAAGTGAGATAATTCAAAGATATTATCAAAGATGCTTATGGTTGCCAATCAAGACCAATTCAAGATGCTTAAATATATTATTGCAAGATTGAAGAGAATAATACTTGAGTGTTTTAACCATGGTTAAGAAATACACTCATTGAAAATATTCCATTATCATATTTTTTCCACAAAATCAATCATGACAATTTCCACTTGCAAGGCTTCCAAGATCAAACTCTTTGCCTATAAATAGAACTTCATTTTCTTCATTCAAGAAGGGGGGAAAAAGGAGAAAAACAAGAGGGGAACACAACAACAAACACCAAAGCCATAGCATAAGTTTTATATTTTCCAAAAGTTTCAATAAACTTGTAAAAATCAAGGCTCATTCAAATAGCCACTTTCAATCAATTTCAATCACTCTTTTCCACTCTTGGAACATCATAGAGTAAGTACAATGTAATTTTTAATATGTAGTAGTGTTAGGAGTTCATGAATTAAAAACTCCATATTTATGCATATTTTCAATTTCTCAAAAAAAAATGTTTTAATTTTAGTTTTAAGTTGATAAAATGTTTATTTAATTTTTAACATAAAAATATTTTATTTCTTTTCATAATTAATTTATATTTCTTAATTAATTAGTAATTATGTAAATATTGCTTTTTAATTATTTTTAACCAATCAAAAAAACTCCAAAAATATTTTCCTTTTAGATTTAGGTTTATATTTTTATAATCTAATTTTTGACATAAAAAATAATATTTTTTGTTAAGTTTAATTATTTGTATAATTATTTGTTTAATTAGTTTGTTAATTAACTAAAAATCAATTCCAAGAAAATCACAAAAAAATATTAAGCTTAATTTGTTTTGTATTTATTTTTATTTATTATTTGATATTATTTCTTATCTTTTTCTTTGTCTTGAATTGGGATAAAAAAAGATCAAACATGGAAGAGAATTGTATGCGGTTGATTTAAGACTTATGGAATTTTATCGTGTAGTCGCTATGATTTTATCAAGCTTCTGATAAAGTTCCATTGAATTTAAATCCGAGAACATCCTTCACTCACCATCAATCTTTATTACTAACTTTGATAACATACTTGACAAGTTTCAAGATGGTTATCTTTAACATCTAACAATTAACTTTAAATTCCGCATTTTATTATATTGTTCTTTATATTTCTTGCTTTATACTTTATTTTATCATTCATATTATTTATGTTTCTGTCATTTTTTTTTTCTTTGTCCATTTGGACATATTATTTATGTTTCTGTCATTTTTTCTTTGTCCACTTGGACATATTATTTATATTTCTGCTATTTTTTCTTTGTCCATTTGGACATATTATTTATGTTTCTGCTATTTTTTCTTTGTCCATTTGGACATATTATTTATATTTCTGCTATTTTTTCTTTGTCCATTTGGACATATTATTTATGTTTCTGTTATTTTTTCTTTGTCCATTTGGACATATTATTTATGTTTCTGTTATTTTCTCTTTGTCCATTTGGACATATTATTTATGTTTCCGCTATTTTTTCTTTGTCCATTTGGACATATTATTTATGTTTCCGCTATTTTTTCTTTGTCCATTTGGACATATTATTTATGTTTCCGCTATTTTTTCTTTGTCCATTTGGACATATTATTTATGCTTCCGCTATTTTTTTTCTTTGTCCATTTGGACGCATTGTTTATGTTTCCGTTATTTTCTTTTTGTCCACTTGGACCATACTTTACTTTTATGCTAAAACACTAATAAACAACAAAAATCTAAAAAACGCTTAAGGTTCTCTCTTGGACTACTGGTTACTATCCCTAGCATTTTGGAGATTTGGACTTATGGACTTAGTGCCTCTGGACCCCTATTCTGTTATTACTCTATGGTTGTTCTGTCTGTCTGGCATTGATTGTTGTCTGTTTGTGTATGCAGGTATTTCCTTGAAAGTCCTTGATGGTTAATTCTAAGGCATTGAGATAAGAATTTTACCCGAAAACAGCCGTTACTCTGCCCGATTTTCATCAGAATTTTAATGTGCTTAATGCAAAGTGGTGCTAAAGATAATAAGTTCATCTGGATCCCCAAGTGGTAATGCGTCGGCCAACTGTTGGTTTCTTATTTTGGTTAGATCATTCTCTCCTTAAACTTTTATTTTAAGCACTAGGATAGCCTCTTCATCTCCTCCCACTTCTTAAATTTTCAAAATCTTCTCCCTTTTCCAAAATCTTCTTATGTTTGTAAAACCTCTTTTAAAAATCTTTTCTTATAAAATACCTTTTGCCCTTAGTGGCTTTTCTTTCAAAGTTTAGACACGATTAAGTGTTGTAGTGAGTTGAGATACCCCACGATTTTGAGATTGATTGATATAATGGAATCTTTTCCACGTGAAAGAGATAGTGTCATACTCGTTGATTTTCATCCGAGTTGGAGCCCTTCTTTCATTTGTGATGCAAAGAATCTATTTGTTCTCATGATCAAGATCAATGGCTGAGTATTCGCTCCGACGATGGTAAACGTGTTTATGTTTTTTTTCAAACGTTTTTTAAAAGCGGAACTACATTAGCTCTGACTTCTCCATTGCACCGAGGAGGTATGTAGGCACAAGGCTTAATGTCTTGCCGAGCTTATTTTAAAAATCAAACAAGAGCAAAAGTGATCTAAGCAAAACTAAGAGCCCATGGATAACCATGGATACAAAGGGTGCTTAAAACCTTCCCTTTGTATAACCAACCCCCCGAACCCAAAATCTGTCAAAAGGTCTTTCCTGTTCTTTTATGCCTTTCCTTTTTGGATAAAATAAAAGTCGGTGGCGACTCTTGCAAAAAATATAAAAATAAAAAAACAAAAGAGAGCAAGGAGTCAGTTCGCCTCAAAAAACCGAGTTTACACATGCCACTTAGGGTGCTTAGAATGATAAAGATGCTTTTTTAGCCAGCCTTGTGGCAAAAACTTTCAATGAAGTCAGCCTTGTGACAAAAAGTTTTGATTAATCAGCCAGTCTTGTGGCAAAACTTTCAATGAAGTCAGCCTTGTGACAAAAACTTTGATTAATCAGCCAGTATGGTGACAAAAAGTTTGATTGATTAGCCAGCCTTGTGGCAAAAAGAGTTTGATAAGTTTGATTGATTGATTGATTGTTTGTGATGATATAGATGAGATACTCCTATCATAGAGATGAAAAATGTCTAATCTCCTAGGGTATTTGATTTGGATATTGGGGATGCTTATAAGAAGCCCGTGGGTCCTTGTACGAAGCCCAAGAGGAGGCTATCCGAGGGTCCTTGCATTGTAAGCCCAAGAGGAGGCTATGGGAGGGACAATCCAGGGTCCTTGCATTGTAAGCCCAAGAGGAGGCTATGGGAGGGTCACTCGTTTGTACAAAGCCCAAGGGGAGGCATGGTATAGTTGGTCTGAGCTCTTAGAGCGATTTCACCGGGAAACCATACTCTATGTCCTAACCTAAACTAGTGGAGATTCTTTGCACGAAGCCCAATAGGAGGCTATGGGGAACCTAGTGTTGTACTAAGTTGAACAAGCACACATATCACACATATGAACAAACATGAACAAGTATTAACAAACATGAACAGGTATGAACAATTATATATATGACAAAGTGTGTGTATATAATGGAGTTTATGAAGGAAATATACCTGTAAGCATGATCCATTTGTATACACAGGGCTCGGGACTTATACTCGAGGAGAGGTCCACTTGAGTTTATTCAAAGCTATGTAAACAGGTATTTACAAAAGGGCTTGGGACTTATACCTACATGGAGGCCCATGGTATTTTTGGGAAGATTTAAAGAAAACCTTCATTTTTGATTGGTTATTCAAAGTTAAAAATCAAATTGATCGAGATATGTACAAAAATGTGTGTGTACAATGAAATACCTAATTTCATGTACAGGAATGGGTATGTACAAAAGGGGCTTGGGACTTATACCTACGTGGAGGCCCGTGTTTTATTTACAAAACATGGTTGACTGTTTTTTTGAAGTTTTATTGTTTTGAAATTTGAAAAGATTTGTTTTGAAATTTGAAAAGATTTGTTTTGAAAGAAGTTTTTGTTTTGTTTTGAAAAACTATATAAAAAGAAAAAAAGAAATGGGACTTACACTCTCTAATATTCGAGAGGCCCCACTTCATTTTGAAAATCAATTGATCAATTAAAAGATTTAATCAATAGTTTCAAAAAGAAATGGTTTATCGTTTTGAAAAGAATCGCGATCGCTTGTTTTTAAAAGGGTTAAACGCTATTTTGCCCCCTGCCATTTGGGGGAAATCCGGAAAACAACCCTGTAAAAAAAAAAGTTTAGATTCCATCCCTGTAATTTCCAGATTCCCTCTTTTTAAACCTTAAGTTGATTTTAGTGGATGACATGTGATTTTTAGCTGATGTGGCAAAGAATATAATGCATACGTGTCATATTCATTTCTTTAACATATTATATGTGGCAATTTCACTTTGCTCAGATTAGGGTCCAACGTTGTCTTCTTCATCTTCATTTTCTACCACCTTCGTGTTTCCTACCACCTCTTCGTTTTCAACTTCATCTAACATCTCCTAATTCTCCTTCAAACATCTAGTTATGTCAGGCGCAAGCGAAAGCTCTGGGGTCAACAGTTGTGGACGAAGAGCTCCAGTTTGTGGACACCATCTCCCCATGCGAATTTTTGTTTCAAAATCCAGGTCAAACCCAGGAAGAAGATATTGGAAGTGCAAATACTGGGGGGTTAGTACATATTACTTCGTATCTCCATGTTGATTTGACTTTATTTTGATAATTCACAAGAGTTAGGGTTTTATTTATGTTCATAAGGTTGTGATGTTTGATTTGGCAGAAGGAGAATGATTGCAATGGGTTTCACTGGGATGATGAAATTGAAAGTGGAAAAGTTGAAGAAAATATGTATGATGGAGTTTCTTGTGGAAGTGAAAAGATGTTAGAGGTTATGAGGAACTATGGAGCAGAGTTTGGGAAGACATTTGTAGACGAGTTGGGGAAATCATTGAACAACAAGAAAATTGACAAACTGAAACAGAAGTCTGCAAAGGATCAGAAGACTATTAATGTCCTCACATACACTCTTATTGCATCTTGGATCTGTTTTTCTGTTATGTTTACTCTTTGTAATCTAGCTAAGTAGTCAATAAACAATCTGTTGTAACTGTTGTATTATGGTTGAAATGAATGAAATGTTGTTGAGTTGGCTATAATGTTGCTTGAAATGAATGAATTAAATTGTGTTTAACAATCTGTTTTTCTGCTATGTTTACCATAATGTAAGCTGACCCAAAATTGCTATAAAGTTGCACAAAATGATACATAATGTAAGCTGAACACAGTTGCATAGAAACTGAGTCATAATGTAAGTTGAACACAGAGTAGCATACAAACTGAGTTATAAACTGATACAAGACAAAATGATACATAGTAGCAAACAAACTGAGTCATAAACTGACCCAAAATGATACATAGTGTTGCACATAAACTCATACTTAGTGTTACACATAAACTGATACATAATGTTGCACATAAACTGACCCAAAATTACATAAAATTTAGTCAAAATATTCAAAATGACATCAACTTAAATATTGCACACAGTCTTCACTTTGTGTTCTTCTTTTTGGGAGACTTTTTGTTTTTCTTTTTGGGGGTCTGTGTTGGATTCACTAGCTGTGATGACTGAGTTGCCATCACCTCCTCAGCATTTGCAGTGCTTGCCATGACCTCCTTAGCAGGTGCAGTGCTTGCAATCACCTCCTCAGCAGTTGTAATGTTGGCTCTATGGACATTTCTTGGTGCTTTTCTCTAGTGATACACAAATTAATGACAAAACATAATTAGCACCAACCTCTATGAACATAATTGACAGAACATACAATAATAACATGACATAATTAGTACATAATTAAACTGACCTTTCTCTTTAATGCATCAGGATGTTGTTGAGTACTCTGACATTTTCTTGAGTTATGCCCAATTTTATCACATTTAGTACATCTGTAAGTAACTCCAGGCCTTCTCATCCTAGATCCATTTTCATCAAGCTCTCTAATCCTAAGTTTCCTTGGTCTGCCTGGACCTTTCTTAAATGTTGGTGGAAGCACATCCTCAACTTCAACATTAGGCCACATATCCATTCCATTTGTTGGGCTTACACTGAAGGAATAGCATTTAGTGTATGTTTCCCTGCTATAGCAGCTATCCACAAATGTTTCTGGATCCAAGTTCTGATAACTCATAGCTGCTATAGCATGCCTGCATGGAATACCTACAAGATCCCAAAAACAACAAGTACAGGTTTTTTTACTAAGGTCAACAATGAATTGATGACCATCAAAAGTATGGTTAACCTGCCATATCATATTTTCACACCAAGTAGGAATCCAATTACCACTAAGTGCAACTTCCTTGTCCATTCTTTTCCTTGGCATAGGCATGGTTTTATGTTTCCATTTGTCTAACTTTGTTAAACTACCAGCTATCCTATTCATGAGATAATTTCTAATCCACTCACACATAGTGATAATTGGTTTATCTCTAGCCTGCAATATGGTACTATTAAAAGACTCACTGATGTTATTCATAAGGACATCGCACTTTGGATAATAGCTGAAGGCATGCATACACCATAGTTTGGTAGGAACACCAACTAGCCACTCCCAAGCCTTTGGATCAAAGTGCCTTAACTCAGACATCTTTTTCTCCCAAGCCTGTACATAAGTTGCTTTTGCTGCTCCCATCATTAGATCCCTGATTGCACTACCTCCACCAAATTTCTTTTTGAAGTTGGCATACAGATGCCTTAGACATATTCTATGCTCGATTGACTCAAACATCTCTTCAAACACAACCACTAGTCCCTATAATATTGACATTAAACATTACACAATTACTAAACATTACACAGTTACTATACATAACACAGTTACTAAACATAACACTAGTCCCTAAACATAACACAGTTACTAAATGATAACCAATTTATGCTAGAGGATATGAAAAATACTAACAATATACACAGTTACCTTTTGTTGGTCAGATATAAAAACATATCTCCCTTGTTGTCAATTGTCTTCCATTAGTAGTTGCAAAAACCATCTCCAACTTTCTTTTGACTCTGTCTCCACAACACCAAATGCTAGAGGAAAGTATTGATCATTGGGATCTCTAGCTACAGCAATAAGTAGTTGGCCACCATATTTTGTCTTCAAATGACAACCATCTACACCAATAAATGGTCTGCAACCTTGCAGAAAGCCTTTCTTGCAGCCATCAAAACAAAAGTAGAAGCTCCCAAATCTTGGTGGAAGAGTTGGGATTGGCCTCTCCACATTGATCTTTGCAGTGTTTCCATCATTTTGTTTCTTAAGTTCTGCAGCATATCTATATAACATTGAATATTGCTTACATGAGTCACCTTCAATAATTTCCTCAGCTATGTTTTTTCCTCTCCATGCCCTTCCTTTAGTAATTCCAACTGAGTATTTGCTCCTTAATTCTGCCATTAGATCTGAAACTTTGACTTTGCCACTATACTGCCTCTTTTCTACCACAACCTTAGACACCCACTTAGAGTTTGCTGACTTGTTATTCAAAACCCTAGCACATGTATGTGTCCCCACCCAAGTCTTTAATTGAAAAGTTTGTTTGTCACCAACTTTACTACAAAGGGCTAAAAAACCACATTTACCCCTACATTCTACCCTTACCCTATTACTTTCATTTTTCACAAACCTAATCTCTCTACCATTTAAAACAGACCATTCTCTTATGGCATCTTTGAAATCAACAAGAGAGTTAAACTCCATACCTAGTTTGAACTCATAGTCTTTGTTGAGTAAGTCTCCCCTAAACTTCTCATATTTGGGCATCTTTTCATCATCACTAGCATCTGGATCATAACTTCCAAGCTCTTCACTTTCATAATCTCCATCTTCCTCTACAACCCTTTCAGAACTTGGTTGGCCACCAGCAATTTTAGAATGAACATGTAACTTCAGTTTTTTGGGAGAACTCAGTGTTGATGTATTCTTCCTAGCTCTCAGCTTGAACCTTAATTTCTTACCACCAATTTCAACCCTATTACCTTCATCAGGTTTATCAACCTCCACGACCACGAATCCTTCTTTAGCATCATTTACTCTTTCTTCCTCACTGTCACCAAAAGTAACTCCATCAGCTTCTTCATCCTCACTCGTTTCCCCACTCAATTCCTCAATAGCAACTTCAGTGATATTTGGATTTTCAACCCTATCTGTGTTTCCTCCAAAAAAATTTTCAAGCCAAATATGTCCCTCAACATTGTTCATAATAGCATGATTTGCTATTTCTGTAACATGTACATCATCAGTAACATGAAAAAATTTCTCATCTGTACCTTCGATTTTCCTCCACAAGCGGACTCCAGCACAATCAAAACCACACTCCATAACCAAACTCAAAGCTTCATAGTATGACCAAGTATCTGATTCTTGCCCACGAACAAAAGTTTCATCACCTCCTTGGTAAAATACGAAGCTTCCACTTTCACGTACAAATTGACCTCCATGGTGTATGCAGAAGTCGAACAATGGCATGGCGAAAACAGAAATTAGGGTTTTTTGGAGACGAGATTACGGTGTTTGAAACGAGATTACGGTAGATTGAAGATGGTGGATTGAAGACGGTGGATTGAAGATGGTGGGTTTCAAAATGTTAGGTTTCAGGGGGTGAAAGAGGACTGAGGAAAGTGAAATTGCCACATATAATATGTTAAAGAAATGAATATGACACGTATGCATTATATTCTTTGCCACATCAGCTAAAAATCACATGTCATCCACTAAAATCAACTTAAGGTTTAAAAAGAGGGAATCTGGAAATTACAGGGACGGAATCTAAACTTTTTTTTTACAGGGTTGTTTTCCGGATTTCCCCCAAATGACAGGGGGCAAAATAGCGTTTAACCCTTTTTAAAATGATTTGAATTTGACAAAAATCAACTTAATTAAGTTTAAATCAAATTTTAATGCTCAATTAAGACCTAAGTGATTAGGGTTTGATAAAAAAATATTCACAAGTGATTAGGTTTGAAAATTAAATGAAAAAACAAATATTTAAAGTATTTAAAAACACTTAAAAATGTATCATTTTAAACCTAATTAAAAACACATTAAATAAATCTTTTTTTTTGATTTTTTTTATATTGTCAAAATATGTATATTAAATAAGAGGTGTGTAAAAAATGAAGAGAAAATAAATTAATTTGATGGGTTAAATTGATTGATGAAGTTGTGAAGAAAATAGAGAAAAATAGTGTCAAAAAAATAAGGTTTTGTCTTCACTAGGGCTTGAACCCACGCCCTCTCTCTCATCAGCCAAAACTCTTGCCAACTGAGCCACGCTTGTGGCTTGTAATACATACGCTTCCATTTAATTATATATTAAACTTAACATTTGAAATTTCTGAATCAAAAATGGCGCCAAGAACACACCTTCAACTGAATTTTGAAAATCTCCAAAACTGTGTTGTTTTGATCGATCAAAGGGTCTATCTCACTCGGTTTTTCACGAGGAACATGATGGTGCCCTCATAATTCATTTATATTTGCTCTAAGGGGGTCAATTTTCGCATGAACATGAAGAACCCTAGAACTGAAATTCAATGTGAAATCGTGTATGTGCAAGTTATGATGCAATTGATTGAGGGTTAATGATCCTCATAGGTGCAGAAACAAGATGGTATGCTCACGTTTCATTTATGATGCGTGCAAGTATGAGTTTGAAGTTCATGATAACTTACCTTAAAAACGGCACAACTGAGAATCGAATTCTTGCTTGGAGGTGTTACAGAAGTTGTTTGATGATCTGGATAGCTTCAATGGACCTTATGGAAGGTGTCTGGATGCTTGGAACCATCTGAATTCATCTGGGCATGGCCATGGTACCCGACCTGCATAAGCTTCAAGAGTGAATCGAACTTGATGATTCTGAGGTTATTGGCTATATGTGATGGATTGGATAGTTCATATGTGATATATGGATGATGTTAGAAGTGATAGTTTGGACAGAATTGAGCCTGAATGAAAATTGGCATGATAAGTCTCATGTTATGCATATTTGAGAAGTGAGGTAGTGATTTTGAGTTCTTGGTGTTTTTGGGGTGTATGGATGGATCAAACACATCCCATATGATGTTTATGAGTTGTGGGAAGCATCATTTTGCTCAGAACTTGCAAGGGATGGAACTTGCACTTTCTCCTCTTTGAAACTCATGAAACTTGCAATTCAAGAAAGAAGAGAGAAAACCTATAATTGTGAGGTTTTGGTGTGAATTGAAGAGTGGAAATGACCTCTATTTATAGGCCATGAGTTCTGAATGCAGAGCCTTGCAACTTGCTTCTTCTTTGGTGATTTGGCACTTAAGGGATAGAAAGGAATCTTACCATTAAATGCATATGGTTAAAGTTACTAAACCATGGTTAAAATTGGCTATGCTTCTTATCTCTTTCCCATCTGTCTCAAATCAGAAAATATCTTCCAATTATTGCCTCTATGTATCATTACTTGGTCCATTTGGCAATTTGGCTCATAACTTAGTGAAAATGGTGAAAATTCAAGTGAAAAAGTTCACTAATGTCAAAATTCAAAACCATGGCTACACTCCATATTTTTTCATGCTCTTGGACATTTTGGAAAGCTCATGTTACACACTTCAAAACCCTAGTTGGAAGTTTCTTCAAGACCTTTAAGGAAATGGGTGAAAAAGATCCATGAACTTTGAAGAAAATGAAGTTTTAAGTGAAATTTTCAAAAGATACCAACTTTGAAGCACCATATCTCTTAAATGGTTGATCTTATGAAACAAATTTATATGTGTCAAAGTTGTTTATTGGATCAAAATCTACAACTTTCATGTTGGAAGTTTTTTTCAGTTTGTAGGTGAAATTTTGAGTTATTCCCTTCCAAAGTTTGGAAAAAACCATTGAAAAACACTGAGAAATTTTTCTAAGTATGAAAAGTCAAACTTTTGACTTTTGATTCTTGATTGATTTTCTTGATTTTCCTTGATCAAATGACTTCTCATATCATATATTGATGATTTAAAACTTCAAAAGTCACGGTTGACCAAAATTCCCCAAAAGTCAATGGTGATCTTGTACAGTGGACTTTTTCAGACGAATCGCGTTTCTGGAGATTTCAAATGAAACAGGCTATCCTCATCAAATGAATAGTATGAATGGATCTCATTGAAGCATTAGAGGATATTGAGCCATGGTTTGAGTTGTGGCACCATGTCCTGATTAAAAAGTCAATTGTTCAGTGAATTAGGTCAAAAACCCTAATTGTCGACCAGATGAAATTGATGACAGTGGATCTTGAATTGAGATACAATTTCCATTGTATATTGTCATAGGGATTATTTGAGGATGATTGAAACCTTTGATTGACTTCCTGGGGATTTTTAGGGTTTCCCAAATGTGATCCCTGATTTCAGTCCCTGATAGTTCAAAAACCCTGATCTGAGGATTTGTCTGATCAATCTTTGTATAGGAGATGTTCTAAGCCAATGGATTAGGTCAAAATGATGTACTTGGGGTTTTGAGGTCATGTCCCAAGTCATTAGGTCAAATTCTGAGCAAAAGTCAAGAGTATGCTGTCTTCAGTCAAAACCCTAACTTGGTTGATTCAGAGCCTTTGAGCTTGTTGAAGTGAATCTCTGAGGACCAAATGTTGATTGTTGATGAAGATAGTTCTTTTGAGATGAAGGGAAAGCAAAACCCTAATTGATTGTTACTTGTACTGATGAGTGATTTCCTGATTAAATCCTGTTGAGTCACAAGTAGCAAACACAAGCTATGCAGTTTGTTAGAGATGCAAATGATGCATATGCAAATGATATGAGATGGTATCTTAGGTCAAAAATTGGGGTATGACAAATATATGATAAGTGCAAAAATGTACTTATTTTGTATATATGTTTTGTTGCACTTATCGATACTTTTGGTTAATACCGTTGAATAATTCTCCGTTTTGTGTATAAATACGTATACTTTGTGAATAGATATATTTTCATACACTTTTATACTTTTTGATAGTTTTCTAGTCTTTTTATAGGTATTCTTGCGTATTTGGAGCATGAGCAATAAAGTGTCGAAGACATGGCTTCAAACGCGCGATTTTGAGCGACGGAATCAATTCATTTGGTGGTTAAGGCTCAAAATGAGGATGATAAAAATCATCAATTTGACTGCCATTTATCCATTGTTAGATAGGAAATTGAATAAGCTTTCCAACGCTTTGAACCGGGCGCAAATCGGAGTTACGGTTCTCAAGTTACGTCATTTTTACTAAAAACTGTTTTTTCATGACAGCAAGTTGGGCGCGCATCGCGATGCGCGCTCTTGCGCGCGACGCGCACTGTACAAAACTCAAAATTACATAAATAGGTGAAAATCAGATTTTTTAGGTTATGTTTTGGGTATTTTTGAACCCCAACTCATCCTAGGTCATTTTTGGGTAGATTTAGCTTGGAAACACCATTGGAGCTTGTAATCGGATAATCGGAGGTCGAATTTCTCATCGATTGGTGTTGACAAACCAAGAAATGTTTGGTTCCTCTTCTTCTCTTCTCTTTGTATTTCTCTTTTGGTGAGTTTGTATGTAAATTACTCTAAACCCATGGATATTTGTTGCTTTTTCTACTAGTTGTATAAAGTTTGCTTTACAAATCTTAATCTGTGTTTTTTTGATCTTTTTGCTTAAATGCTTTGGATTTGTGTTGTTGTAGAAATAGACATCACAAATCTTAATTAGGGGGATATCTGTTAGCTTTTGATTCTAGACATAGGATTGGGGTTAACATCCATATAATATCTGAGTTTAATGTCTCTGTGTTGTTCGATCGGTTGAGACATCGTCGAAAGAGCAATATAGTTGAACTCTCGTCGGTGTTGCAGAAATGGACATTGATGTGAGGGATATGTGGTGATTCTGACGAGTATTGTAGATTAAGTACGACGGAGTGATAAATCTAAGTTTGTGAGGAGTAGTTTAGATTCGAACCAGATAAGTTATTCTCTATCAAGAATGTATTCTTTTTATGTTCATATGTTATATTTTCCGTTTTTACTTAAAACCCATTGAACCCAAGCTCAAGAACTAAGAATCCTTTGAACGGCAATTCAATGCACTAGTCCCTGTGGAGACGATAAATTCCCGGATAAATACTTCCAAAACTTTTGTTGCTTTCCGCTTTACCGCTTCAACAATATAGATCAAGCAGTGTGGCAAAAGAGCTAAAGCGAATTGAAACACCGCTGAAGGAAGACAGGAGGTGGGAAGTGGAGGCAGAGGAGATCCAGAAATACAAAGCCCTTGAGTCACAAAGGAGAAAGCTTCTCAGCATTGAGGAAACGATTTGGAGACAAAGGAGTAGAGCTACTTGGTTGATGGACGGAGACCGTAACACTAAGTTTTTTCACGGTAAGGCAAGTCAGCGGAGGAAGACAAATACAATTAGAAGGTTGAAGGATGTGGATGGGAAGTGGTGTGCGGGGTCTTCCCAATGCGAGAGGATTCTGATAAATTATTTCTCTGAGATTTTCACCTCTTTAAATCCTTCAGACATCGCGGGGGTGTGCAGATTTGCAGGGAAAGCTATTACTAATGATTTCAAAGATTTCTGTTCTTCTCCTTTTGTTGAGAATGAAGTTAAAGAGGCTATTTTCCAGATGCATCCCACAAAAGCCCTTGGCCCCGACGGTCTTCCTGCCTTGTTCTTTCAAAAATATTGGAATATGATAGGCAACGACGTTGTAAACGTAGTGCTGGATGTTCTCAATAACCAACAGTACCCCTCTGAATTCAACTCCACTTTTATAGACCTAACCCCGAAGATTAAAAACCCTCGTTCCCTACAGGAATTCCGCTCCACAAGCCTCTGCAATGTTATTATGAAAGCGGTTACAAAATCTATTGCCAACCGGTTGAAAAGTATTTTACCATCCATTATTAGTGAAGAGCAGAGCGCATTTGTTAGAGGAATATTGATAACGGATAATGATATGATTGCAATGGAGTGTTTCCACTGGATGAAGAACAAAAGGTCAGGGAAGAAAGGTACGATGGCTTTAAAGCTCGACATGTCAAAGGCATATGATCAGATCAAGTGGGACTTTGTGGTGGGCGCGATGGAAGCTTTTGGATTCCCTTCTAGTTTTGTTATGCTGATTAGGAGGTGCATATCAACTATTTCATATCAGATTCTGCTAAATGGCAAGCATGGCTGAAGTTTTTTGCCAGAACAGGGGCTCCGTCAAGGAGGCCCTCTTTCCCCTTACCTATTTATTATTTGGGTAGATATTCTTTCAGGTCTAATTTAGCAAGCTGCCCTTTCAAAGGAATTACACGGAGTGCAAGTGGCAAGAAAGGCTCCTATTATTTCTCACCTATTTTTTGCAGATGATAGTCTGATTTTTGCGCGAGAAAACGAGAATGAAGCTGACTCAATTCTGTCTATTCTAGAGAAATATCAAAAGGCTCCGGGGCAAATGGTGAATTTTGACAAATCAGAAGTTTCTTTCAGCAAAAACCTCTCTTGTCACTTGAAGGAGACTATACGCAGCCGGTTGGGATTTAAAGCGGTGGCTAGCCACACAAAGTACCTAGGGCTTCTTGTTGTGTTTGGTAGATTAAAAAACGAAGTCTTTTCCTTGATTATTGACAGGGTTTGGAAGAATGTAAAAGGTTGGAAGGAGAGTTTCTTATCTAGGGCGGGTAAGGAGGTACTAATCAAAGCGGTGACTCAAGCGATTCCGACATACATAATAAGTTGCTACAGAATTCCTGATGGTGTTTGTAATGAGATTGAGTCGCTACTATCCAAATTCTGGTGGGGCGCAAAAAATGGGGAACTGAAGATACGCTGGATGAGTTGGGAGAGGATGTCAAGGTCCAAAGGAGGAGGAGGCATGGGGTTTAGAGGAATAAAAGATTTTAACAGTAGCTTGCTCGGGAAGAAATTTTGGAGGCTGATGAAAGGTGATGGTTCATTGTTTGAGAGAGTCTTTAAGGGCTGGTACTATCCAAGAAGCAACATATCCGAAGCTGGGGTGGGCTACAAACCAAGCTATGCGTGGCGTAGCATTCTCAGTGCTAAAGAAGTGGTTTCCAAAGGAACTATATGGAGGATCGGGAATGGGGAGAGAGCGCGTATAGCTGAAGATAATTGGATTCCGTCAATTCCGGGGTTCAAACCTATTACTGCCAGCAACTCCTTGAATCCGAATGCAAGAGTTTCCATGCTTATTGATAGAGATTGTGGAAGGTGGAGTGAAGAAGCTCTCAGAAATATTTTTGCACCATCTGAAGTTGTCCATATCACAAGCATGTCGTTATCAAGGCGGTTTCCTGAGGATAAACTTTGGATCTTTGAGAAAGATGGGGAATATTCTGTGCGGTCTGCCTATCATTTGTCCCGTAGAATTTCTCAAGCTCCCTTGGCTGGACCCTCAAATGCGTCAGAAGGTATATTGTGGAAGCATCTATGGAAGGCCCCTTTGCAAGAGAGAACCAAAAATTTCATATGGAGGCTGCTAAGTAATATTCTACCAACCAATTGCAATTTGGCAAAAAAAGGTATCAATCTTGACGTTTCTTGTCCCTTTTGTCATATGTCTCTTGAATCCATCAATCATGTTTTTATGCACTGTGATTTCTCAAAGAGAGTTTTCTTCTCCCCCCTTGGTGTTCGTATGCCCATTGCTGGTGGTGTTTTTGAGTGGTTGTCGACTGTTTTAAAGAAGAAAGATTGGAATTTGGCACAAACGATTTGCACCGGTATGTGGCAGATTTGGAATGCTCGGAACGCGATTGTTTTTAAAAGGGAGTCCCCTAATCCGCAAGCAGTAGCCCAGAGCATTGGTGATACTATTATGGAATTTAACCTGTCAATGAGGTTTGCAATGAAAAGGACCCATGTTAACCATTTGAATGTAAAACCTATTGGCCATTGGACTGTTCAAATTGACGCGGGGTGTTTTGAGGATGGTGCTGTCTCTTTGGGCTGTGTGATTAAAGATCCAAAAGGGGAGATTTCCTTCGCAGCGTGCAAGAAATTCATCAGCTGTGAAGACATCTCTTCTGCAGAACTGAAAGCCATACAATAGGGTATGGAGCTGGCAAGGGAGCAAAAGCTTGAGGAGGTTATGTTCTTGTCGGATGCGGTGCACATCGTTGATTGCGTGAATGGATATCGGATGTCAATGCAGCTTTAGACTCTATCGTTAAAGACTGTAGTATTTTTCTTGTTAGTTTTAGAGATGCTTCTCTTTTGTTTCATAGTAGGAACTTTAATATTGATGCTCACTATATGGTGAAGGTTGGGAAAGCAATAGGCTCTAGAACCTGGTTTGGTATGATTCCCAATTCCGCTAATATTGATGTATGTTTGGCCTCTTTGGCTCTTTGTTAATTAATATTGCATCTTTGATTTCAAAAAAAGAAAAGAAGGCTTCCGTTCGTTTAAATATGTTTACATAGTAGTATATATTCAATAAACTTGGAAGTAAAATGAAAAAATAGAACATTTAACAAACGGCTAAATATGTTCGTGATCCTTATAAATATCTCAAAGTTTGCTTTTGATCCCTCTGAAAATTTTCTTCAAACAATGATCCTCATAACATTTTTCATCCACAATTTTGGTTCCTGCCGTCAACTTTCATTAACAGAAGCTGACGTGGAGTGCCACGTGGAAGACAACTTGGAAAAAATCAGAAAACGCTTGAAATTGCGGGGATTTTAAATCTCCTCTAAATAAACCTAGAAAAAAAATAAAGATATTGGTTCTTAACTTTTGTCGAACATCTTGCAAGAAATTTTTACCACAGCGATTATACCACACTTTTTGTTGGATGACAGAAAACCTCCAAACTCCATCAAAGCAGCAAAATTAGAATCGATTTCTGGTTCTTCTATTGCCTCCATCTTCTGAATCTAAAATTAAACATCAGTTAGTTGTTGTTATTGCCTCCAATATGCATCACTACTACATGCTTTTGACTGGTCAATTTATTTCATTTCATGTTTTTCAAATATCTCTTTCTGATGCAAAGCAACCATAGTATTAACAATTCAACCAACCAAACATTCAAGACTTAAAACATTTATATAATCAGAGTTGATGTAATAGCAATGTAAGAGCAGAGGAATTCTACAATACAAACAAGTTCAGAAAATCAAATAAGCTAAACATCTCTCCATCTAGGTGAGAAAGATCGATCCCATGTAAACTATATGAATTCAATTCAGCAACTCTACATTGGTCTGAATCGAAAACATAATGCTATAATTGTTTTTGAAATTAATTCCTTTTTGAAACAAGTAGTGTGATCTTCCTCTTCAGGAGAATGAGCAGCTACCAATCGATACACAAAGACTTTATTTTTTTTACCGGAAAGCACGCCCAATTGCTTGACGAGTAACAGACGAATTTAGGTGAACATCCAATATGATGACACAAGGTGCCCCAACTAATGATATACCCTCATCACATGCTTTGATTGACCCAAAAAATACTTTTGCATCCAATGAATTGTTGAACATTTCCATGGAACACTCCCTTTCTTCAGGTTGTGTATCTCCTGATATCACAAATATTTCTTTTCCAAGACTCCATTTATTCCATTTTATAGCTATACTTTCCAAATATTTTAAAGGTAAAAGATATTGACTGAACACCAAAAGCGTCTCCCAGTTGGTTCCCACGGGTTCAACATTACATGATCAGGTTTTGCCAGGAAGGTCATCATGCTTCAGTTTGGGTGTAAGTTGGAGAAAGACATTGAAATCCTCTTTATTGTCTAGATATCCTCTTTACTTTCGCAACTTCATGCTTCTGTTAAGGTGTAAGTTGGAGAAACACAGTGAAATCTACCAGGTCAGGAAGCTCATCAACAAAATCTCCTTTATAGTAATGAAGAACTTGATGGGTCATCTCACGCAAATCATGAATTAAACCCACTTTCCTTTTAAAATTTGGGTCTTTGTACAATGTGTTCGCTTTTAAATCACAGAAGCTGCTCATGCCGAGCATATGATAGATCTTACTCTTGGAAATTCATTGATGCATTAGTATTACTATCATCACACAATGGAAGAGAACTGTTTGTATCCTAAGAAAAGGATACTCTTGTTATTCATCCATTGTTTTAACACCTCCAGTTGTTGATATCTACTGTCTGCCTTAGCAGTGTATAGGTCATAAAGTGTATTGCTTCATCATTGAAACCAGAAAGGGTCTTCGTGACACTCTTTGATACTACGAAGCATTGAATGGTGCAGCTAAGGTGTTTGATAAAATGCCTCTAAGAACTTTCTCTTGTTGAAATAACATTTTCTAGGTTTGTTTAGAAGAGGTTTATAACCCCTGTAATCTAAGGCGTTTTTCAAAATTTTTTCAAGCTGTCTTCCACGTGGCGTGCCACGTCAGCTTCCGTTAATGAGAGTTGACAGTAGGAACCAAAATTGTGGATGGAAAAATTTATGAGGACTATTGTTTGAAAGAAAATTTTAGAAGGACTAAAATCGAAATTTAGTATATTTATAAGGACCAAAAACTTATTTAACCCTTTAACAAAATTATGATTAATTATAAAAAAAACATAAATAGAAGCCAATCAAACCATCAATCTCCATATCCATTGCTCGTGAGATGCTAAATTGTCTAGATCTTTGAGCCACATTTCTTTTGGTGTTGTTTCTTACAACTTCTTAATATCCTTTTTCTTTTTTATAAATTCATTTTCTTAATATCCTTTTTCTTTTTTATAAATTCATTTTTCATCCTCGGTAAACTATCATCGTAGAAAGTGTCAATAGACATAGATATAAAATAATTGAACTAATCATGATTATGTTAATGGAGACTCCTTCTTCATGACTCACATTTCTATAAACATGATTTTGTTGTATAGAATCATCATATCACACTTAAGTTGGGTCACCATATATCTCTAACAAGTTTTGTTTCAATTTATATTAATTACTAGTACTAGGTAAGTTAATGGCCTCTATTTATAGTGTGTTTGGTTTAGCGGTGGCTTTTTCTAAAATCACTGTGCATTTTCGCGTTTGACATGAAGCTACCTTTTGTAGTTTTTAAAAACCACGTTGAAAAGACTCTGAGACGCACGTTTGGTGGCTGAAAAGCCAAACCAAACAGACCATTAAACTTTGCTTCAAGAATTCACATGTTTTTTTCTTATAAACTTATATGCTAAAAATTCTTCAAGAACTGCATAATAATAAACTAACACAACTAAGAATATATACTGCATTAAAAAGGCTGTACATAAACAAAGGCGAAAGAAGGTTACATACTTGCTTCAGCAATATAATATATCTTTATATTCATTTTTTTATCAAGAAGGTTCGCGTTATATCTTTATTTTTCAACTAGATGAATCATTGCACCTGTCTTCTTTGCATATTTCATAATGTTGAATAGAGTAAAATGATTCTTCTTCGCATTTAAAAATTTGCAACATATATATAATTTCTATAAAAAATATGCCATTAAAATGTTAATTTAAATATTAATAAATCAAAGTTTAATATTTGTTTTAATAAACAAAAAATATAGGGTTTATAAATATAAAAGGGTAAAAAAGGAAAATGAAAAAAAAAATCAATGATAATTAATTTGTTTGCAAAGGTTAAGATTTTTAGTTTCAAAGAAACTCAAAATCTTAAAATATATATATAAATTTTTTTTTTAAGAAATGTTAAGAGGAATTTCTGAAATCATGTTCGAGAAATTTAATAATGTTATCTATTTTTATTTATATAAAACAAATTTATTACTAACAAAAAGTCACACATAAATAAAAATAATCACCAAATTATTTTTAATTTAATTTTAAAACATTTTATCTATACAAATGTAATTTTAAAACATTTATTAACGTCAAATATACATACACCAAGCCAAACAGTATATACGGCAAATATATTCAAGACTTTTAATTATGTTAGTCGTAGTCCTGCAAATAATTGGAAATGATGACGGCCTCAAACCCAATATTTAAAGGTGCATAATATTATTTTTATGATATGTATGAATATGTATAAGATAACTTTTTTAATAGTTAGTAAATAGTTAAAGAGGTGCCGGCTAAAAAATGAGGTGTTGATCTCTGTTTAAGTATTAGTAATAGAGATTAATTACTATTTTTTACACTTATTTCATTACCATGATCTATTTATAATATTTATAGATAGTTAATAAAAGATAACTTTTTTTCAACCTTTAACATTTATGATTAATTAATTGCCTATATAAATTTTTTATATTATCAATATATTTTAATTAAATTCTTAATAATATATATCTCAGATACGGGCGAGTTACTATTATTTTTATTTGTGCATGTGTGAAAAAACAAATAAATACAAAAGAATAAACAAAAAGAAATGTGTGAACATAAAAACAATTAATTTTGATGGTGTTCCTTGTAGTGACAAGTGATGAAGTTAATAGTTTGTTTGAAAAATAAGTGAATGCTAAATGAGATTATTTTAAAAAATATTTTTAAATTGTTGATTTATAATTATCAATAACTTATATTCATCTAGCTTAATTAACATATTCATCTTGCTCAATTAATAGATAATAGATACATAACATAAATATAATAGGAAATTTGCAATCAGTTACATTTGTAACATATATATTAATCATTCTCACATGACATGCATGATTTCAATAGTCATATTTGAAGTATGAAGAATAAGGGAAATGAATTTTTTACAAGTTATGTTGTTGGTGACATTCATGTAATTGTTGATGTTATTCGTGACATATATGTTGGAAAAAAACAAAGCATATAAAAAAGAGGAATACAATAACAACACAAGGGATTAACATGAAAACTCTAAAATTGGAGAAAAAAACTCAACGCTCGTGGACTTCAAGTATACATATATTGTTAGGTATTGTTTGAGATTGGTCAGAAAATTCATATGAAAAGATAATAATGAAAAAGGTATTCATTTGATAAATTAGAATAAAGTTAATAACCCTAAGAATGATAAACCTTGGTTTATTCAATCCAAGTATGAGAAATCTTAGGGGTAAAGACAACTCGAGAAGTTAATACAACTATGCTTGGAAAATTGGTTTGGGATATTCAGACCAAGTATGAGAAACCTTGGGTCCATATGATCAGAGACAAATATATTGGCAAACATAAAAGTGTGCTAAATGTTAGCAAGAAAGTTGGTTCAACTAAATGAAATTCCACTTTTAGAGTTAAATTTTTTTTGAAGGCATACTATACTTATATGCCCCTTGAATTACACATGAACATCTTTGTCATTATGATGTATTATGTTTCTATTTAAAACACCTAACTTTAAATAAAGATGTATTGAGAGATGAAAATTGGAACCTGTCTCAACTATATACCAATTTTTTTATTTTGAATTAATTAACCTTGTGGGCAGCAAACACTTTATCTTGAATGATCTTACAACAAATTGATGTATTTGGGCAAATAGGATTAAAGGTGAATATATAGATATATTATGAGTGGTTGACAAATAAGAGAGACATTAGTAGTAAAGCTACTTCTTGGCCATGGATTTAGAAATTGAAATGCCCTAAAAAAAAAATTTAGCATCTCATTTGGAGTATTGGACATGAATCTCTTCATACTCTTAGCATTTTACATCACATAAACATGCCACCCTATATTCAATACACCCAGTTTTCTAATCATGTAGAAATTCTTATTCATTGTCTCAGAGACTGTATTGTAACAACAAGAAATGGTGAGCTTTGGCCTTTACCAATAATCAATTTAGAAGCCAATATTGTGCTCTAACTCAGATTAAGGAGAGTAACGTAGGTCAACATGCTAGCTTGTTCTTGGCAGGGTTATGATGGAGCTAAAAGGGAAGAAATATTAAGTGTTTCAGTAAGGAGATGATCACTTTGAACTAGATATTCAGTAATATCAGGTACCTTCATGAAGACATGATCAAGGTATTTACAAATAATTCAATAGATAATGATTTTGTGAGATTGGTGGATTTCCATGATTGTATGGAGGATGTGGTTGTCTTGAATGTTGATGGAAGCTGTCAGGAAGGGGGAGGTTGTGCAGAAGAAGAGGGACTAATCAGAAAACAACAATGGTGTTTGAATTAAAGGGATGCACTAATTTTTTTTAGGATCAACCAATATAATAAATGCAGAATTGATAACCCTCTATTTGGTTTAAAATTGGCTAAGGACCATTGAGCTCATAAAGTTGTGATTGTTTTCAACAGACAAGAACGAATCGATTACGCTTAACTCTCTAGTCAATTAGAAGACATTTTAAATAGGTTAAGAGAAGGATAAATAAGATTTATACTTATACAATCACACCATATGTTATGGGTTCGAGAGATTATCATCTCCAAGACAATGGGGTCTTAGAGCAAAGCGCCCATGCTGAGCATGCACACTAGGCTCTAGAGCAACAAACTTCTTAGCAAACAAGCCTATCAGGGAGAAACATATAGTCTTACGGTCTTTTTAAATGTGCCTCTATCTACTTATGTTTCATCATGCAACTCATTCAAAAACCATTATCACCATGATTCTCAAACCAATTGATTTATTTCATAGTTATGCTTATTTGATCATGATTGTTCAAAATTTGCTTAGATTGGACTGAAATAAAGCAAATAATCGTACGTTCTGCGTAAGTGATATGTGTGCATTTTTTTAGCCAAGATAGATGAGTTAACAATGATCACTACAAAATTTAGAATGTCCCTTTGATTGATATTCATGATCACTTTTTGAGAGATGCTCATAGTAACCTTATGGCTCAAATATGATTTTTTTCCTTGCATTTTAAGCTATGTACCAAAAAAACACACAATTTTAGGTTTATAACTTACTAAATAAATTGTGTCAAAAAAATTTAATAAAATAAATATTTTAAAAAATCCCTTACATGTTTAATACAAGAAGATTATAACACAACTTAATTTAAAAAACAAATAAAACCAAAATAAAACAAAAAAATGTCTAAAATAAAATAAAAATTTCTTTTTTTCTTAAGAGAAAATATTTTTAAATTTTAATGGTGATAGAATATAATTTCGGTGTCATTTTTATTTAAATCTTATGAAAGATGAATGTAATTTCTTCAATGATCTAATTAGGAGTGGCAAAACGAGCCCGACCTATTGTCCATGTCCATTTTACCCTCATCTTTTAATATGACTGCCATGTCCACCCTATTTTCTGCGGGCTTTTGTGGACATGTGAATTAACACAATTTTATATTTTTTAGAATTAAAAGATGTAGTGTCCGCGAGCATTTCCCGCTCCGCTCGCACTTTTGTGCGCGACGGGTAAAATTTTAAGCCCACAAACTCAATTATGTCTGTTTTGCTTATTTTTTCAAGACAGACTTAAACGTGTCTGGCGGAAATGTCTATTTGCGACGCCTAAATCTAATTATGGTGATTGACCAACATTATAAAACTCTTTACCATAATATAATATAGTCTATGTAAATTAAATCAATTGCTTCATATGTTTGATTTTTATTGTATTCAAACTAGTTCCTTAACCTATATTCATTTGAATCGCCATCAATTTTCTACACTAGTCGCATAGGTGGGTCAATTGAAAACTTTCCACACATCTACCACCCCAAAAAATTTCCATCAATTTTCCTAGTCAATGTCATCTCAAAAGGGGCAAAAGAGGAACCAACAAAGCATGTGGTGTAATGTAAACACTAACTCATCTTCCTCTACTTTCAAACCTCTTATTAATAATAATATAAATAAATTCTCAAAATAAGTCATTCATTCATTCAACCCACTTTATCTCAATAAGTCACTTTTTTCACTTCTATTTCTATCATTCCAATCCAACTTCTTTTTCTACACTCTTTCTCTGAACTTTCACGCGGCTTCTTTCTTTGACTACACGTTACACTTACACAAAACCTCTTTAAATTTCTTTTTTTTTTTTTTTGGTTGAAAAACCTCTTTAAATTTCCATCTTTCATATATTCACTCTCATTTTCTCATCTTCAATTACTTCTTACAATATGAAGTGTTTCTTCTTCAATAAAAATTCCAAATCAAACCCAAATTTAAACCCTAAAAAGAAGAAAAATCAAACCAAAAATTCCACCAATGCAAATTCATCGCCATCGCCATCGCCAAGAAGTATAACAGAGATATACAAAGAGAATGAACACAATTTCAGAGTTTTCACTGTGCAGGAGCTTGTAAATGCAACAAATGGTTTCAATAAGATGCTGAAAATTGGAGAAGGTGGCTTTGGGAAAGTATATAGAGGAACAATTTCTCCTGAGAATGGAATGGGTGACCAAATTGTGGTAGCTATTAAAAAACTCAACACTCGTGGACTTCAGGTATAGAATTAGTTTAAGTTTGATTAGAATTAGTTTAACTATTATAACTCTGACACTGATACCTCTGATCAAAGGTGTGCAAGCTGTATGATATAATATATATAATATATATGTCAGACAATTTCTACACCTTTGATTAGATATGTCAGATTCGGTTAGACATGTTTGTTGTAAATTTGTTACATATGTTTTATGTTTTGTTGTTGTAATAAAAGGGGCATAAAGAGTGGCTTGCAGAAGTACAATTTTTGGGAATTGTGAACCATCCAAATTTGGTGAAACTTTTGGGATACTGTTCTGTGGATAGTGAAAAAGGGATCCAACGGTTGTTAGTGTATGAGTATATGCCTAATAGGAGTTTAGAAGACCATCTTTTCAGTCGTTCGTTACCTACTTTGCCTTGGAAAACAAGATTGCAGATTATGCTTGGTGCTGCTCAAGGATTACAGTATCTACATGAGGGTTTGGAGATTCAGGTATCTACTACTTGTTGCAAATTGATGAAAAGTTTATCAAATAAAAAGTTATCTATCATTGTTTGACATATGTTGACCATATCTGTTAGATTATGCGCACTTATAGACATGTCATCTATTGGCAATGAAACACCGATACTGGAAATCCGTTTTCATTAGCTCTTTAAATAAGTTAATATAAATAGATTGTTAATGCGTATATGATACTTTGTATCTATTTTGGGTTGTAATCTTTTCATTTTATTGTTATTTTATTGGGTAGGTGATATACAGAGATTTTAAATCTTCAAATGTGCTCTTGGACAAGAAATTCCATCCCAAACTCTCAGATTTTGGTCTTGCTAGGGAGGGCCCAACTGGTGATCAGACTCATGTTTCCACTGCAGTAAGTTGACTTCATGGAAGACTTGATACTATAGTATATTGACTGCTATTTAATAATATACCACTTTCTAAATATACAATTGTTATTCAAATATTATAATCTGCACTATTATTAAGTAGAGTTGCTTTGACTAATCCATTCACGTGCAATAGAAGTCAACCATTGTTTTGATCTAAGAAGCTCAGACTCACACAAACATGACACTGACACATTATGTACAAATTAACTTGAGAAAATAACATAAGAAGTATATGTGTGTGGGTTGTGTCGGTGTAAGACACTAACTCGTGTCAAGCACCAGACACAAAAACATGACACTTACACATCAACTACATAATTAACTTGAGAATATGTGCCAGAGTCATGTCAGGGTAAAACACTAACTCGTGTTAGGCATCAAACACATTTTCAATTAGAAGTGTCTGTAGAGTTTTTGAACAATATGAACATTCGAACAATGTGTTCACCAAATATCTTTGTTTCGTTTTGGTTTGTTATCAGGTAGTTGGGACAAGGGGTTATGCGGCGCCAGAGTATATCGAAACAGGTCATTTAAAATCAAAGAGTGACATTTGGAGTTTTGGCGTGGTACTCTACGAGATTCTCACAGGAAGACGAACAATAGAAAGAAATCTTCCAGCAGCGCAACAAAAGCTTATAGAATGGGTTAAAAACTACCCTGCTGATAGTGGCAGATTCACCTTGATAATTGATCCTCGACTCGCGAAACAGTATTCTGTTAAGGCAGCTAGGAAAATTGCTAAGTTGGCAGATAGTTGCTTGAAGAAGAATGCTGAAGATAGGCCATCAATGAGTCAGATTGTTGAAAGCTTGAAACAAGCATTGCAATGTTCATAAATCTTAAATATTGCGATATACCGAAAGTTATGAATAGATTGTTTTTTTAATACTATTAATTATATGATGAGTTTATTCTTTGTGCATAATATTTTAAAGAGTAAAATAAATTAGTCAAGTTAGTAAATTGTATATACAACTATCCAATTTATGTAGGAGGTTTCTACGAAAGACTCAAACACCTAACATTGACACTCCTATATTCTATGAATTTTTTTATGCCATTCACATATTTCGTCCACTAATAAATTTTCAAGTAATTTTTCCCATTTATCTGCAATCATGTAAGCCATTTACAAGTAAGTTCATTTCAACCCATTGATTTCTACTTTTGTGAAAATGTGGCATTCACATACTTGTTCTTTTCAGCTACCATTTGGAAAAAAGACAATCACATTGGACAACGTCTTGTTTCATATTCTCTTACCCATAGACTTCTAATTCTTTGTATTGTCGAGCTCTGATCTAGCTACCATGAATGCATATAGGCATTTGGGGGTGACACTAAAGAATGCTGGTACTTATTAGTTTTGTACGTGTTGTCGAAAATCAACACTGAATGAAACATGTTGGGAAGTTTCACTGAATTAGAGTCCTCTTTTTGTTTCACTAAAAATAAACTCATAGATGTTTCATTTCCGAATATGAACCTCACATAGTACGATATGTAGTTTGTGCTTTATATACTTGTGTGACATTTCTCAAATTGTCTAGATTTCGGTCTTTAAATGATCGTGTGATGAATGATTTTTATCTTCATATGATTTACAGATTTTGTTTCTATTGCAGCATTGGTTCTGTGAATATTTTCTAACCGCATGTGGTAGGAAAGACCGGAAGCCTATCACTAATGGTTTCCCAGGGCGACCAAATTCAGAAGTACTTACATAAGGTCGACCCTCAAAGATGTTACTTGGACACCATTCACTGACCTGAACACAAGGAGCACCGATAAGGCACTAGTTAGCGAAATCTTATGAAATTTTAATATTTTATTTTCTTTGTTGTTTTTGAAGTGTTTGCTAGAGCTAAATACTACTATAACAACAAAAATAATGTATATAGGAGAGAGATTTCATTTTCTCAATGAAAAATTAAAATGCTCTGGTTGGTTTATGCATACACATTAGTGATGGAAGCAAATGACTAGTTTATACTAATTTTTTCTTACAAACTCATTACAATAACAATAATGCTTTCAATACAAAGATGGACACTAACTAAAGATGTTGTCACTCTTGCATAAACATAAGCTAATACTCCATCTACACACCAATCTCAATAATGTTGGTAGTAAGGTGTATGACAAAAACCCAACACACATGTATGTATATACACATGACCCATCAACATGATGAAATATGTGTACAATGTTTCACACAAGAGCAATCTCAATTATAACATCACTCTCCTTAATACCTTTGATATGTCCAACATAAAGATCTGTCCCATAAGAATCAGCTTCTGAAAGCCTATGTTTACCACCATCAGACATACTCACTACAAAATCCACAAACTGCCTCCAATTTTCACCTTCAAGCAACCTCTTATTTATTCTCAAATAAGTAAAAGCACTTAATCCACTTGTTGACAAAACTTGACCATAAGCACTTGAATCATATCTCTCTAACGCATTCTCACCCGCAAGTTCACCACCCGCAATCTTTGTTGCCATCTTCACTTGATTAACCAACCCTTCCGGCGAACAATTCGCATGATCAGGTTGTTCCCTGTCCTTCATTTCCATGCATGTGAAGTTCAATATAACTCCGTGTTTTGCTAGCATTTGCGCTATAGGTAAGTAACCATCATGATACCTTGTGTTATAGTAACCTGCTGTTAATTCAGTTGCATGTGATCTTGCATTGTAATGCCAATGAATTCCAGCTATTTTGGCAGAGAGTTTTGCACCGGTCGTTTGGAATATGCTTTTGGCTGATACCAGAATCTTTTCGCCGTGTTCAACAAGTTTGCTTGAGTACCAATCTAGGAAAAAGTCTCCATATTCTGTGTTCCATGTTCCTTCTCTTTTGAAAAATCCGGTATCTTCTGGATATTGATTGTATTGACCAGAATCATGAGGTCCACTTGTTCCCCATTCTTTCTTCCCAATTGCCGCTGCTGATGCTTCCAACGAAGATCTCATATACTGTATCACAAATAAGTCATTTTAGTTTATTTGTTTTCAAAAATTTCAAGAATAGTATAGATATATTAATGATCATTTTACAACTATTTTCGAGAAAATTTGAACTGTCTATTGTATTTATAAAGTTAAATTTTTACCAATGACCTTACGATTCGTAGACTAATAAGTTATTAGACAATAAATCCCAAAATCAAATGGAGAAAAGATATTTTTCTGTTAATATCTAGATATTTTGTAATTTTGTTGCATATGAGATATGAGATGTCATTGTTATTACTCAGATATTTTGTAGCGAAACATGTCTAAAACAAATAAGATATTGGACTATTTTTCTAAAAATAGTTTAAAAGCTATCAAGCACGGCCACAAATATCATGTCCGACACTGACGTATCGACCTCGGTACTAATTTTAAAAAATGAATAAAATGAACGAGTAATCAACAATGTCAATGTCGTAACGAGATATTAGTGCTATAGAGTTTAAAAGTAATGTCAATTTCAAATTTGTACCTTGTCATAGCATTGGAATTCTCCAATTCCAGGAAACTTCCATGTTCCATCAGTTTCAGGATAAGATGGATATCTCAGCTCACCACAAGGACCAAGTCCCACTTGAATTTCCTGCAAATGAATTTGGTCTTAATTAGATAAGATAACACTAACTGCAATCTAAAAATCATAGCCAAGTATCTTAAATACCATGAAACCACAAAATTGATGAAATACTTACTATGATAACATTGCCCAAATAATCGGCGAATCTGTCACGGAAGCTTCTCATGTAATCAGAGTAGACCTGAAGTGGAGTTCTTCCTGCAAGAACAGGCACTGAATCACATCCCAGTGATATGTATTCAGGATTCCTCCTCCCTAATTTGTCCGTATAAACCAGCTCAGGATTGTTCCTGATTTCTTCTAGCACCCACGGTGGTAAAGGAATGCTATAACACGCAATCAAAACAGAATTTAGTCTCGTAATCTCAAGATATTAAAATCGACAAAAGAGCCGAAATTAGGCTATTGGATAATATGATATTTCCATATATACCTGCAAGAGTCACCAACATTTCCACCACATTGATGAAAAGACATAACAATCTGAAGCTTCAAGCCATGTTTTTGCACCATCTGCACAAGCTCAACATAAGCTTCCCAGTTATACTTCATAGGACCATCCTTTTCAACCAAACCCCACCAAGCATCCACCATTACTCCTTCAACTCCAGCACTCTTCAGTGCCATCAAACTAGCATTCATTGCCCTTGCTTTATTCAAGTGTCCTCCCATTGTCACTGTGTCTAATGGCAGCATCACAAACACCGGTACACTGTTGGATTCAGCGTCGTGGTTATGCGTGATCGACGGCGTGTGAATCTTCTCCCATTTGTTGGTTTCCTTTACTGCAGAGTTGGTGTTTTCTGTTGTGAAATGTGTTTCTTGCATTGAACTCTTTGTTATGAGTTTGTTGTGGCCAAAAGATGGTTTGGTTTTTGGACAAGAAACTTTGTTGGTAGAAAAATCATCAAGAGATTTTAAGACTCTTGTTTCTCTTTTACTAATGAAAGAAATTGAAGAACGAAGTGTAAGAGCCATTTTTTTGTTGTTTCTGTTTTTTTTACTACTGAGTTGTTTTATTTCTGATTGTAATTGAAGATTGGAGGGAGAGAATATATATAGAGAATAGAATACACGTTTTTGTTTATTTTTTTTAGCATATAAATATTTTATTTTAAAGAAGTTACTAGAGTTTTTTTGTTTTAGAAAGTTGAAGTTGACACAAACTTGGTGGGTCCAAGTGGAAATAATGCAAAAAGAATCAAAAGCTAGTCGACCAAGTATGTAACATGCTAACGTGTTACCATATCTTCCATTGGGATCTAATGAGTTGAATGAATGAACATGTGAGGACTATGTTGTTAAAACAAAAAATATGTCGATTGTCGACTATGGTTTCACTTTTGGACTGTTACACACTTATAGTGATTTGATTGTCTTGATATTTTTAGAAGGAGAGAGAATTAAGAAATATTATTATGTGGCAAAGCTTAAAGAAAATGATTATTTTTAATGGTATACCTAATTTAAAAGGGAAGACTAGTGATGTCTTCTTACTCATGGAGATTTCTAAGGATGAGTTAGACTTTATTTAAAATTAAAAATAAATAAATTGTTAGTTAACAACGTTAATCAATTGAATTTAAAATCAATTAAATTGTTATGGTCGGAATGATGGTTAGTCGAAGGAAAAAAAACAACTGAATACGAGTGAAACGAGTTTTCTCAGGTTTTCATGAAGTTCATGAGAATGTTAGAATCAATCAAAATTAAATGGAACTTGGTAATTTAATATTTATCGATGTTTCATATTTATATCGTCACTAATCAACGAAGATCATGAGAATGTTAGAATCAGTCAAAAATTAAATGAAACTTGGCAACTTAATAATTACTGGTGTTTCATATTTATATCGTCACTAATCAAAACAACTACTTAGAGGGAAGAACGTTCTAAAGGATATGTGCATGTGTAGATAAAGGAAAAAAAATAGTTCGAAAGATAGGAAACATGGACCTCAAAATTTCTATCTTGTACTAGAAAATATTCTGGAAATTGCATCTCCGAAATCACCCTATTTCTATATTTTAAAAAATATTTTTGGTGTCTCCAGAGTTGCATTTCCAAACAACCCCCTGTTCGTAATTTTTTTTAAAAAAAGTTTGAATGCGTCTGGTAATGCATTTCCGTAACCACCCAATACAGAAGCAAATCAGAAACTGTGAGAAATAGAACCTGTTTTGAAAACTAAAAATTAAAATTTTATGAAAACTTAAACATGTATTAAATTTGTTGAAAATGTATATATTTGACATTACCTATATTAATACAAGATTACATACAAAAATTAAAATGAATTGAAACTTGTGTCGCTTTTGACTTTTGTTTATTTGATTATCTTATTCCCGCTCAACTTGGTGAACTCTTGCATTCTTTCCAAAAAAAACGATCTGGCCAAGTCTCATCTTTTTTTCGATGAATATGATGTCCACTTTAGTGATGTCAGTGGTATATGGCATCTCGATTTCAAATAAATTTGAACAAAGTGTCGCGTTTTTGAAAGCCACCCGATACACATAATACGATCATTTGGATTTGAAGGTGTGACTGTGTGCGGTAAAAAAATGTTTTTGAGAAATCATATCTTGTTAGATCCATACACACTTTTTCACAAGCACTTGTTATAATATGACCCATTTCAGGGAAGTGCGACCATTTATTCCCAGGTGTCGATCCACATACGCAAGGAACATGAGACTCATAAATTGCATCAAGTTTTCCTTTTTCCTGTATAGTCGTGTGTATAATTCTTTATAGTCCTTCAACTCTTCGATTATAAGTTGTTGATGGACAAGAGGATGATCTTCCTTTCCGTTATCGGAAAAAGTAGAAACAGCTCAAAAACAGCAGTTACTGTCACCCTCAACATTGACGATCTGTTTAATGTATTTGTGCATAAAAACCGGCATCTCGTCGATGAACTGAATTTTTGATAGAGCCAATAAAAGAGGTGGTTTGCCAATGCAAAATCCTTTGAAAACACTTTTTTTGAGAAGCGTGGGAGTGAAAGTTTTGAAAACCGTTTTAAAAAGGATTGAAATCAATGATAACAAGATCATGATGAATCAACTAATCAACAAAATCGTAATTAATTTAGTTAGATTCAAGCAGAGACATTTGAATAAAATATAATTAATTGATACAAAAATTTAGAATTTCATTTTTTTAGAATAATAACTAGAAAATAAGTGTTTAGTAGACTAGATCTAACATAGACCTAAACTTAAAAATTAAATTGCTATGAGCAACAAAACCATACCACATGCAAACAAGAAAGCAAATAAAATCTAAAAATATGTAAATTCTATACATAAATTAAAAGAGAAACGGATGTAGAAATTATACACAGAGATTTACTCTGATTCGATGCACTGACCTCATTTGCACTTAATTTAGTCTTCAATGATAAGCCATTAGAAATCGTTGAGTCTTCTACTAATATAAAATTTAAATAACTTCATTTTGTACAGATGATAATCACATGTACTGAATATAATGCCCATACTGCTTTTAAGATTACCGACTGACCCCACAAATCAACACGGGTCTTTTTAGCATGCTTTGTCCTCACTCACACGTTTTTCAAGGAAACTTTCTAGAAAATCACTCATCCAAATACTGCTCCAAGTCAAGCATGCTTAACTATGGAGTTCTTATTTGTTAGGCTACCGAAAAGAAGATCCATCTTATTGTTATAGGTACGTACTACCAACCAATCCTTATAAACCTTTCTACAACCATGCAGTCTCATACCAACACAACCCTTTCATTTCGATATGAATTCGGTTATTTCCTAGAAGCTTTCCGGAGCAGCTCATTGCCATGCCTTATGCACCAGCGACCACTCCCCGTCCTCGTCGCCCTCGAGTGTTACATGCCCACCAGCTTCTTCTTAGTTCATCCCCGAACTGCATCATACTGGGAGACGTCTGCTTTGCTACCATTTGTAATGCCCTAAATTGCTTTCAGGATTACCAACTGATCTCACAACCAACACGTGTCTTTTCAGCCTGATTTGTCCTCACTCACACACTTTTCAAGAAACTTCTCAAAAGACCACTCATCAAAATACTACTCCAAGTTAAACACACTTAACTATAGAGTTTTTATTTGTTAAGCTACCGAAAAGAATATGCATCTTATTGGTATAGGTAGTGTCAATCAATCATTATAAGCCTTCCTTCAACCATGCAGTCTCATACCAGCACAACCTTAGGATCCCTCTCATTCCAATATGATTTTGGTTTTTGCCTAGAAGCTTCCTAGAGCCGCTCATTGTCATGCCTTGTGCACCGACGATCACTCCCCACCCTCGTCAGCCTCAGGTGTTACACTGAAAAATTAGACCTATCAGCTAAGCTACACAGATGTTATTCTTTTTTTTTCCAGCTGCATGCAACTCACTAGGCTACAAAACCTCCAAGATCTACAATCTTGAATCGATACACCTTTTATGAAACAAAGCACTCCAAGATTCCGTTTGCAACAATCTTCACTTGATCATCCTAAAATCCCATTATCCGAGTCTTTGAACTTGTCGAAGAAGCTAGAAACTCCATGACCACTTGGGGAATCTTCTTTTTCTTTACTGGATGTTAATCTCCAAAAAATCACAATTGGAATACCTAATAAATCTCCTCACAATTTGAGGAAGAAGATGGAGTTTTTAACAAAAATCTCACACAAGAACTTTACAAACTCAAAAAATCAATAATAAAAAATGTTTTTATTGAAGGTCAATCTGAGAGATAAAATTTAGGGTTAATGAACTTTTTCGTTCCTTTAAATATTTCAAATTTCGTTTTTAGTCCCTCCAAAATTTTCCTTCAAGAAATCGTCCCTTCAAAATTTTTCTTCCGAACTATTGGTCCCTAACGTCAAATTTCGTAGCTAATTGGTAGCTAAAGTCGTAGCTAATCTCTAGCAAATTTGACGTTAGGGACCAATAGTTTAGACGAAAAATTTTGAAGGGACGATTTCTTAAAGGAAAATTTTGGAGGGACTAAAAACGAAATCTGCAATATTTAGAGGGACCAAAAAGTTCATTAACCCTAAAATTTATGTGATTGATGAACACTCAAGGCTTTTCAAAGGTTATTTTGGGGATTATGAAAGTCTTTTTCTTGAGAGAGATAAATTAGCTTTTGTATGTGCGACATATAAGACACAAAATAGGTGTAAAAGGCACACTTTAATTTGAGTAAAAGGAAAAAATGATGATTCGAATTTAGTGAGATAATGATTTGAATCAAGGGAGAAATTTTAGATTTTTGTTTGATTTGAGTCATGATTTGAGTCAAGTGATGCGAGTCAAATTAAAGTATGATTCAAGTCCTATTTCAAGTGAGCAATTTGAAATTTAAAATCTTGTTCAGGGTCGGAATCAAACCATATCATGATTCAAGTCATAGCACCTCATGATTCGAGTCCTATTTCAAGTGATCAATTCGAAATTGAAAATCTTGCTCATGGTCGGAATCAAACCATATCATGATTAAAGTCATAGCACCTCATGATTCAAGGTAAATGAGGGTGTGATTCGAGTCATGTATCTAGAGTGTAATTTCAAGTTCTCAAACTTGCTCTTGATTCGAGTCATGTTTCTCAAAGAAAACTTCTGAAAAAATAAAAACTACATGATTCGAGTCAAGGATCTGCACGATCCGAATGATGCCTGCATAAATTTTTTTGGTTTTAATCCCAAACTTTTTTATTTGAATTATCTTGTGTTAACTTTTAGTCAAAGACCATCTTATACATGCAAAAGACATTTTAATGAAATAGACCATTTTTCAAGAAGTGTGCAAAGAACTAATTATGTGAGGCTCAATTATGAGAAACATAAACATAGACTAATCACCAAAACACCATAAAAACTCAAAAATACCCTAGAACCTAGGAGCAATTTCATATATATAGTTGTGTCAAAATATTAGTTGCTTAAGGAAGATAATGAGAGTCACGTCAACACCACCAAGTGTTAGAATCAAAATTCTATAAACAACAACATAAGGCTTTGTTATCAGGGGCTTAATGTGTGAAAAATCATAATCTAACTATAAGAATTTATAATTTAAACTTAATTATAAGAATGCTATTTACTTATCTTCCATCCATAACAAGTCTCTCTTTATTTAAAACTTAGACACTTCACTTTTTATCATCTACTTTACTTCAATCATTATGCATCATTTGCACATCTTTTTTAAACATACGAGTCTTTTATTTTTATTGAAAATCATGCATAGTTTTCTTGCATAAAATTGATTTTAAACACATGAGTAAGATTTGATTCACTACAACAAATTTGTCTTTTAGCAGCGCATCTACGAAAGCGCTTTTGGGAAAAGCGCTGCTATAGGTTGCGCAAAAAACAAAAATAAAAAACAAGGGAAAAAAGCGCTGGCAAGGGGGGGTACGAAAGCGCTTTCTAGAAAGCGCTGGTAAAGGGGGGGGGGGGTACGAGAGCGCTTTCTAGAAAGCGCTGGTAAAGGGGGGGTACGAGAGCGCTTTCTAAAAAGCGCTGGTAAAGGGTGGGTACGAGAGCGCTTTCTAAAAGCGCTGGTATAGGGCACATTAGGTATATGATACGAAAGCGCTTTTAGGGAAAAAGCGCCGGTATAGGTATACCTATGAAAGCGCTTTTGAAAAGCGCTGGCGTAGCTCATTTTAAAATTAAAATTTTTAAAACAAATTAAAACAAACGCGTTTTGTATTTCATTCTTCATCGTTTCTTCACTGTTTTTCTTCACAAAGACGAAGTCACTGTCCTTCACAAGACACCGCCGCCGCCAACCTCCACAGGGCCGTCGTGTTCGTTCTTCATCGTTCTTCTTGCCTTCTGTTCGCCGTTGCCGTTCGTTTTCTTCTTCATTCACAGCTGGCGCCGTTCGTTCTCAACATCTCCTCTCAGCAACAACAACTTTGAATTCGTTTGGAGGTAAATCTTCTATCATCTTTCACTATTTCGTTGTTATTTGAAACCCTAATTCTGGAAATGTGAGGTTGAAGATGAAAGTGAGGTAGCAAGGATAAGAGTGTGAGGTTTCAAACCCTGTTTTGCTTTGTTTGTATATTAGGGTCTGTGGCATATGTTTTGATACATTGTTTTGCTGAGTTTTGCTTTGTTTGCTCTGTTCAACACAATGAAACAAAAATTGCATAGACAAAATTTCTCAATGCTCAGGAATTGACTTAATGATGTCGGAATCACCTGAAATAAAAAAACAACGTATAAAATTAGAATATAAAAACTAAATGTATTACAAGTTTCTAATATTGAAATATTGAAATATTGAAATAGTTGAAATAGTTGAAATAGTCAAAGCCTTGTAAGTTTTGCTTTGTTTGTATATTAGGGTCTGTGGGATATGTTTTGATAGATTTTACAGTCTGTGAGGATCAAAATTGTTGTCTCATACCGAGGCATATTCAGAATTTTATTTGCAATAAAAGGTTTATGAAACAGTGTGAATTTTTTGAATTTGCTAAGTTCCAATTGTGTACCGGTCTCAAGTCTAAGGAGGAGGTTATAATATTTTGAAAGGAAAACTCTAGCCAAAGCATCTAGATATTTTGCAGTATAGAAACTAACTTTAATATGTTCAATCTAACACGTAATAAAATCATTTTAAGCATACTTTTCTAGAACCAAATATTTGAGCATTTCGGTTTTGTAAACTCGAAAAGTGTAGAACATATGAACTACTTACTGCATTTTTCAAAAATCGAGTTCTAGCTAATTGAGTCTAGAACATATTTGAGCATTTCGGTTTTGTAAATTCGGGTGTTTGTAGTTACTAGCTAATTGATAATTGATTTCATATCATTTTAAATAATTGAGTTCTAGATTGGGGTTTTTTTGATATTGTGTTAGTAGTGGTGTATTTAACTGTATCGTGTGTGTTTAATTTTACAGTTATTTTGAAGCCTCTGGTTTCTACTTGTACAACGCCGATTCAAACCTACCCGTCTCCCACATCAAGTCCAACTCAGGTTACTAGCCCTTTCTTCTTGCTTATAGTTTGTTGTTTTCTGCTTATAGTTTATTGTTTATGGTTCTATTTAATTTCAATTTAGTGTCTCTCAATCAGTTTTTTGGTTTGTGGACTTATATTACCTTGAAATAAGGTAATGTCTTCTTTAAGAAATCGGGGGTAGGCTGAAATAAGGTACTGTCTTCTTTTAGAGACTCAAACAATCGAGACTACTGTAACTTCCTATCTTTAGCTAACTACCAACTTAACCAATATGAAAGCTATAGGATCTCATTAGGTATTGGTTAAGTGTTGCTTATTCACAGTAGTATATTTTTGTACTATAGTTACATAACATTCTATTTCAAGACTTGAGTGGTTTGACAAGATTTATTTCTATTATTCACACTTTATAGGATCTCATTAGGTATTCTGATCAAGACATAATGATGATAGCTATTTCTTATCTTGACAGAATTCCTTAGTACCTGATAGAGAAACCAAGAAGCAAAAGCATTTGTTTAGCTTAATTAAGACATGGATAAAACATGGATGAATTCAAACCGATTGTCGAAAGAGTACGAGAAAAGGGTATGGGAATTCGTTAAGTTTGCGGTTGCGCACGCCGAAGACCCGATTCAAATGGCGTGTCCTTGCTTGGGTTGCTGTTATGGGGGTAAGGTTGACGGGAATAAGTTGGCATCGCATTTACTACGGTTTGGAATTGATAGAAGTTATACATGTTGGACAATGCATGGTGAGGAAAGTAACGAGAATGTTGAGTCGAGGTGTAATACGAAGTATGCTTCAAATGACGATTGCACAGACACATATGATTATGATCGAGTCGAAGAGATTGCAGAAGCGCTTGAAGAAGATCTTGAGGATTGTCCCAAAATGTTCGAGAGGTTGGTAAGCGATGCAGAGAAACCGTTGTATGATGGTTGTACAAAATTCACAAGATTGTCTGCGGTGTTAAAGTTGTACAACTTAAAGACGGACAATGGATGGTCGGATAAAAGTTTCACAGAGTTATTAGCCCTTATGAAAGATATGCTACCAAATGATAATGTTCTTCCCAATCGAACGTATGAGGCCAAAAAGATGTTGTCCTCTATTGGCATGAGCTATGATAAGATACATGCATGTCCAAACGATTGCGTTTTGTTTCGAAACGAGTATGCAGCGTTGAATGAGTGTCCTAAATGCGGTGCCCCTCGATATAAGAAAAAGTTGTCTCTGGCCAAAGTCTTATGGTATTTTCCTATAATTCCGAGATTTAGACGCATGTATCGTAGTGAAACCGATTCAAGACACTTGACTTGGCATGCAGATGAAAGAATTATTGATGGAAAGTTGCGACATCCGGCAGACTCACCACAGTGGATGAAAGTTGATACTGATTATCCTGAATTTGGAAAAGAAGCAAGAAACCTTCGCTTGTCATTGTCTACTGATGGAATGAACCCGCATGGTATTCAAAGTATCTCGCATAGCACATGGCCTGTGATTCTTATGATTTATAACCTACCTCCGTGGCTATGTATGAAGCGTAAGTACATGATGTTATCTATGCTAATTTCTGGGCCTAAACAACCAGGGAATGACATAGACGTATACTTGGCACTCTTAATCGAAGATTTAAAGTTTTTGTGGGAGAACGGTGTGGAGGTTTACGATGGGTATAGGAAAGAAAGTTTCAACTTGAGGGCGATGTTGTTTGGAACAATTAATGATTTTCCAGCATACGGAAATCTATCTGGGTACATCAATAAAGGTCAAAAAGCGTGTCCTGTTTGTGAAGATGAAACCGATACGACACGATTGGATCTTTGTCAGAAGAATGTCTTTCTCGGCCATCGTAGATTCTTAAATTATAATCATCACTACTGTGGGTGGAGAAAAGCATTCAATGGAAAGGCCGAACATCGTACAGCCCCGCTTTTTTTGTCAGGTGATCAAATTTTTGAAAAGGTGAAAGATGTGAGCACTCAGTTTGGCAAGCCTTTTGCATATTCACTTGTCAAGGGTGGGTGGAAGAAGATGTCAATTTTTTTTGAACTTCCATATTGGAAGTCGTTGTACGTAAGACATTTCCTGGATGTTATGCATATTGAAAAAAATGTATTTGACAGTGTTATAGGTACGTTACTCAATATACAAGGAAAGTCTAAGGATGGCCTTAACATAAGGAAGGACAAGGTAAACATGGGAATGAGAACTGAATTGGGACTTGTGACGAAAGGAAGACGAACATATCTGCCACCTACTGTTTACACTCTATCTAGAAAGGAGAAGAAAACATTGTGTAAGTTCCTCAGTGAAGTTAAAGTTCCAGAAGGCTACTCTTCAGATATTAGAAGACTTGTGTCCATGAAAGACCTCAAGTTAAAGAGTTTGAAGACGCATGATTGCCATGTTATAATGGAACATTTTTTACCAATAAGTATACGTTCTATTCTGCCAGAAAAAGTAAGAAGCGCAATAACTAAACTTTTTTTTCTTCAGGTCAATTTGTAGTAAGGTGATCGATCCCGCGATCTTACCAACATTGCAAAAAGAGATAGTTGTTACTTTATGTGATCTTGAAATGTATTTTCCTCCCTCGTTTTTTGACATAATGGTTCATCTAGTCGTTCATCTTGTGAAAGAGACACAATTGTGCGGACCAGCTTATATGAGATGGATGTACCCCGCTGAACGTTATATGAAAATATTAAAAGGGTACGTGAAAAACAGAAGTCGACCGGAGGGTTGTATTGCCGAACGATACATTGTTGAAGAAGCGGTTGAGTTTTTTACTGATTTTCTGTCAAATGTTCAATCAATTGGACTCCCCAAATCTCATATTGTTGAAAAAAAAGAAGGAAAAAGGCTAATTGGAAATAAAGTTGTGACAGTATCAATGGTCGAGCGGGATCAAGCGCACTTGTATGTTCTGCACAATGAGATTGAGGTTGAGCCGTATGTTGAAATGCACAAGGTTGTTCTCCGAGATTTAAATCCGAATAGAAATGAGAATTGGATAGTACGAGAGCACAATCGAAGTTTCATACCGTGGTTTAGGGAACATATTTATTCAAAGTATCGTTCAGATCATGCTTTAGTAATAGAAAGGTTGAGATGTTTAGCCTATGGTCCAAGTATAACTGTGTTTCCTTATAGCGCATAGGCAATTAATGGATACACATTTTATACCAAAGAACAGGATGATAAAAGTACTATGCAAAATAGTGGTGTTACCTTGGTAGCTGAAGCAATGCACATATCAAGTGCGAATGACTTAAATCCGAAATTTGCAAATTTGTCATATTTTGGGGTTATCGAGCGCATTTTGGTGTTTGATTACGCAAAGTTTCAGATTCCTGTATTTGGTTGCAAGTGGGTTGAAAATAATAATGGCATACGAATGGATAAGTCAGGATTTTTGCAAGTGGATCTCAACAGGGTGGGGTACAAAGATGAGCCTTTCATTCTAGCCTCTCAAGCTAAACAAGTGTTCTATGTCAATGATCCGACAAGTACGAAATGGTCTATAGTGCTTTTATCAAACAAAATAGTTGATGAAAACATTGGAGATCAAGGTGATATTGGTGTTGGCATTGAATCTTGTACAAGAAACGATCAAAATGAGAATGAATCTTGTACTAGAAATGATCATAATGAGGGTATTTGGATCAATCCAACCGTCCGCGTTGTTAAGAGACGCGTAGAACACAATCCTACCAAGAAAAGAAAGAGACGTTAGTGAAACAGGTAATAGTATACATATTCCGACTAATGTGCTTTATTCAATTTGTACCGATTGTTATATATTCAATTTGTATAGTTTTTTCAATTTGTATTCCGATTGTTACAATACTTATTCAATTTTGGTGCATATTTTCGTTTTGTACATAACTTTTGAACCATGTATCTGTTTGTCGACTTCTTTACATGTAACTATACTATTTTGACAATTCCGGAGCTGCTCATTCACTTATCTTTACATTTCGGGACTGTTTTTTTATCGGTTTTGCTTCTGCCCGTGATCAAAAGTCGGGCTTAGGGTCTGAATTTCGGAAAACCGACTTCATTTTTGAGTTCGTGAGGACGTTTTACCATAGCCATGTAAATTTCGTTCAATTCCGACAACTTGCTTTTTTTGACGCTTATTCTGATTTCATCGATTTCGATTCCGATTTACTTGTACATGCATGGTTTGACTTCCATTTGACTTGTATAGATTGTTAGCTTATTAATAGTGTACTAATGTGCTTTAGTTTGTTTGATACAGGTTCAATGGCTAGTAATCAAGAAAACCCACAAGAAAACCCACAAGAAAACTCACAAGATAGAGATGCTCCGTATACAAATCCTCCACCCGATACATCATCAAAAGAAGTTGCACGAGGCATCACCATTATGAAGGGAATCATTCGACATAGAGACCAAGGAATAATATATAATTTGGAATGAAATTCTGATAACCAACCAATTGGTCCTAATTCTGCAAAGTTGACAAGCTATATTGGTACACTTGTTCGTTTGCATATTCCAGTCTCCGTAGCTAAATGGAATCTAAAAAGCAAAGAGTTGGACGAGAAAAAAGACATGATTTGGGACGAGCTTAAGGTATCATATATGGTTGTTGTTATTATCTTGACGATGATTTGATTAAATTACTTATACTAACACACTCTTTGCGTATGTTTGTTTGCAGAGGTCTTTTAACATACCAGATGAGCGTAAACGCTTCATTCTTGGTTTGGCCGGAGAAAGATATAGAGGGTGGAAAGCTTATTTAGCAAACACCTATCTTAAGGATAAAGAAGGACACTTTCTTGAAGAGGCCCCGGGACGTCCAAAAAAGTATGAGATCTTCATTGATGAAGAAGATTGGGTTGAGTTTGTAAATCAAAGAGATGAAGCTTTTCGGAAAAGGAGTGCCACAAATAGTGCGAGAGCATCAAAATCCGCGTATCCATACAAAAAAGGGCGTTTGGGATATGCACGCTTAGAGGAAAAAATTGTAAGTAAATAGAAATGCGTTTTAATTAATTGTCTAAATGTGCTTTATTTCACGATTTTATCATTTGTGTCAATGCATAGTTAGAGGAGACGAAAAGTGAGGAAACCTCACTTCTAGTACATGTGTTGTGTAGGGAAGCTCGTGTGGGCAAGAATCGAGCTGTCGATCCCGATGTTCAAAGAGTTTATGTTGAATGTGTAAGTATAACACTGTGTCTTTAATTAAATCAAATGTTTTTTTAATATATAATTGATTTTTTATCTCCACTAATAATTATTGAAATGTAAATGAATTACAGGAGACCTTGTCGCAATCGGTATCCACCGGTGAGGACCAGGATGATAGGAGCGTACTTAGTAGAGCACTAGATGCTCTTGAGTATCCCGGTCGGGTGAGGGGTAAAGGTCATGGTGTGACTCCAACCTCTTTTTACAAGCATTCTAGGAGAAGAAATCCTACCAATGAAGAAGTGTTGCAAAAATTGCAGGAATTACAAGCACAAGTCTCTGAATTGCAAAGAGATAAAGATATGTATATGAGAGAAAAGTGCAATACTTCATCGGTGAAAGAAACTAGTGATAAAGCTAGTATCAACTGTCAAAGAAAACTTCCCGAGGTAATTATAAATTTTTTCCTTACAAATTGTTCTATTTTATTAATGATAATGACTTTATATTTACTATTGGTTTAGGGCATTTCATCTTGCCAACTATACTTATCGTCACCGAATTATCGCCTAGTTGGCAAGGGAAAAGTGCACAACACTTTGGGAGATTTACTTCACCATAGACCGCTCCCGGATGGGCACCTGAAAGTATCAGTTGATGTTGTATTAGACCATGATGCGGTGCTACCGGTACCTGACATGGTCTCAGAGACAACATTGATGCGAGATGCAATAGGGTCATTTGTTGCATGGCCCTCGAAGCTCATTATCATTGGTGATGAGGTATATTGAAAACCATTATGAATCATTTAGTTTTCGAATGTCAATTCTTCACCGTTACGTTAATTATTTTTTACATTTTAATTTTAGACTGCTCCTACAAAACCCGCAACTAAGGGTAAAGGGATTTTACAGGAGGAGGAGTCTGTTGCATCACTAAAAGAGGTACATTTAAAGTGTTAATATATAATTTGAATCTAAAACTGCATGATTTTATATTTTACCGATTGTTATATGATTTTTAGGCATCTGCTCGGGGGTCACAACAAGTGACACAACAAGTTCGTAGCGTACCACCCAAGGGTCCTCCGAAGCAAGCGGCAAAAAAAGGTGGTGCTTTTGTGCCTCGATACCGGACGATGCTTGGAACACTTGTTGATATGTCCGATTTGAAGGATGGTGCTCTCCGTGAAATCAATATGGATGAAGGTATCTTTGGTATTGAATTCATGTCAAATATTGCACTAGATGACTTGGAAGAGATTTTTACGCATGAACAACTAGGCGTCGCTAATATGCACTCATACATTCGGTAATATTCACTCATCCAATATATTATTTAATTAGTCGAACAATTTATTTACACATTTCAATGAAAATAATCTAATGTTTATTATGTTTTTATTTAAGGTTGTTGTATGATAGAGTGTTGCGCGGGACTGCATTGTCAAACAGATTCCGTTTCTTGTCTTCCGCCCATTGCAGCGGAATGACAATTGCTACGGAACCGGAATCAGTTAGATAGCGCTTAGTCGATAGATTCCTGTCCACCGGCAATACAGAAAGTCTGATTCTTTGGGCGTATAATGCCCGACTAGTAGGGTTAGTTTCTCATTCTTGGTTCATCTAATCTTTGTTTCTTTTGCATAGAAAATTTTTCATATAACCTATTGTTTTAATTTATAGAGCACACTGGTTGTTGCTTGCTATCAACCCTATAAGAGAAGTGGTATATTTTCTAAATTCGGTAGATGGTGAGTGGACCAATTATCCGGCTATGAAGACAATGATTGATACGTAAGTGGGATCGTTCTAAACATTCGTGTATATTTATATTTAATTATTTGTGAGATTGATCTAAATATATGCTTTTGTATTTTTGTTAGATCAATACAAGTGTTCCGAAGTCAACGAGACGCACAGGTATCCCAGACTAAATCAAACAACATTACTTGGATCAAAGTGTAGGTACATTAATTTTCACAATTTTTCTTATAATATTTATGCTACTTGATAAAACAAGACAACTATAAAATCTTATTTGTTTTTCTATGTAGTGTCCGATACAGCGAAACAGTTCAGATTGCGGATACTATGTTTTGAGGTTTATGAAAGAAATCCTTCAAACGAATCAATTAGAGATTCCAATCAGGGTATGGATTTATAACTTAATTAGATAACTTCTTATAATTTATTACATTTAACTAAATCATTCATATTATGTTTTTGTTCTTTAGTACTTTGACGACTTCTATGCTGCTTCTTACACGAGACTTAAGTTGGAAGAAATCAAAGAGGATTTGTGTCAATTTTATATTCATCAGCTATTCACGTAGGATTTGTGTCGATTTGAAGTATAATATTATAGTACTCTACGATGGTTACTAACTTTGTTCATACTGTTGCCAATATTTGAAGTATAATATTGTTGATGTTACTGATTTAGTTTGTTTGACATGAGTTAGTTACATGTGAAACTTTCTGTATTCATACTTTACATGATTTAGTTTGTTTGACAAGAACTATAATGATGTAAATTTTGGATATTATAATGGTATTATATTAGTATGTGTATATATATATATATATATATATATATATATATATATATATATTGTCCTACCTATGGTTGAAAATATATCGTCGAAAATATATTACAGGTCGAAAATATTACAGGTCGAACTGGGAGGCTGAAATTACAGGTTGCACTTTAAAATACCTCATTTAGCAACGACAACGCTTTTAAAAAACGCTCTTAAAGGACCACCTACTAAAGCGCTTTATTACTAAAAGTGCTGCCTAAGATTAAAAAAAAATATAAAAAATAAAATAAAACGCAACCTACGAAAGCGCTTTTGGAAATCTTATAGGGGGCTACCAGAGCGCTTTTTCCAGAAAAAGCGCTCTTATAGGGGGGCTACCAGAGCGCTTTTTATGGAAAAAGAGCTCTTATAAGGGGGCTACCAGAGCGCTTTTCTGGAAAAAGCGCTCTTATAGGGGGGCTACCAGAGCGCTTTTCTGGAAAAAGCGCCCTTATAGGGGGGCTACCAGAGCGCTTTTAAAAGCGCTTTCGTTACCTACGGCAGCGCAGGCTTTGGCAGCGCTTTAAAGCGCTTTAGTAGCCCAAAAAAAGCGCTTTTAAAACCCTTCCGTGTTGTAGTGATTTCTTAAATGTCAAACCATTAATATATATTTTTGTCAAATAATTTAATGGTTGAAATTTATATTTTAAAGACGAACAAATAGGATGTCATAAGTTCGAATCTATGTCTTACATCTGATGTTCTTACACAGATATCAACTAAACTGACTTAATGAAACTAAATCATATTTCACCCACACCTTTTTGCATTTCAACAACATTGTTACATTCACCCACACCTTTTTGCATTTCAACAACATTGTTACATTTTTATGTATTAAAACACTATTTAGAAAACTAGTTTATCCATTGATTCATAATCTAATGCAGTTGCATTTTTAAACCACAATTTGGCCACAAAATTCAATTTGGATTTAAATGGTTCTATGTTGGATCTATTTTCTCTCTCCAAGAGTAGTCTCTTTCTAGCAATCTCTTTCTTTCTAAAGAGAATCAAACTTCATTCTCATGATGAGTCACAACAGAGAGGGAGGAGATATCTCTCTCACATTTCTTAATTTCACAATCATAGTAGCTAGTAACTTCTTAACCACAAGTTCACTAAAAATCACTTCACGCGTCTCAAGTACATCACCATGCATTTCACTCATTTAGCTTAATTATTAATCATATTAATATGTTTGGTCGACATTTTCTGCAACCAATAGAAATGTATTGCATTCAAAACATAATAAACTTTGTATGATAAGTGATAACCAACCACTGTTGTTTAGGTGTCATTGATTTTTGGTTTTGGTTTCTTGGCATTGTGTAATAATTCATTGTATTTTTGTCTCATCTGGTTACACCTTATACTTGGAAGATATTTACTCTATATACGAAAGACCTCTTCCCTCCTACAATTATAAACAAATATATTCTTTTTAAATTCATTGAGTAATGAATGTATTTGGTCTATTTAAAGGACCAGATACATTTATTATTCAATGAATGTAAAAAGAGAATATTTTCTTATAATTATGGCCAGAGTAAGTATTTTTTAAGGAGAATAAAATTAAAATTCTTTGGTTTATATTTTTTAAAATTAGAATATGATTTTATACTAATTTCTAACTGACAAAATGAATATGCTTTTATACTAATTTCTAAGTGACAAAATGAACTCTAGGAGTATTTGTGAGGGATTAAAGTGGATTTTTCTTTTTAATTAAAAATAGTAAGATATTTGTGTTTATATATGGATAGTAGTTTTGTACGCGCATTTATTATTAATATTAAAAAATATTTTTGATAAATTTTTAATTTTTAGATAAATAATTTCATTTTTTTCTATTTCATATAATTTTCACAATTAGAGAAAATAAACTTTATTAATATTTTATTACCTTTAACTCACTACAATTATAAAATTACAATCTCCATAGTTAACTATCAAAACTTCAAGTAAATGTTGAATTTTGAAATTTCAAATATTAATTTTTAAGTCATTTGTAGGATAATTTGATGAGTTTATCCATTTGTATATCAAGTGTAAATATCACTCTATCACCATTATTTATCTGTTAGATGGATTGTTAGAAGAAAAAGTCAACACAATTCAACCCCTTCCTCTTGCGTTTTTCTCACCTTCGTAGAATTATTGTTTCAAACACAAATTAGCTAGAGACTTTATCATATACAACCATTCAATCTTGACAAACATCTCTGATGCGATATTTTCCCTTGCAACATTCCTAAAACTTTATCTTTGAGCCACGATATAATGGTGCTCAAACCTTATTTACCATCTTGATTGTCTCTACTTATGTTAGACATGCATGTATCAATGTCTCATATGTCAATACTTTTCATTTCAATCAAATAAAAATTGTTTGCATCTTCACTTTCCATAATCCAAAATCAGCATATTTAAAAAAAATCTTGATATTTCATTTAGAACTCATTGTGTTCACTTATAAACATGACCCCTTTTTTCTACAAAGAGCGTCGCTTGTGTGTGCAATTGAAAGATTCAACCACATTAAAAAATTTGATGTGTGAGAACAAATAATAATAACAAACAAAATAAATAATCTTAAGCAAAATACATCAATCTTTCAAATAATATAAACAAGATCACAATAATAAGAAAAAAAATTATGAGTATACACATTTTATTTATCATATTCAATCAAACTGATATACTTTAGAAAAAAACAACTTTCTCTCCACTATCTTTCAAGAGTTTATAAGAGATTGTGTTCTGGATTAGGCCAAGATTTGGCCCAATCTGCTTTCGGCCCACTTAACCTTGGAGGTCCAAACCATCCCATGGCCCATAAAGAGCAAACAGTGCTCGTCTACTCCGTGCCCGGCATAAGTGCTCCCCGCGAGCTATCTGGTGCCCGGCACAAATGCTCCTCCGAGCATCATCTCCGCCGAGAACCCTTCTCCTCGTAAGGTTCCTTCACATCCAACCCCCCGAATAATACGGAGTCTACGTGGTCTCTAAAAGACCGCGTCTCCCGTGAACTTCGGAGTGGTTGACCAGGACAGAGAGCACTCACGCATCTCCGACATTTCCGCCTAGGAAACCTGGCAGTCTCCTAGTTGAGCCTGGAAATCCAGCCCAGTAGCGAGATCATGGCCCAGCGCTAGGGGCTATAAATACCCTCTTTCACTAGAGGGTCAGATATTCATTCTCTTCTAACTTTTAGCTCGTACTTGCACTGCCTTGCTCGTTTTCTTACTTTGGCATCGGAGTACCTTATAGATACACCTCCCCCCCTTTTCTTCTCAAAGACCCAGTTCTAAACAGGCCTTGACGATCCTTCTGATCAGGTACGATCAGATTGCAATATAAAAATACCAAAAAATAACCTTTCAAAATTATAATAACATCTCCTACTTTTATTTAAGTGTTTTTCGATCTCTTCTCCCGAACACAATGAATTCTTGTGAACAATTTTCTTTAAGTTTTAGAGTAAATTTCCACATTCATTTTATAACCAATATTACATATGAGATATTTCCTATGAAAAACTAGTAATAGTTCTCTTTTCTTTTTCTTTTGGCACCAATTCCATTTGAACTTAAATGGTTATATGGTATCTATTTTTTCTACTCAAGAGTAGTCTCTTTCTAGCAATCTCTTTCTTTCTAAAGAGAATCTAACTTCATTGTCACGATGAGTCACAACAGAGATGGAGAAGAAATCTCACTCTCACATTTCTTAACTTCAAAATCCCTTCACGCGTCTTAAATACATAACCATACATGCATTTTACTCAAATCACTTAATTATTAATCAATCTTAATTAATACTTGGTCGACATTTGCTGCAACCAATAGAAGTGTATTGCAATCAAAAAAATAAATGTTTCATGGCTTTGTGTTAAAATTCCTCTTACTTTTGTCAATTGTGGCTATACCTTATAATTTAAATTGTTTGTGAATGTATTATTTGATTTTATAAAATGCCATAATTAAACAATTTTTTTATATTTTATTTATTAATTTAATGACCAACACGGTTTTGGCTAATATGCATAAGGATTTTACTTATGCACCATGCATAAGTTTACATAAGCCATTGGATCATGTTTTTAATCTAGTATTGAGTATTGAGTATTGAGTATTGAGTGGTGAGTATTGAGTATTGAGTAATAACAATTGATGTCTAGAATTTGATCCAATGATCCAAAAGTCCATAATAATCTATGCATGGTGCATAGATTTTTATCCATGCACGGTAACTCCACCCGACCAACACATATAATAAATATATGAAAATATCCTCACAACAGCCAGATCAATATAGAATAATAAATAAAAGAAAGTGTTGCTGTAATACAGTTATAGAATGCAAGGATTCAACATGACTAATATTAACTCAAAATTTGTAAGAAATTTATTACTAGTCAACAAAAATATTTGTTAGTGCGTGAGATATTTTTAGTGAGAAAAGAAAGAGAGAGGGAATGAGAAGAAATTGTATTATTGAAAGCTGTAAAAGCTTAATTACAAATATATGTATTATATAAGTATGTGACTTCAAACCCTAACTAACTTGGGTTTGAGCTACATAAATTTTTAACTAAGTAACTAACTTGGATTATATCTAAAAAATAATGAGTATCATCCACAAACAAGCTATTTTTTTATAAAAAAAAGATAGAGAAATGTTACCTCATATTTTCGACACAACACAGACGTGAGGAATAATTATAATCCTATAGTCATGTGATGAATTGACTTGGGTTTTGTCCAAGTCGAAAAGGTCATTTTCGATCATAAGTTTGAAGCAGGTTATGTGAAAAACTATGTTTAGTAGAGGGACGTTTGAAACCTTGGTCGAAATGAGAATATCAACGAGGGTTGATTCGAAGACGTGATAGTTTCAAGTTTTAGGACTTAGTGAAATTTAGAAAACTATTAGTTAGTCAAGCTACATATAAGAATTATATCTAGGGCCAGTCCTAGAGATTTAAATAAGATTGAAAATGCCTAATTTTTCTCAGTGTGCTTGTTTTTGACTTTGCACTTTGTTCAGTCACGAAAGGTAATCCTTATTTTAGGAAGTAAGGGATGATAGAAAGATGTGTGAAGGTAAATCCATAAACTTCAATCGAGGGCACGCTCTTCAAATGCATAAATCATAGCAGCAGAATAACATGGAAAGAAAGTTTTCACTTTCTCAGGGTGAGATTTTGGGATTAGAACTGGACCTAAGAACGTTAAGGTTTTACCATAGACAAAAATGGAAGGAGTGCCTGTGAAGTCTAGAGGGCAGTTTTTTCTCTTGCTCCAATGCTGGTTCATGGACGTAGTTCCTCTCCATATCTTCGTCTGACGCTGGAATGGTGAACGCAAAAGGAATGTCGCCGGTGGTTTCTGCAGCAATTGAGGTAGCTGCCATCGTTTTGCTTGAAAGCTTTGAACATTTTTCTTTCTTCAGGGACGAGAATGAAAAATACAAATGGAAGAAATGAAAGAGAGAGTGGAAGTTGGTATTTATAGTGGTTTTGCCTCTAAGAATTTGTGACAAGTGGCAAAATAGGTGGCATTGAGGGACATTTTACTTTCTCAGGAAGTGGAAAAGATAGTGGGAAGATATGGAGGTTATGACTCACGATCTCCTAGGTACTTGGGGTAATGATGAGTAGCTGCAAAATTAATCGAAAATGGTGTTTTGCATAAACGTCTGAGGGACTCAACTTAAAGTCTCTCTCGAGTGACTCAACTTAAAGTATCCCCTGAGGGGCTCAACTTAAAGTCTCTCCTGAGGGACTCAACTTAAAGTCTCGCTTGAGAATTTAATATAAAGTATCGCTTGAGAAACTCAACTTAAAGTCTTGCTTGAGGGACTCAACTTAAATTATCTCCCTAAGCTATGCTTGAAGGGCTCGCTGCAAACCCTCGTCATGAAAAAACCACCTGAGGTAGATCCGTACACATGAATCTTAAAGCTGGGTGCTCTAATTAAATACGACATCCTTTTCAAGCCCTCGCGTGCTTGAGAGAATGTGTACCGATATAATTTTATTAGGCCATAAGAATGGATAATAAATCAAGTGAAGCATACTGGTGTTGGGAAAGCATTCTAAGAACCAAGAGGTCACCTGGGATGGGCTAAGAGGCTGTTTGGAAAGGACGCAGAGGCTGCTCAGAAGGTACAATACATGTTGCCCAAAGGCGTAAAAACAAGTTGCCCTCATTTGGCCTCCCGAACGAACTTCAATATCAACTTAATAAACAAACATGTGAGATGACGTGTCCAAATGCATTCATGCTTCCTTAATTTGTGGGGGAGATCATTTCCTTGTTGACTGACCTCTTTAAGAATTAGAGGGAGTATTATTTTATAATGAAAAATATTTCCTAAAAAATAATTATTTTATAACACAAATATAAAATTATATTATTAACCAATTTCATCACTTCATTAACCATAAAAATGTGTTATTAACCACTTAGTTTACTCATAATTTATTAACCAAATTTACTACTTCATCAACTAATTAAAAAAATAATATTAACCAAATTCTGACATTAAAATATAGCAAATAAAATTAATTAATAAAATGTAAAGATTAATTATTATATTTCATATTTTAATGTCAGAACTTGATTAATGTTATATATTTTATTGGTTAATGATATAGTAAACTTAATTAATGTATTATAAATAAAATATATTATTAATAATGTATATTAATATTATCGATTGATAATAAATTTACATTGGTGTTACAAAAAAATATTTAAATTTTTTTATAAAAAAAAAAGAATTAAAAAAATACTATTTACTGTATAAATACGATAAAAAAATATTAATGTAGGTATTAGAATAAAAAAATGTTGTAAAAATAGCATTATGCTTTCTAAATACTGCAACTCCCTCTTATCTTTTTTTTTAATCAAAATAAGATATCATTAATAAAAAGAAAGGATCACAAGGGCTACAAAAAAATAAGGTCCATTAGTTATAAAGCCTAAATCTAGGAATGCCTTGTAAGTCAAGCAAAAAGTCCTTAGTTAAATCAGGATGTACACTATCAAACCAAGTGAAAGCCTTAGTTTTAAATCATATATTAGCCAATAAATCAGCACAAAAATTGGCTTCACGGAAGGTGTGCGAAATCATAAAATCCATCTGAAGAGTATGCGCACAACAAAATAGCCAACGAGACTTGATGTACCAAGGGACAATATTCGGGTTTGAGAAAGCCTTTACCAATAAAGAGCAGTCAGTTTCAATCCACAGTTTAGACCAACATCTTTCCTTTGCTATTTCAATAGCCTTAACAGCCGCCAAAAGCTCCACAACAACAGAATTTTCTTCATGGAGTTAAGCACAAAAGCTTCCCATATAACCGGCTTTATTGTTTCTGAAAATACCGCAACAAGAACTTGTCATTGGGGAACCTTTTGCGAGGCCATCAACGTTACACTTTATCCATCCCACAGGGGGAGGGGACCAAAACACTTCAATACACCTTTTTGGAGGCCGAGCATTCACTGATATATCAAAATCTTTAAGAACAAGGAAACTATTCATGTCAGAATTTGAGACTTTACATATGTTGTTGTCAGTTAGCTTGACTTGAGACACAATGGTCGGCTTGAGACCTTCCCACGAAATTAACTTATCTTCAATTCTAGCCAAATTCCTAGTCTTCCAAATTTGATGGAACATGGTTGTGAAGCAAGATGTAACAGTGATCTTTGCTTGAGGAGATCAATTTGCATTTAGAATAGAGAAAAAGTCCTCTATCGAAGCCAAAGGAGGACTATAAATCTTGCCAGATAACCAGTTCCAGAGCAGTTTGGCAAAGGAGCACTCAAAGAAGATATGGTAAACAGTTTCTGGAGCTTTCAAACAGATCGAACACATTGATGGAAGGGAGCAGTCCCGAGAATTCAAATTATCATCAGAGGGAAGTTTATTATGTAAGTATCTCCGAACTAGCATAAAATGAGAATGAGGAATACAACAGTCCCAAGGAAAGGAGGACCATGAAGTAGACACCATAGGTTTCAAAATAAAATCATATGCAACTTTGATAAAGAGCATACCATCAGCAGCACTGTTCCAGACAAGTGAATCTTCAGAGTCCAAAAAATGAGGAAATGTCTTTGTGATTAGAGGCAAAAGATTAGGGAAGGCAGTTTGAATGTTTGCAGGAATAAGCCATGCACCATCAACCAACCAGTCACTAACTTTAATGGAGAGATGACTATGATAGATATCAGCGATATTGTATTTCTGGACAAGAGATTCTCCCAACCAATTGTCCATCCAGAAATTGACTTAGTTCCTTTTCCAATAATCCATTGGCTATTATTTTTGACAGTAGAGTATTTGTCCTTAAAACTGCTCCAAAGGGAGGATTTAATAAAGTAGGTAATGAGGCCTTTGTTTCTCTTTACTCTGGCAACAAGGATATGAGCCTAGTTGCAAGCCTCATTCATAAAGTTCCAGCACAGATGCAAATTTGTTACTTCATTGAAGGTTCTGATAGACTTTATGCCAAGACCTCCTTCTTTAATATTCTTGCAGCAGGTTCTCCATTTCACAGTCTTCAGTCAAAAATAGGAAACTGAACTTGATTTTGAATGGTTTAGATACAATTTATTTTATTCAAGAATTCTCAAGCATACACTCTTTTAATTTATGTACTTATAATATATAAACTAATCCATTTCTGAGAGAAAGTTCGTGAGACAAGTTTTTGAGAATGACAACTAATTTAAAGAGTTAACGATATGGGGGTGTGGATATAAGTGTTTTGTTTTGCAAATGTCCAAAAATATCGGCTAATAAAATGTCATCTTTAGTGTGCCGGGCCTAAAATTATCAACACAAAAATAGGAAAATTTTAATTTGTACCCTTATATTTATTCTCATACCTATTTTGTGAAAAATGTCAATTCCACCTCCCAATATTCTTAAGAATCTCTTTAATTTTTAATTTTGAGCACTTTTAAAACAATTTTGAATCTTTTTAGAATGATCAATGTGATAGTTAGTTTTTTATGCTCTAAAGTTTTTAAAAGGATCAAATTGATGTTATGATACATGTAAATTGTTAGTTTGCAAGTCATTGTTGTTGAGATATATACTATTGAATTGCTCTTTCTGATAGATCATTTTCATGATTAAAATATTCTTAAAAGATTGTTCGAGAATATTACAAATTAATTATTTTCAAGTCATATTTTCATACATATAGACTATTAATTTAAGAATCTGGGAGATTATCGGGAGGGTCCTTCTAGAATTGTTTTAGAGACTTTTTTTACATTTAATATTTTAGAATATTGATTGCATTATTTAAAGCATTTTCTAATATGAATAATATTAGATGTGTATTTTGGTTTTTAAAAGTTACTTGTTAATTTAACATGTGGTTATTGTAAGCAGTGTTGTAAAATTCAGATCGGACCGATCGGTCAGACCGGTTGAACCAGGAACCGGCCAGATAATCGTTCAGGTTCACTTGTTCGATCGTCCGCGTCTCTGAACCAGATGAAACCAGTGCGAAATGGGAAAATCGGTGGTTTTCATAAACCGGTGGTTCAACTGCTTATTTTTTTACTCAAAATGACGTCGTTTTGAGGTTTTTAAATTTTAAAAAATAAAAATAAATAAAATCGTTTTGTTAACTTGTTTCAGGCTTCAATCACACACCAATTTTCAGAAACAAAAGAAAGAAGTGGAATACGAACAAGTAACAACAACAACCCTGCGCCGCCGTTCCGTTTGCACAACAACGCTGAGCGTTTCCTTTTCTGCCACCGCACCTCCATCTTCAATCCCGCTGCACCACCGTATCTTTATTAATTTTTTATTCTGATATGTGTTAAAAATTAAGGTTAGTGTTCAAGTTGAAATTGAAATTATTGATTTTGTTGTTGTTGTCTAAATTGTTGTTTTCAATGACTTATCTTTCATCGTATATCGCTTCTTCTGCACTTGTTATTGTTCCAATGATGAATTTAGGTATATAAATAATACTACGTATATGTGACAAACAAGAATGAAATATTTTATAATTGTTTTAGGTGTAAAGAAAACTCAAGCCTCTGTTAACCAAGTCCATACCGTAGATAAGTTGTCTATGTAGCTATATAGTTTGGTTATAATGACAGGTTTATTAAACTGAGTTATCCGGTTTAATCTGGTTTGGTCATGCGGTTCGACCAGTGACCCGGTGGTTCGACCTATGAACCAGTGACTCAGTACCCTCGTCGGTTTGATGACCAGTCCGGTTTTTAAAACATTGATTGCAAGTTTAACATGTGGTTATTGATGGTATGGTTATTGATAGTTTAACATGTGGTTACTAATAGTTTAACATGTTGTCACTAATAGTTTAGCATGTGGTTAATCCTAGTTAAACATGTGATTGCCGCCAACTCTGTGTGTTACTAACTAGAAGTTAGTTAGTTAGTAGTATGATCTTATATAAGTTATGTAACACATGTTTGTAAAAACTCAATTTCATTTCAATAATAATTCTCTCTCTCTCTCTCTCTCTCTCTCTCTCTCTATATATATATATATATATATATATATATATATATATATATTATTCTTTTCTATTTTCCTCAATTTGTAAATAACTTGTGACTCAAGTTATCCAACAAATTGGTATCAAAGCGCCGATTCGATCTTCAATCTCCATCTATGGAAAATAGGAGTGCAACCTCCAATTAGTTCCCAACCAATCTACCCATTTTTCAAGGGAGAAACTATGATATTTGATATGCGCAGATTAAAGTGATATTCAGATTTCAAGATGTGCTTGAAATCCTGAATTATGGTTTCTTGGCATTAGAGACAAATGTTACTAAGTCGCAAAGAGTTACCCTTCGTGAAATTAGCAAGAAAGATGGGAAAGGATTTTTCTTGATCCATCAGTGTGTGAAATCAAATATCTTTGAGAAAATCATTGAGCAAGAAACAACCAAGGATGCATGGGATACTCATAAGAAGTTGTATGTTGGGGATGAAAAAATTTTAAAAAATTCAAGCTGGGATCTTTAAGGAAAAAAATATGAGAATCTGCAGATGAATGATGGTGAAGCCATTGATGAGTTCTTCTCAAAGTTGGTGGTTTTGACAAACCTAATGAAATTGTATGGAGAGAAGATCTCTAAACTGCAAAAAAATGGAGAAGGTTCTATGTGATCTTCCTGTCAAGTTTGATTACATTATTATTGGTATTGAGGAGTCTAAATATTTGTCAGAGATGAAGCTTGAAGAATTGCAAGCATCTTTTGAAGCTCATGACTTGAGACTGAAATAGAGGAATTTAGAGAAGGTGTCTGAACAAGCTTTGCAGGCTAAATTCTTCAAGAAAATGAGAAAAGATTTCTCAAAGAACAACAATGGTAAATAAATATAGAAGAAAAAGTGAAATGAAGGTGATGATGCATGCACGAACTCAAGAAGGGGTGAGATAAGCAATAATGGTGATCCTCATAATAAAAAACTCAAAAAGAATGTGGAGATGAAGGAAGCTCAATGCTTTTTTTTTCAAAACTTTGGACATTATGTAATGGACTATTACTTCAACAATGAATCGAAGGATAATGACAAGGGTGTAACACAATTTGCTCATGTTGCAAGTAGTGACTCAAAAGAGGTTATTTTGTTGGCTTATACACAATTAGCTCAAGACAAAACCATTGTTTGGTACCTTGACAGTGGGTGCGGAAATCATATCATTAGGAATAAAATTTGGTTCATCAAGCTTGATGAATCAGTAAAGAGTTCTAGTGGATTTGTAGACAATAGCATGGTCACATTAGAAGGAATGGGGAACATTCTTGGGAAGAATAAGGATGGACAAGAAGCTATCATATGTGACATACTGTATATTCCCTCAATGGCAAGCAACTTGATCACCTTAGGTCAATTTCTTTATAAAGACTACACAATAAGGCTAGAAATAAATAGCTCAAGATGTTTGATGGAAGTTCCAAGATAATCTTGAAGGTACCTTTGTCAACCAAGAAGACATTCAAGATTATGATTAATATGTTAGACCATAAATATCTTGATTTAACTGTAGTTGGAGATCAAACTTGGACTTGGCATCATAAGTTCAGTCATCTCAATTTTAAGAGTCTCATCTTGATGCACATGGAGAAGATGGTTTATGGTCTTTATAAGATCTCAATTCCAAAGACACTATGTGAGGACAGTTGCATTACCGAGAAGGCTAGAAGGTATTTCAAATAGGACTTATCGATAAATTCACAACAAAAATTGGAGATAGTGCACTCAGATATGTGTGTCCCCTTTGAAGTGAATTCACTAGGAGGTAAATTCTACTTATTAACCTTCATAGATGAATTCATTAAATATATGTGAATTTATCTGTTGGAGAAGAAAAGTCATGTGTTCAACAATTTTAAGAGATTCAAGTTGCTAGTTGAGAAGCAGGTTGAATGTGCAATCAAAAGGTTAGAGCTTATGATGGTGGTGTGTATACCTTTACTAAATTTTCTCAATTTTGTGAAATGGAAGGGTTTGAGCATGAACTTATTACATCATGCACACCTCAACATAAGGGCATTGTTGAGAGAAATAACAACAGTATCTTGAACATGGCAAGAAACATTTCTTAATGCAAAGGAAATGTCAAACCATTTTTGGGGTGAGGCTACCTCAACTACTATCTACATCATCAATAGATGTCCAACAAAGAAGTTTCACAAAAGACTTCTTATCAAGCTTGGTATGGCTTGAAACCAAGTGTTGGACACTTCAATATTTTTAGCTCATTGTGTTATAGACATGTTCTTGAGCAACTCAAAAGAAAGCTAGATGATATAGGCCAAGCCGTGATTTTAGTTGGCTAGCATTCCACATGTCCCTATGAGTTTTTTTTAACCAATTAAGAACAAGGTGATGATTAGAGGGGTGTTGAATTTGATGAAAGTAAAGGATGAAACAGGCTCAAATCAATGCAAGAGGGTGAAGGTTCAAGTCACGTTAAAACCACTATTCAAGATGATGAGCAAGTAGTAAAAGCTGACAATGAACTTGCATAACCTTAGGAGGTGAAAAGATGATCAAAATCCGAAACTTAAACAATCAGACTAAATGATTATGAAAGGTTTCCTGATCAAGCGAAAAGAGAAAATGGTGACCTAATTGAAGAAGCTATGCTGGTTGAAGCAAAGTCAGCAGATTATGTTCAAGCTAGGAAAGATGATAATTTTCAAGGTGCAATGAATAAAGAGATCAAGGCCATTGAAAAGAAAAGAAAACCTAGGAACTAGTCAACTATTTAGGAAAGAATGCAATAGACGTCGGGTCGATTTACAAGCTGAAGTTCAAGCCAAATGATGAAATTGCCAAGTATATAGCAACATTGGTTAGTAAATTCATGGAGAAACCAAGGCTATGTCATCTACTTGCAGCATAGGGAATCCTAAGGTATATTAGAGGTGCAACTTACCATGGAGTACTCATTCCAAATTAACAAAACACAAGAATGGATGCGAAGGTGTATAGTTATTTTGATTCATATTGGAGTGGTGATCAAAATGATAGAAAGAACACAGATGTTTATTTGTTCACTCATTGATTAACACCAATCTCATGGAGTTTAAATAAGCATGGAATTGTGGCTTTGTCTTTATGTGAGGAAAAATATGTTGCACCCTCCTATGATGCATGTGAAGCACTTTGGTTAGAGATGTTGCTTAGAAAGTTGAATATAAGAAAATGTGAGCAAGTCAAGTTTCTAGTGTACAATCAATCAACAATTGATTTGACAAACCATCATATGAGCCATAGTAGGAGTAAGCACATAGAAAGGAAGTATTGTTTCTTTAGGGACTGGTTTAGTAAATAGAGGTTAAGAATTGAGTATTGCAAGACTAAATTGTAATTGGTTGACATTCTAACAAAACCCTTGAAGCCAACAATATTTGAAGGCCTCAAATTATTGATGGGATTGAGGAACTTAAGAAATATGAATCAGGAAGTGTATTAGAGATATAATCTAGATTTAAGAAGTTAGTTGCTAGTTGAACGTGTGGTTATTGTGAGTTTAGCATGTGATTATTGCTAGTTCAGTATGTAGTTAATGTTATTTCAACACGTGGTTACTAAGAGTTGAGCATGTGGTTATTGCTAATTCAACAAGTGGTTACTGATAGTTCATCATGTGGTTAGTGCTAGTTATTTATATGGTTGTTGCTAACTCTGTATGTGATTTCTATCTAGAAGTTAGTTAGTAAATAGTATGTCCTATATAAATGATGTAACACATGTTTGTACAAACTCAATTTCATTCCAATAATACTTATCTCTGTCAATTTTTCATTATTCTTTTCTATTTTTCTCAATTTGCAAATAACTTGTATTCAAGTTATCAAACAAATAGTAGAATAATTACGACACGAGTTAAAACTTGAAAATAGTCAATATCAAAACAAGTTGACTTTGTTAGAGATTAACTCATGAACTTTAACTCAACTAGTTCAAAATAGTTGAATATTAGAGTGTGTTTGATTTGCTAAAAAATGAGGTACTGGACAGGACAATATTTTCTGTACTCTGTTTGATGCAGAAACTAATCATGGTACTGGACAAAACCATAATTTCTTGTCCCCCACTAAACCATGGAACAACTTTTTGTCCCAAACACTAATTATAAAAAAAATATCAAAAAATTATTTTTACTCTCTTTCTTATTATTTAATATTTTAATTATAAATATAATATTAATATTTTATATACAAAAAAATGTTATAATAAAAATTATATTATTTTTATTCGATTTATTGACATATCAAATAAAGTAGAGAAGAAATTTCAATTTATTATTTTTCTTCTCTTCTCATTATTTAATATTTTGATTCAAAAATATCAATAAAAAATATTATATAAGAAATTATATTATTTTGTCTGCTGCATAAACATATTAAATAAAGTAGAGTAAAAAAATTATTTCTTCATTTTTTTCCTCCTTATTATTTAATATTTTGATTCATAAATATTATATTTTATATATCAATAAATAATATTATATTAAAAATTATACTATTTTATCTGGTGCATAGACATATCAAGCAAAATCGAAAAAATAATTGTTCAATCCAATAACCATCAAACACAGTACAATACAAAAAGTTGTCTTGTACTGTTCTGTACTGTCTAGTACTGTTCTGTCCAGTACTTCATATTTTACAAATCAAACGCACCCTTAAAAATAAAAACTAACACAAACTGATGATGATTTAATATTTTAATAATAATTTTTTTGTTTAAATTTATGATCTAATTACTCTATTATTTTCATTAAAAATACTTTAAATAACATAAGTAATACTGAAAAAATAGTGCAAGAAAATCTTTTTTATTATGTTTTTTCAAGTTTTCATTCATATCATGTCTATCATTTTGCACTTGTATAGTTCAGATTATAGAATATGAGCATGCTCACAATACAAATTCAAAGGCTACAATCTAAACTCTAACAAGCTTGTACATGTGCATATTTAGTAGGGGTGGCAAAACGGGCCGGGGCCCGCCGGGCCATCCGCGCACCCGCCAAAATTTGGCGGGTTGGGTTGGAATTTTAGGCTCGCCGCTCGCCAAAGCCCGCCCCGCCAAAACCCGCCGCCCGCCATACCCGCCCCGCCAAAGCCCGCCGCTCGCCAAAACCCGCTCCTCCTCCAAAACTCACTCTTTTTTTAGTTAATTCTAGTAATTGCAATTCTTGATGGTTTATTTTATATATTTATTTATAAATATATGTAATATTTTTTAGAGTAAATTTGTTAAAAAATTACTTTTATAAAAAATTGTTTTAAAAAATAAGTGAAAAGTTTAATTAAAAGGTAAAAAAAGCATATTAATCTATTAAAAAAATATAAATAAAAATAGGCGGGTAAGCCCGCCGCCCGCCAACCCGCCATTTTGGCGGGGCGGGCATGATTTTGATGCCCATTTTACTTGGCGGGCATGCCCGCCCCGCTCGTTTTTTTGCGGGCATAAGGCGGGGCGGGCGGCCCGTTTTGCCACCCCTAATATTTAGATCCTAAAATTCGAATAATGTTTTTACTAAAGCAATTTTATTTTATTTTAATTGGTTTGCTCTGTTTCATATATGGATGATCCTCAAGATTTCCCTGATGATGCGAAAGATGACATTGTATATACAGTTACATATTGTATTGATTGCATGTAGTTCTCAACTTATAGATATTTTATTTTACAAAATGAGTTGCTGACATGGGCTTGAGGTGATCATAGAAGTTAGGATTTTCTACTGTTATTACAAAAATTGGTCAAGGTGAGAAAATAGAAAAGGATTTGTTCTGTTTGATTATGAAAGAGGTGGTACATATAAACATACAAGAAAAATGTGAAAGGTCAAGACACAACATCCTTTAAATGTGAAGGTCCATATAAATTGAGGGGTTATTGTTGAGTAGTGGTATATGGATTATAAGCATTGTGCATGGAGAAGAAGAAAAAAAAAAGCATAAGATGACTTATTTTGGGTGAACGTCCTAAATATGCAGACACTACTGCAAAAAGCGATTCTAACGTCAGACGTGAAATGCATCTTCGGCAAAAGAATTGAGGTAACGAAAGGCATTATGAAAAGTAATGACTTAACACCTCGGTTTGTAAATCACCAAGATAAAGGGTTGATTATGGCATGAATTCGAACCCCAACTTCTGCACTTTTATTATTTACAAAAACTAGCGCATTTTTTATCTCGGTCTATTATAAAAATTGAAGGTTCATTAGTTTTTTTAATAAATCTCGTTACAGTACACAGAACATTAATAAAATAATTTGTTTACAAACTATAGTGTTTACCCAGAATAAAAAAATTAATTGTCCATAAAGATCATATGTTTGATCTTCAAGATATTCTCCAAACAAAAAAAAGAAGAAGGTATTCTCTACGGCTTTTCCTTGCATTTATTTCTGATATGAACTAACAAAGGGTTAGACAAAAAAAAGGGTTAGACAAATAAATAATTTTCTACTCAAATAAGAACACAAACCTTATACCCAAATAATTTTCTGCTTTAGCAATCCATCGTAGAGAACTATTCATGGTAGACACTCTTGCAAACTTTAAACTCTTCATGATGTTGGATCTTCAAATCCTTGATATTCTGGGGAATACAAACTGATGGGTGCATAATATTCTGGGGGAACAAAAAAAGGTTAGATAAATAAATAAAATGATGTTGCAAATCTTAAAGTGGAGGGTAGTATCAAGGGCTTTATGATGTTTCAGAATGCTTTTATAATGGATGTTATTTTTGTTTCATGCGGATCACTAATGGCAATGTCTTGAGCGTTGATAGTCATAAAATAGACGGCAAGGATTCGATTACGAATGAATTAGAACAATTATATGCAAATTAAAAATACAATTAAAATATATGTTCCAATGTTCCCTCGGTTTTTTAGAAAACTGACGGGTTAGAACATGTAGTTATATCAATGACTCTGATTTCTTTATTACTCCATCATTGATTGCTATGACAATCGACTGTCAAGAGACAGATAGTTGTGTTGAACACTTTGAAAATAACAATGTCTACTCAACCCAACTTCACTGAATTTATGCCAAACAAAATAATCTCTCCAGTCCTGCTTCTCTACTTCCTGTTAGATATAGGTATGATAATCTTGGATATCTTCAAGAATCGTGTTCGTTCACTTTCCGAACAAAGTATTTCGACCCTATTCTTGTCTGGGTTCACGAAATCTTTGCGGGGATAATTCTCGAAGAACAATATGTTTCTGACAATGGAGAACAGATCAGAATGTAGAGGAAGTATGTTTTTCGTATTCGAAACCGAGGCCAAATGACTCCTTATATAGGAAATCAACAATAGAAACCGAAATGACACACCTTTTTGGTAAAAACAGTTATGTTGGTTGGGAAACGACGCACCTGTTCGGTAAAACAGTTATGTCGGTTGGGAAAGGGTGCAACTATTCAAACGAAAATTTCGTTCGGGGCGCTGCCCCGCACCCCGCCAGGGGCTCCGCCCCTTGGAACCCCGTTTCTATTATTCGTATTCAATTGCACGTTTGGCTCTACGAGCGTGCACTCCGCACTACCCTAACTCGTTTCAAGCTTAACGCATAATTGCATCGGCCTACAGTAAATCACATTATTACCAAAATACATTGATGATACTAAAATCACCAACAAACTCCCCCCCATTTTAGTATAATCCTTGATTTACTTACAGGTATAACGATCAAACAAATGCATAAAAGAAAATGTCTTGCGATTGAATTTTCATCTTAGTACAAATACACATTCCAAATATTCGAAAATCGGGGTGTCACAATGATTGAACCCGTCAATCCATTTGAATATCTAAAGATATAATACACATATGTTTCTTACAATACTCTACTATTCATACTTGACACTTTACAAGCCATGTGTCCTTATCCATTAATAAGCATATAGGAAGCCAAGTCCAAGCTTCTTGAAGCGGCAAAACTTCATGCTCACATAGGTGATCCTTTTAATCTTGCACCTGCATTAGCAATTTTTCAAAAGAACCATTAAGAAGATATACTTCAACCTAGCCATCACTTGCAGGTCTGAGCACATACCTTGGGAAGATAAACACAATTGCTCCAATCTTTAACTATGATCTTTCCACATTGAATTCTGCTTCTAACGTTGTATTAGAAGGGAATTGGGTATACCATAACTAATAGATTTAAATGGACTTTAATCCCATCCCAATTACCGACTTCTTCACTAAGTCTCTTGCTAACCCCTTCGTCAAGTGGTCAGCTAAGTTTTGTTGCGACCGAACAAACTCAATAGATATCACCCCATTCATGATTAATTCCCTAATCATACTATGTCTAATACCCAAATCTCTAGACTTTCCATTATATATTTGGCTATATGCTTTAGCCAGTGTGGCACTACTATCACAACGGATAGAAATTGGTGATATCGGTTTAGGCCATATCGGAATCTCATATACCAAGTTCCTTAGCCATTCTGATTCTTTACCAGCAGCAGCTAATGCTACAAACTCAGATTCCATTGTGGAACTAGTTATACATGTTTGCTTCTTGGAAGCCCATGAGATGGCACCTCCCCCAAGCAAGAAAATCCATCCACTTGTAGAGGATGAATCTTCAACATTATTTATCCAACTAGCATCCGAATAACCCTCTAACACCGAAGGAAATCCCATATATGACAATCCATAATTCATAGTACCCTTCAAGTACTTGAATACCCTAGTTATCGCATGCTAATGATGTCTACTAGGATTACTAGTAAATCTGCTCAACTTTCCAACCGCATAAGCAATATCCGGTCTAGTGCTAATCATAGCATACATCAAAGAGCCTATAGCTCTTGAGTATTCTAGTTGATCCACAGGTTTACCTGTATTTTGCATAAGCTTTTCTCCCGGATCCATGGGAGTACTTACTGGAGAACAATTTTCATAATTGAACTTCTTGAGTATTTTCTCAATGTAATGAGATTGCGTAATTACAATCCCCTTATTCTCCCGTTTAATCTTAATACCAAGAATAACGTCTGCTTCTCCCATATCCTTCATGGAGAACTTTGATGACAAGAAATTCTTTGTTTTATCAACTTGATTTTGGTCGGTGCCAAAGATCAACATGTCATCAACATATAGACAAATGAAAACTCCTTTACTGGATGTATCAAATTTGCTATATACACATTTGTCAACTTGGGTTAGAATGAAACCATTAGACAAAACAACCTCATCAAACTTTTGATGCCACTGCTTCGGAGCTTGTTTCAGCCCATACAACGACTTAACTAGCTTACACACTTTGTGCTCATTACCAGGCATTACAAATCCTTCAGATTGCTTCATATACACTTCTTCTTCCAAATCACCATTCAAAAATGCTGTTTTGACATCCATTTGATTAATCACTAGATTATGAATAGCCGCCAAGGCAATCAACAATCTAATAGTAGTGATACGGGCAACTGGAGCATAGGTATCGAAATAATCTATCCCTTCTTTTTGTCTGAAGCCTTGGATAACTAATCTAGCTGTAAACTTGTCAATTGTACCATCGACTTTCATCTTCCTTTTGAAGATCCATTTGCAACCCAATGGTTTGCAGCCTGGTGGTAAATCAGATAATACCCAAGTATTATTTTCCATGATAGAATCAATCTCTTCATCAATTGCTTCTTTCCAAAAGACAGAATCTCGAGATTTCACAGCTTCATCATATGTTCTTGGATCCTCCTCTATACTATAGCAATAATAGTATTGAGTCTCAATCTGATCCTTTGATCCCTCAACTAAATATAGTTGAAAATCAGATCCATAAGATCTCGATTTCCTAGCTCTTTTGCTTCTACGGGGTTCAAGTGTCTCACTTGGTACATCATTTGAATGATCATCCCTTAGAGATTCCTCTGAATTAGGTATAGATATCTTTGGTCTAGGTATAGAAGAGAAACAATTCTCATCAAATATGGCATCTCTTGATTCTATAATCGTGTTAATAGAAATCGAGTCATCAGGTTCTATAACATAAAACCTATAAGCCTTGGAGTGTTCAGCATATCCAACAAAGATGCAACCTACACCCTTTTCGCCCAAAGTTTTCCTTTTTGGGTCCGGGAGTCTAACCACGGCCCTACAACCCCAAACACGTAGAAATGTTAAGTTGGGTCTTTTCTTATACCAAAGTTCATATGGGGTAGTCTTGTTCCTTTTATTAGGAACCCTATTTAACAAATAGTAAGCCGTTAACATAGCTTCTCCCCAAAACCCTTCAGTCAGACCAGAGTAAGATAACATGGCATTTACCATTTCTTTAAGAACTCTATTTTTCCTTTCAGCCACACCATTTTGTTGAGGTGTATAAGGTGCCGTAGTTTCATGAATGATTCCTACGGATTGGAAAAATACAGGATCATAATATTCACCACCTCTATCAGTACGTAATGTTTTAATCAGCACATTCCGTTGCACTTCAACTTCAGTTTTATAAATTTTGAATTTATCTAAGGCTTCGTCCTTAGCGTGCAACAAATAAACATAGCAGAATCTAGATGCATCATCAATGAAAGTGACAAAATATTTTTTATTCCCTAATGATGGAGTAGCATGCAAATCACATAAATCACTATGTACAAACTCAAGAATGATAGATTTCCTTGTTATACTTTTAAAAGGTTGTCTAGTGATCTTTGTTAACATGCAAGTTTTACACTTTTCGTTATTTTCATAAAAAACAGGGATTAAATCGTTTTTAGACATTTCATGCATTCTTTTATAATGTACGTGTCCTAGACGAGCATGCCATAACGAAAAATTAATATTCGAAGAAGACATAAATATAGAACCAGAATCTTTAGGAACTCCATTCAAATTCATCATAAACATTCCATTATTATAATAACCAAATCCTACAAACACACCAGACTTCGATAAAACATATTTATCGGATTCACACACTTGCTTGTATCCAAGCTTATTCAATACAGGACCAGAAATTAAATTCTTACGTAACTTAGGAACATACAATACATTAAACAAAGTAATAGTCTTTCCAGAACTGAATTCTAGCACCACGTTTCCTTTGCCTTCAACGGGAGCGAAGTGATTATCTCCCATGTATAGAACAGAACCATCTTCCACTGGAACAAATGTCTTGAACCAGAAACGATCCTTGCAAACATGTGTTGTGGCGCCAGAATCAATCCACCACGCGATAGCATCATCCTGCACATAAAATGCCTCAAAAGTTAGTGAAACCGAATGTTTAATCAAACTATTCAAATCATAAATTGATTTCTGACCTTGGTTTTCGGATTGGTCCTTAGACCCTTTTCCTGAACCACTTGCGTTCGCATTGTCGTGCTTTTTGCCAAAACGACAATCCTTCTTGAAATGGCCTGTTCTGCCACACTTCCAGCATTCTAGTTTCGGTTTCTTGTTAACACCGAAATTTCCCTTTTGTTATTGAAAGCACGTTTCTTTCCTTTGTTTTTGTTGTTATCGTTCTTACCACCCTCTTCGATCATATTAACCGAGGGTCCAGCAATTTCTTTGCCTTTTCCTTTGTTATCCTCATGCGCTCGTAGAGATTCCTCTTTGCGCAAGTGACTTCCAAGTTGGATCAAAGACAGTTCGTCTTTTCCATGTTTCAGATTGTGTTTGAAATCCTTCCATGAAGGAGGCAACTTGTCTATGATGCTTGATACAGATATTGTTTCATCCATCTTCAATCCATGCAGTGTGAACTGTCCAAGGATTCGGAGGAGTTCATTGAATTGTTCCATGACAGACCTCGATTCAACCATTTTGTAATTGTTGAAGTCGGACACCAGAAAATTTTTACTGGATGAATCCTCTGCCATGTACTTGGCTTCGAGACAATCCCACAATTCCTTTGCAGATTCCACGTTTTGGTAAATATCAAATAAGGGATCAGACATACCGTTAAGAATGTGCCCTCTGCATATGTAGTCGTCGTTCTCCCACTTTGATCGGCGTCTCAGATTTTCAACCGTGTCATCCTCCTTAAGTTCTGGAATTGGTGTAGACAGGACGTGCACCACCTTCAATGTTGTCAACATGAAATGCATCTTCTTCTGCCAACGCCTGAAGTCTTGTCCTTGAAACTTGTCCAATTTTCCGAAACTTTTAGTCATCTCCTTCACAGTGCTTCTTCCTCCAGCCATGATTATCAGAAAATGATACTTTGTTCGTTTGTTAGATATAGGTATGATAATCCTGGATATCTTCAAGAATCGTGTTCGTTCACTTTCTGAACAAAGTATTTCGACCCTATTCTTGTCTGGGTTCACGAAATCTTTGCGGGAATAATTCTCGAAGAACAATCTGTTTCTGACAATGGAGAACAGATCAGAATGTAGAGGAAGTATGTTTTTCGTATTCGAAACCGAGGCCAAATGACTCCTTATATAGGAGATCAACAATAGAAACTGAAATGACACACCTGTTCGGTAAAAACAGTTATGTTGGTTGGGAAACGACGCACCTGTTCGGTAAAACGGTTATGTCGGTTGGGAAAGGGTGCAACTATTCAAACGAAAATTTTGTTCGGGGCGCTGCCCCGCACCCCGCCAGGGGCTCCGCCCCTTGGAACCCCGTTTCTATTATTCGTATTCAATTGCACGTTTGGCTCTACGAGCGTGCAATTCGCACTACCCTAACTCGTTTCAAGCTTAACGCATAATTGCATCGGCCTACAGTAAATCACATTATTACCAAAATACATTGATGATACAAAAATCACCAACACTTCCTATTGCAAAATTTTGGTTTCAACTTCTAGTGGCAAATCTCTGCCTAAGAGAGAAAAACATGGAAATGCTTACTTGGTATGACAAGCATCTCTTGTTATTCCTCATCTACAACATGATAGTTAATCTTCCTCTTACCATTTTCAACTTCTTGAAAGAAATGATAAATACTTTTCGGAAAGAAACGACTTTTCTCTTACCTTATGGAAGAGTTCTTTCTGAACTTTTCCATAAGTTAAGGATAGTTAGGGGAAATTGTTGAAGTTGAGTAGACTGAGAAGTTTGAATTTGTTGAGTAGTTTTCTTTGTTGTGTTGTATTTTATTTTATTATTATCAATGAACTATTTCTTTTTTTATTATTATTTATTCTTGTTTATTGATAACAAAGTTTTAAATGCAGAAACAAGGATTCTAGACGAGATATATATAGCTATATTATCTCAGTTCTCAAGAAAATCGAGATAACATGGATTCAAAGCGAGGTTTTTATAGCTATATTATCTGGATATTCTGAAACATTTTTATGCTACAAAGTGCACCAAAATATACTTAGTCACTAATTTCTCTTGAATGTATGAATAATATTCTTACTTGCAGGTAAAAACTTTCATAATTTTTATTTACCATTAGTGTTGCCAGTGTGTAACAATAATAAAGTTTATTAAAGATATATTTAAATGTTGGTTTCTCAATACTTCTTTAAGTCCGCTATGAGAAGGATATCGTCAATCGGAAGCATCAGACTGTCAATTTAAATATCTAAATTCTAAAATTTAGATATCTGGGCAAAAATTAGTTTAAAAGTATATAATTAGAGAACTAGCTACATTATATTATATAAATATAATAATGATATTTTGATATAGTAATGCAAGCTATCATTGTTTCTATATAGTTATTTATTTTTTTTCATTATTTCTGATCTCACTTTAGATTCTAGAATTCAAACGCTGGAAAATACATTTTGAATTTTAGAATTTATAATAATTTTAAACACTTATTTTTAGAATTAATAATTTCAATCACAAAACAAAAATTCTGAAAAAAAATTCACCCATAATCTCTACCATTTATTTTAAAATCCAATGGTTCAGATTCATTCTCACGTTCTCATATAAAAAATACATTCTCATATGATATGCCCTATATATATATATATATATATATATATATATATATATATATATATATATACATATATATATATATATACATATATATATATATATATATATATATATATATATATATATATATATATATATATATATATATATATATATATATATATATATATATATATATATATATATATATATATATAACTCTCTAAATAAATAGTTCAATATTTTCTGAAACACTCATTTTCACAAATATATATTCAACCAAAATCAAAAATTTGTTTTAAAATAATTTCTTTTTTAAAATTGAGAAGACTTGTTTTTTTATAAAGATAAGTTCAAACCAATAATTCACTTTTAAAAAATTGATAAAATTGATATATAAAAAGCCAATACAACTTTAAAAAAAATATTTAAAAAAAAAAGTCTATATTCTCAAACAAAGAATCCTAAATTATAATTGAAACTTGCAACAAAAGAAGAGTCATATGCATGTTTGGAAATTCAAATGGACACACCATTGCAACAACAACACCCACCAATATTTCATCATTCTATCTTCATGTTTTCTCATTGAAGTTTTCATATAGCCTTATAGGTTTTTAATAAGTGGATTTCTTTTTTAATTGATGATGTTTTTTTTTTCTTTTGCTACTTTTCTTGGTGGTGGTGGGCATGTAACACATTCAAAGGACATTTTCCACCCCTTAAAACAAGTCTGTCACTATTAATTTCAATGGCTATCTTAGTCTCAACATCTTTTAATTTCCTAATTTATTTAAATAAATAATTAATCCAATTTTCACACTCAACGATCTTTTCCCTTTTGTCATATATAACAATGATTCTATCATAAGATATTTATTTATTATAACTAGCCCACCGGGAAAAAGGAAACAAGCAATAAAAAAAGCTTGACCAAAGTGAGAGTGCTCATCACATAATCAAAGTAATGTCACTTTATTTTACTTTTGAGCATAGGTGAGGTAATATGTGGTGCAAATGATTCTAATTAGACATTTGACAAAGCAAAAATATAAACCTCAATAACACTTCAATTTCAGATTGGTTCAAGCCACATAAGTATGATTATGTTTGATGATAAGGATAGAGAAAAGCTAAGAATATCACATGGAAACGGTGATTTGCCAAGTGGAACAAATTTGAAACAAAGATATAAAATAAAAACCTTGCTGTGATTCAATAGGGTGGGTGGGGTAGTTCAGTTGGCACTTGCTGACTGAGCGGGTGTAGGCTGTTGGTCCAGGGTTCGATCCTTGGCTACATAGGTGACTCAGATGTGTGTAATGACAAGAATCATGGGTTCTTGGTTATTTGTATCACGGTTTCTTTATAATTGTGAATTGGTTCTAGTAGGGTTGTGATTCATTAATCAACTTGATTTTGATTAAATTGATGTTAATTGAAAATGAGGTTAAAAATATAATGATTTATATGTGAACACTTTTACTTGAAAATAAATTGAAAGTTTACATTTTTAGAGTTTGAATTAGGATTAAATCAACATCATAAAATCAATTTGTAAGATTATGATTGATCTTATCTATAAATATATGTTCCAGCGATCTTTCCTATCTAATGTGAGATTCTTAAGATATACTAATTACATTCGTAACTGAGCATCAGAAATGTGACTCGAGTAATCTGATTGTAGAAATCATATAGCAGGTTATCCAATAGATTATAAATAGATTTTGATATCATCTTAGAATTTAGATTGATTATAACTCAATTTTACAAGATTGATTTATAACGTGCGAATTGCTCTCACTTTTAAATATCTAGACTTTATCTCGTCTAAGGATCTCTTACACACACTTTCTTCACGCCTAGTACCAGACTTCTAAGTGTGACCCAAAATCCTCTATAACAAAGACTTGATAGCAAGTGATCCAATAGATTTTAAAAAGAATTTGATATCATCTAAAAATTTAGATTGACCAATCCGACCTTACAAAGTCAATTTGTTGAATTTGGATACTCTCCTATTTTAATGGAGCAGTCATCCCTCCTATTTATAATCCAATGGTGGATACTTGTGATAAGTTCCAATTTGTAGTGCTTTTGTATATATAGTTTTGTGGCACTTATAGTGTTTTTGTGTGAATTCTGTTGAATAATCCCCCGTTTTGTGTGTAAATATGTTTAGTTTGTTTATACTCGTGTTTTGATTCCTTTATGTATCATTTGATAGTTTTCTATTCATTTTGTAGTTATTGAGGCGTATTTGGAACATGGACAATAAAGTGTCGAAAACACGGCTTCAAACGCGCGATTTTGAGCAACAAAATCAATTCATCAAAGAATAAGGCTTAAAATAAGGATGATAAAAATCATCAATTTGGTTGTCATTTTGTCATTGTTAGATAGATCATTGAATAAGCTTTCCAACGCTTCGAACCGGACGCAATTCGGAGTTACGGTTCTCATGTTATGGCGAAAATAAAATTTGGTTTTTTTCTGCTATCGCTTAGCGAGATTAAGCTCGCTAAGCGAAATCGCCTGGGACAACAACTCGTTAAAAGGGGCAAAAAAACACATTTTTAGGTTATGCTTTGGGGTATTTGTTCCAAAACCATCAAACCTTCATTTTTTGGTCATTAGAGCTTAGAAGACAACATTTTTGGTTTGCTCATGGATGATCCGGAGTCGGGAGCTTATTGAATCGTGTTTGACACCGTGAGAAATTGGGTTTTCTTCTCTTCCTCTTCTCTTTGTAACCATTTATGTTGGGGTTTTGTTGTAAGTATACTTTGTTTATATGTATATTTATTGCTCATGGTGTTGTTTAATGCTTTCATTACAAATCTTCATTAGTGATTGCTTTCTCTATGTGGATTTGGATTGTTTCAGACATGGATGATTCGAATCCGGGTTTAGGAAGAACATTTATTGGGCTTTAATTCTAGATATAGATTAAGGCTTAGTATTCACTTGTGTATCAAAGTTTAATGCTTCCGTGTTGTTCGTGTTGTGCTGAGAAATCGTTGACGCGAGCAAAACAGATGATTTCTCACTTTGCATTAGACATAACCTCTGTGTGAGTGGTACATTGATGATGTTGATGAGTAGTTTAGGTTGCGTTTAACTGAGTAGTAAGTTTAAGTATTTAACGGGTATATGAGTTCTAAATCTCGAGAGTCTCTATTGTCCGAATAATGAAATTCTTTTTATGTTTATAAGTTAAATTCCCGCATTTACTTTAAACCCATTTTAACTCGAGCTCGAAACCATAGAAACTATTGAACAGCAGTTCGATAGCACTAATCTCTATGGACACGATAAATCCCAGATGAATATTTCCAAAACTTGTGTTGCTTGCCGCTTTACCGCTTCAACAAAAGGGCGTTGTTGCCGGGGATTGGTCTTTTATTGAACTTGCATCGCAATAGTCTCTTAGTTTTGAGTTTTGTATATATCGCACATATTGTATATTCGCACTTGTTTATATTGATACTTGTGTATGTTTACTATACTTGCACGTGTTTTCTATACTTGTAAATTTGTTATATCATTATTTGTTTCTTTTCACGTTTGCTTGTGTGTGGTTAGGAATAACCAGGTGGAAGTAGCTCGGAGAAACGTTCTTAAATAACAGGCGTCGAGCTTACGACGTAAACAAGCATGTTTATTCTTTTTAGTTTTTGTTTAGTTTAGGTAGTGTGATGCAATTGTCTAAACAAATTTAGATCGGACTAGTTCTTAAATTTCAAATCTTCACTTTTAAATTTGTTTAGAAAATTTCATCTGGTCTTTTAGTTTGTTAATATTAATAGTTGTTTGTTTGTCTTTGAGCTTATTTTGAGTAGCTTGAGGAATTTTAGGTGATTTTCCAAGTTTGATCGTTTCAACTTGTGAGTGTATGGTAGTGATTTTGTTAAAGTTTTGTACACGTTCAAGGTATGTGTTTATCGCTTTCTAGACTTTAGCATATTCATGATACTTAGGATTTTTACAACTTTTATGTCATTCATTCTTTTGTATACTTGTTCGTTTGTGAATCACTTTAGTTCCTACCTTTTTGCGAGGTAGCTTTCCATTGTTCACATATGCTGGAGACTACAATTCTTGTTCTAACTGGATTTTATTATGCTTAATCTTTTGTTTGTGTTGAGTATATGATGCATGAAAGTGATCAAGGCATTTTTGTTCCATTTTGAGCACAACTACCTTGGCCAAATTGTCAATTTACTTTGTGAGTGTGTGATCATTAGTAACCCCTTTGAGTTTTTTGTCAATGTCCATGTTGTTTTGCTAAATGCTTGTCTTTGAGTGTTTGGTTTTCCTTTTTGTATGGATGTTGATTTCTTTTTTCTTGAACCCTCAACTTTGTGTTGTTGTATGAATTTTTACCTTGCCTTAGAAAGTAGGGAGTATTCATATTATGATGTGGCTGAATTCAAGTTGGGGAAAGAATGGTTGTGCACTTATTGGTTGATTGCTATGAGGTTGAAAGAAAAGAAAAAGAAAAAAAGTGAAAAAGAAGTGAAAAGAAAAGGAAAGAAAAAAGAGAAAAAGTTTTGAAAAAGAAAAAAAAGTATGGAATAATGCTGTGTTAATAAGTGTGTGATTGGTTGGAGAAATTTGAGATTCAGATGAAGTTTGATCAAGATTTCTTTGTTTGAGCTTTTGTGAGTTGATCACTCCCTTAGGTTTTGGCAAGTTTTTGTTTCGATTAGCCTTAGGAATTATCCCTTGTTTGTTCACCCGACCACGCTACAACCTTGAAAAGCCCTTGTAATTCTTGCGTTTTGTATTTTCAATACCATTTTTGGATGAATGCATAATTTAGTCTTTTGTTTGCAAGATTGTGGGTGAGTGAAAATACCCTATTTTTGTGTTTTTCATCTACCGATGATTGTGTGCTATGTGTGATTCATTTTTGAACTAGTGTTGTGTTAGAACGTTTGGCAGATTCTTTGTATTTAGCATTTGTGTCATATTTATGTTATCGTCCTAGTTTAATGGTAAGTGTTACTTTGTATGTACCATTTTGCATTTGAGCCATACATTTGTTTCATTTTTTCAAAACTTGTTGATTCGTGATTTTTGGATTTTTGTGTTTGTTTCCTTGAATTAGTTGATTCTTGTTTAGGGACAGACAAGTTTAAGTTGGGGAGAGTTTGATAAGTGTCAATTTGTAGTGCTTTTGTATATATAGTTTTGTGGCACTGTAACTCGGTGAACTGACTTTATTATTTTAAGCAACAATGTTGCGGTGAGCAAGAGTCGCCACCGACTTTTATTTTGTCCAATTTTAGGAAAGGTAAAAAGTACAGAAAAAGACCTTTTGAAAAGAAAACAGGCTCGGGGGGTAAGTTATGAAAAGGGAAGGTGTAAGCACCCTTTCCATCCGCAGTTGTCTACGGGCTCTTAATTTACTTAGCTCATGTTTGTTTTGTTTGTTTTGAATTGAAAAGGGACATAAGGACTTTAGCGTAAATGCGTAGCCTTAGTCTTTGAAAAAGTGTTGAAAAGATGTTTTTTAATAGAGCTAGGCATATTAAGAGCACTACCCTAGATTGGTCTTTTTCTGTAATTTTTAAAGTTCCCAGGACTATCCATACTATATAGGAGTAGGTAGTCCCTGTTATATTGGACGTGCGGGTCATCGAAGGGTCATCGAGGTCGTTTGAAGACAACAAGTAGAGGTACCTTTAGCAAATTCGAAGGGACGATCGTCACTTTCTCGTAGGCAACAATCGAGGGTCATCGAGGGACGTAGTGACGATTTTATCTTGAGGGACCTTTTGCTAATGGATACCTCCACATTTCGAGGGACACGACCTTTATTCGTAAAGCAACCAAGAGGGGCGTACCATAGAGGTGAGTGCGTGCAAGTGTGTTGTATTCGATTATATTTTATCTTGTTTTAATGTGATCTAACGTTTGATTTATTCTTACCATACATGCCCTAATTTGAACATACATCTAACACAATATATACAATAAAAATACGAAAATTAAAAGTGCGGGAAAATAAAAAGATTCACTATAATATTTACATTTTTTACCTATATACATTCTAATATCCAAATAAGAGCGATAAGTAAACAAACATGCGCCATACATGGGATTTCGAGATGAGAGGAGAAGAAGATCATGAAAAATTAGGGTTTAATGTCTTGTTAAGTGAAAAATTAATTAAAACTATTTCTAAATTAACCTAAATCAATTATATAAAATATCTAATTAATTAAATCCTAAAAATTAGTTATGTACAAATTAATTCTAAAATCTAATTTAATTTTATATCACGATTAAATTACTTAGAAACTCTAATGTCTAATTTAATTAAATTGTTTGTAATTTTTTATCTTACTAAAAACTAATTAACCTAAAGCATGTTTTTTGTTGGTGTTTTTATAAAAACAATTAAAAGCAAACAGCAAAAAATAAAGAGAAATGGGTCAAAAGTTAGCAGACAGGAGGTGCAGTTATAAATGAGTGTTGGGCCTCATAAGAGCTAAAGCCCAAAATTGGGTTAACCCTAAAACTATGAGAGGGACCAAAACGGCCCACCCCTTTCTCTTTCAGATTCGGCCTCCATCATCATCTCTCAATTTCTCTTCTCCAGCACCAGATACCTGAAATAAAATAAAGTGATTTTAACGAAATCAATACAAGGCAATTCGGAGAGATTACTTGGAGATGCAGTCGTCGCGGTTGTTGGGTTTATCGCGGTGGAGCTTTCGGCGCGATCGTTGCTATCGTCGGAGAGTTGAGCGGCGGTCGGAGCTGTGTAGCCGTCGGAGATGGTGGTCGGAGAGGAGGACGTCGTTGCTGCGGTGGCACGTCCAGGGGTGAGTCGCGAGTGAGTCCGGTGGGAGAGTCGTGGTTCGTGCGTGATTGCGGCATCGATTTCCAGATCTTTCTCTATTTTTCCTGTATTCAACACAAAACAACCAAACCATATTGTTTTAGATCCTATATCAATTGCCTGAAATTGCTGTTAGATTAGAGCATTATTTATGGATTTACAAATTACAGTGATGTTAGCTTTTATTGTTCAAATGAATCATTGAATATGGTGAAGGTTATGAAATTTGAAGGTGAGATTAACAGAGACATGGGATATGGAGTGTGAAACATGATTTGAATTGGTAGAGGTTTAAGCTTATGTCGAGTTTACATGATGAAAATATGTGAATAAAGTGTTAGCAGAATATTCAGTTTTTTGTGCTTTAGAAAATCGTGAATTGTTGATTTACAAAGAATCAATAGTTTGACTTATTCAATGAGCTTTTTTGCTTGTTAGTAAAAAAGGTGTGAGGAACCGGTAAATTGTTGTTAATCCTATAAACTGTTAGAAAAAAACAATTAATAACACTATGAATCTAAAAAGAGTTTACCGTCAAATCAAACAACTATCATATAATGAAAATAATAGAAAATAGTTAAAATAGCCAAAATAATTTCAACGCAAACAACAAAAACGATCATCATGAATTCACCATTTGATTTAAATAGTTAAGATTCAAACAAATTAAAATAGAAAATAAAAGGTGGAGGCCTCATATCGAAAACTTTAATCATCGGCCAAAACAAAGTTGAAAAACCGTAGAAAGTGTTTGTGTAAAAAGTTTTAAAAAGTGTGAATGAACTTTGAGAGAATTGTTAGAAAATTGTTAGTGAATGTGTGAATGAAAAAGTAAGAGAATTGTTAGAAAGTTGTTGATTAGAAAATTGTTAGTCATTTGAAAAGTGTGGAGAGCCTCTATTTATAGAGTGGAAATTAGGTCAAGACCGGTCCTAAAAAGGAAATGATCCAACTCAAAAGGCCCATGGACCTTCTTGGTCCCCAAGATTAAGCAACTGGACGTACTTGTGTCCAGGTGCGTTCAGGTGCAAAAAAAACATAGAAATGCACCAAGCGGGAATTGAACCCGTGACCTTTTACTTGCAACTCTTACTTCTTAACCACCTGAGCTATGTTATTTATTTGAAATAAAAAGTCAATTGAAAGTATGTGAAGCATTGGTCAACGTTTTTCTATTTATAACAATTTAATAGTAAACTATTATATTTTAAAATAGACCTTATATCGAATATTTATAAAATTCAGGATGTCAATGTAAATGAACCCAATATTTTATAAAATCCAATTTTGAAAATAATTTCAAAAATTGTGGGCAAATTTTGGGGTATGACAGCTGCCCCTGTTCAATCTTCTTAAACCTGAAAATGTAGATTGGCGTATTCGCCACTCGGAATCTGAAGGTGGAAGAAGATTGAACACTAAAATACCCAAAAATTTGCACTTGCTGGTGCAGGGAGTAGTGTTATTGATGATTTGATTGGGCTTTAAGATGCCATTAGTTTGATTGACAGGATGCCGTCGGAGGTGGGCTTAAAGATGCCACTGGTCTTTTGATGGTATGAAAGTCAGAGTGTAGTCATACATTAGACTACATCTGAAGATGATGAGAATATCAGAATGAACCGTTCATTGGGCTCTATCTGAATTGTTTCTGAATTGAATTGTTGGCTCCATTGCCAAAGTATTAAGATTAGATCGTTGACTCCATTGTCTTGACCATCTCTTGTTACTAAGAATTGGGACTATATTAGTGGCTTCATTGCCGGTGGCTTCAATGCCGTGATCATTTTGACTCCATTGTCATGATCAATTGTGACTCCAATGTCGGTGGATTGTGACTGCATTGTCGGTGGCTCTATTGTCGTGATCATTTTGACTCCATTGTCATGATCAATTGTGACTCCATTGTCGGTGGCTCTATTGCCGTGATCATTTTGACTCCATTGTCATGATCAATTGTGACTCCATTGTCGGTGGCTCTATTGTCGTGATCATTTTGACTCCATTGTCATGATTGACTGTGACTCCATTGTCAGTGGCTCTATTGCTGTGATCATTTTGACTCCATTGTCATGATCAATTGTGATTCCATTGGCGGTGGCTCTATTGCCGTGATCATTTTGACTCCATTGTCATGACCAAATATGACTCCATTGTCAAAGGCTCAATTGCCGCGATCATTTTGACTCCATTGTCATGATCGAATGATGACTCCATTGTCGGTGGCTCTATTGCCGCGATCATTTTGACTCCATTGTCGTGATTGGTTGATGACTCCATTGTCAGAGGCTCCATTGCCATGAATGAGTGCCAGGATTAAGTCCTTGTCTTGATTGTCCCGATACTATAAATGATATTCGACTGGGAAGTGACCTGAAAAAGTAAAGTTAGTTTTATGCAATGTCATGATGCATGTATGTATGGTATGTTTTTTTAAATGAATGAGAGTGTTATGCTTATGCTGTGAGGTATATGATGTATGAATGCAAAATGTTTTTTAATGATGACAGTAAATTGTATTAGTGTTTTGCGGGGAAAATAAATCCCTGACTGTTCAGCGCTTTTGAGAGATTATTTGAATCTCGACTTGACTGCCCCAGATGAATGGGATAATACCATGTCACGCACCTTGTGTATATTGGCCTTTAGCCAATTTAGTCTAGCGTAAGAAATATTTTTTCTTTTTGATGCGCTTTTGAAGCAACTTTGTCTGTCTGGAGGACTTTCTGAGCAGCCTGCCCCAGTATCATGAACTTAGGAACAATGCCCCTAATTAATCTGGGTCGGAGGTAATTTTCAACTATGCTTGGGTGCATGCCCCTGATTGTTCAACACTTTTGAGAGATTCTTCAAATCTTGACCTGATTTCCCCAGATTGACTGAACTATTACTCAACAGAGTATCAAACTGCTTTTGTGCCCCCTGAGGGTGATCAGAACTTGAGATATTCTCGCTCGAACTCAACGGAGTTCTGAAGACAACTTGTCCCTTGAAAGGATTAAACTTTTCATCTGCAGCTCATGATGGAAGCTTTCCTGGTGTCAAGTACTTGTTCATATGCAAAGAATGTTTAGAATGAGAAATATAATTCTAATGCAAAGTTCATACTTGTCTTGAAGTTTTAAAGAGGAAATTTTTGAAAGGATGTTAAAACATCTATTTGTGTGAAAGGTGGTGTGATACCAACTCAAGCGTTTAGCAAAACTCCTAGGAGTCAGTTTACCGTATTCTCATTACAGTATGCTTTCGAATTAACCCTGCCTCAATTAGGACTTTTAAAGGTTGTAACGTGGCCAGGTTCACGGTTTTTAGAAGAAAAGATTTTTAGGCTCAAAATTTTTATTGGTGCCCACCCCCTTCGTGATGTTCTCCAACCTAAGTTCAGTTAACTCGATGCGAGCATTCGTCCTTCAAAAGGAGTTTGAGACGATTGAGGAATCAATGAGGTGTTTGGACGTTGCAGTCACTTTATTTTTTTGTATTGGGTGTCTGATCACACGATCTTTTTTTGTTAAGGATCTTTTGTTTCGCAATCCTTCCTTTTCAGGTTTTTTTCCATTTTCCTTGACTTTTGTCTGGACAAATTCTTTTGAATTTCGGGTTTGAAATCCAGCGGGATGCCCTAGCTTTTGCCTAAGTCACTTGTTTTCAAGTTTGTTGACTTAGCGGGCTTTCTTTTCTTTTTTTCTTTTTTTTTCTTTTTCCATTCTTTTCTTTTTTTGAACAAGTTGTATGACTCTAAGATGTCTTTGATTCGTTGAAAAGACCGTGACTGCCTTACTTCTTGGTTGACGAGGGATAACCATTGTGGTATTGACTTTTCCTCGATCTTTTGAAAGATGACTATTATTGTATCCTTAGATGCGTGCTCCTGATGAATTTCGAATGCTCAATCAAATTAACTGAATACAACCCTGCCCCTGGGTTAAATGTGAGGTTTTTTTTTCGTATAGAAAAGAAACTCCTACTTCAAGGCTCAAAGGGGTTGACAAGGGATTAACTTCCTTATATCTCCAGTGTTTGGGGATTTGAAACAATTCATGTACATCATCAACAGGGTTTTACTCGAAAGCACACCATTTGAGATTATGGGTATTATATGTTCGTCATTCTCCCTTAAGAGTCATCATGTTTTATCACCGAGAGTTTGGTATCACAAGCAAAGAAAACATGTTAGAGCGAGAGCGAATGAATTTTTTTCACGACAAACATATTCAATGCATCATTATTATAGTTCAAAAATAAACAAGTATTGCATATAAACAATATTGAATCAAAACAAGAAAGACTACGCATGAACATGCATGATGATGTAGAGATTGTCAAAGTTTAAGGAGATTTTCTCCGTATGGACTTATTGCTTCAGAAGATCTGTTAGGTCGAAGGAGAACTCCAAATCTGGCTTGTAGGTATGAATGATGATAGCCTTTGCATCAATCAGGTTTTGAACCTTGTTTCGAAATGGATGAAAATCATCAATCGAACGACCATGTGCCCCAGAGTGGGAAACAAACCGAGCGTTAGTGTCTGATCCTGCAGGAAACTTTTTAGATTACTTCTAGGAAGAAGATTCTGGTGAAATCATACAAGAGTTGCAAGTATCCAGCTTCAGGGACTTGAGGAAGAAGATGGGAAACTCGTTATCTGGAAACCTGTTATGCAATGATATGTATGTCAATGCATATGCAATGCTTTCAAGGATCTCTGCAACATTAAAAATGAATTTGGTTGCAGCTTTTTCTGAAGAACTTTGACTTTTCATCTTTGAACGTCCTTCTATAAGAATCAAGCTCACCATATCCAGTGGGTCATAGCCTCTGATTCATGGTACGGTACTTTTGAATTTGAAGGCATCTGGCTAGAGGAAAATAAATCCCCTTGCCCCTTGATAGGAATCTGACTCTTAATGATGGCACCTGGAATTGTGCGCCCAAAATACTTGAGATCATTGAAAAAGGTTAGTTAGGTGATGAGGACGAGTAAGTCCTACAAAGAGTTCAAGTTGTTAGCATACACACAAATCCTGCAAGGAATTCAAACGGTTAGTGTATAAACAAATCCTGCGAGGAAACCAAACGGTTAGGGTATAAACAAATCCTGTGAGGAAATCAAACAGTTAGATAATGAACACAAACAAGTCACACAAGTATCCTTAGGTTTAAAGGATAGCATGAAGTTCATAGGTAAATACCCTCCCCGCTGAAAGTTAGTTGGTTCAACCTGTCCTAGATAAAGATCGGGTTCTAGGGAGCTCATATCATTGACCTTTCTCGAAGGCGCTTATCTCAGTTCGGCGATCGAATCACCAACCGAAAAGGTCCCGAAAGTCCAGGCCATATGAGTGTAGCTTCGAGTATCAACTAACTTCAGTCGGAACCAAAGCCAGTCATCTCGCTACTTTCTAAAAGGCCGAAGTTTAGTTCAACTAAGGTTCTAGGGGCGAATTAGTGCTTAATGACACCACGCGGTAGCCATGCATTTCCTCAGGTCGGATCCCAAGGAACACCAGGACAAACCAATGTGTCACACTAACGATGGCCATCAGATCAACCACATCAGTATACGCTGTGCAGTCTCCTTGATCTCATGCCATTTACTTAAGGTACTCAGATCCGGGTATAGGATCTTTCACACAATAATAAACCCAAGCATTTCCCTTAAAAGTAAATCATACAAACAAACAATTAAAAACATTTACAATGAACTAAGCCCTAAGGTAAACCCCTCTTAAAAAATCCCCAGCAGAGTCGCCAGTTCTGTAACTCGGTGAACTGACTTTATTATTTTAAGCAACAATGTTGCGGTGAGCAAGAGTCGCCACCGACTTTTATTTTGTCCAATTTTAGGAAAGGTAAAAAGTACAGAAAAAGACCTTTTGAAAAGAAAACAGGCTCGGGGGGTAAGTTATGAAAAGGGAAGGTGTAAGCACCCTTTCCATCCGCAGTTGTCTACGGGCTCTTAATTTACTTAGCTCATGTTTGTTTTGTTTGTTTTGAATTGAAAAGGGACATAAGGACTTTAGCGTAAATGCGTAGCCTTAGTCTTTGAAAAAGTGTTGAAAAGATGTTTTTTAATAGAGCTAGGCATATTAAGAGCACTACCCTAGATTGGTCTTTTTCTGTAATTTTTAAAGTTCCCAGGACTATCCATACTATATAGGAGTAGGTAGTCCCTGTTATATTGGACGTGCGGGTCATCGAAGGGTCATCGAGGTCGTTTGAAGGCAACAAGTAGAGGTACCTTTAGCAAATTCGAAGGGACGATCGTCACTTTCTCGTAGGCAACAATCGAGGGTCATCGAGGGACGTAGTGACGATTTTATCTTGAGGGACCTTTTGCTAATGGATACCTCCACATTTCGAGGGACACGACCTTTATTCGTAAAGCAACCAAGAGGGGCGTACCATAGAGGTGAGTGCGTGCAAGTGTGTTGTATTCGATTATATTTTATCTTGTTTTAATGTGATCTAACGTTTGATTTATTCTTACCATACATGCCCTAATTTGAACATACATCTAACACAATATATACAATAAAAATACGAAAATTAAAAGTGCGGGAAAATAAAAAGATTCACTATAATATTTACATTTTTTACCTATATACATTCTAATATCCAAATAAGAGCGATAAGTAAACAAACATGCGCCATACATGGGATTTCGAGATGAGAGGAGAAGAAGATCATGAAAAATTAGGGTTTAATGTCTTGTTAAGTGAAAAATTAATTAAAACTATTTCTAAATTAACCTAAATCAATTATATAAAATATCTAATTAATTAAATCCTAAAAATTAGTTATGTACAAATTAATTCTAAAATCTAATTTAATTTTATATCACGATTAAATTACTTAGAAACTCTAATGTCTAATTTAATTAAATTGTTTGTAATTTTTTATCTTACTAAAAACTAATTAACCTAAAGCATGTTTTTTGTTGGTGTTTTTATAAAAACAATTAAAAGCAAACAGCAAAAAATAAAGAGAAATGGGTCAAAAGTTAGCAGACAGGAGGTGCAGTTATAAATGAGTGTTGGGCCTCATAAGAGCTAAAGCCCAAAATTGGGTTAACCCTAAAACTATGAGAGGGACCAAAACGGCCCACCCCTTTCTCTTTCAGATTCGGCCTCCATCATCATCTCTCAATTTCTCTTCTCCAGCACCAGATACCTGAAATAAAATAAAGTGATTTTAACGAAATCAATACAAGGCAATTCGGAGAGATTACTTGGAGATGCAGTCGTCGCGGTTGTTGGGTTTATCGCGGTGGAGCTTTCGGCGCGATCGTTGCTATCGTCGGAGAGTTGAGCGGCGGTCGGAGCTGTGTAGCCGTCGGAGATGGTGGTCGGAGAGGAGGACGTCGTTGCTGCGGTGGCACGTCCAGGGGTGAGTCGCGAGTGAGTCCGGTGGGAGAGTCGTGGTTCGTGCGTGATTGCGGCATCGATTTCCAGATCTTTCTCTATTTTTCCTGTATTCAACACAAAACAACCAAACCATATTGTTTTAGATCCTATATCAATTGCCTGAAATTGCTGTTAGATTAGAGCATTGTTTATGGATTTACAAATTACAGTGATGTTAGCTTTTATTGTTCAAATGAATCATTGAATATGGTGAAGGTTATGAAATTTGAAGGTGAGATTAACAGAGACATGGGATATGGAGTGTGAAACATGATTTGAATTGGTAGAGGTTTAAGCTTATGTCGAGTTTACATGATGAAAATATGTGAATAAAGTGTTAGCAGAATATTCAGTTTTTTGTGCTTTAGAAAATCGTGAATTGTTGATTTACAAAGAATCAATAGTTTGACTTATTCAATGAGCTTTTTTGCTTGTTAGTAAAAAAGGTGTGAGGAACCGGTAAATTGTTGTTAATCCTATAAACTGTTAGAAAAAAACAATTAATAACACTATGAATCTAAAAAGAGTTTACCGTCAAATCAAACAACTATCATATAATGAAAATAATAGAAAATAGTTAAAATAGCCAAAATAATTTCAACGCAAACAACAAAAACGATCATCATGAATTCACCATTTGATTTAAATAGTTAAGATTCAAACAAATTAAAATAGAAAATAAAAGGTGGAGGCCTCATATCGAAAACTTTAATCATCGGCCAAAACAAAGTTGAAAAACCGTAGAAAGTGTTTGTGTAAAAAGTTTTAAAAAGTGTGAATGAACTTTGAGAGAATTGTTAGAAAATTGTTAGTGAATGTGTGAATGAAAAAGTAAGAGAATTGTTAGAAAGTTGTTGATTAGAAAATTGTTAGTCATTTGAAAAGTGTGGAGAGCCTCTATTTATAGAGTGGAAATTAGGTCAAGACCGGTCCTAAAAAGGAAATGATCCAACTCAAAAGGCCCATGGACCTTCTTGGTCCCCAAGATTAAGCAACTGGACGTACTTGTGTCCAGGTGCGTTCAGGTGCAAAAAAAACATAGAAATGCACCAAGCGGGAATTGAACCCGTGACCTTTTACTTGCAACTCTTACTTCTTAACCACCTGAGCTATGTTATTTATTTGAAATAAAAAGTCAATTGAAAGTATGTGAAGCATTGGTCAACGTTTTTCTATTTATAACAATTTAATAGTAAACTATTATATTTTAATATAGACCTTAAATCGAATATTTATAAAATTCAGGATGTCAATGTAAATGAACCCAATATTTTATAAAATCCAATTTTGAAAATAATTTCAAAAATTGTGGGCAAATTTTGGGGTATGACAGGCACTTATAGTGTTTTTGTGTAAATTCTGTTGAATAATCCCCCATTTTGTGTGTAAATACGTTTAGTTTGTTTATACTCGTGTTTTGATTTCTTTATGTACCATTTGATAGTTTTCTATTCATTTTGTAGTTATTGAGGCGTATTTGGAGCATGGACAATAAAGTGTCAAAGACACGGCTTCAAACGCGCGATTTTGAGCAACGAAATCAATTCATAAAAGAATAAGGCATAACATAAGGATGATAAAAATCATCAGTTTGGTTGTCATTTTGTCATTGTTAGATAGAGCATTGAATAAGCTTTCCAACGCTTCGAACCGGGCGCAATTTGGAGTTACGGTTCTCAAGTTATGGCGAACCGGGCGCAATTCGGAGTTACGGTTCTCAAGTTATGGCGAAAACAAAATTTGGTTTTTTCTGCTATTGCTTAGCGAGATTAAGCTCGCTAAGCGAAATCGCCTGGGACAACAACTCGTTAAAAGGGACAAAAAACACATTTTTAGGTTATGCTTTGGGGTATTTGTTCCCAAACCATCAAACCTTCATTTTTTGGTCATTAGAGCTTAGAAGACAACATTTTTGGCTTGCTCATGGATGATCCGGAGTCGGGAGCTTATTGGATCGTGTTTGACACCGCAAGAAATTGGGTTTTCTTCTCTTCCTCTTCTCTTTGTAACCATTTATGTTGGGGTTTTGTTGTAAGTATACTTTGTTTATATGTATATTTATTGCTCATGGTGTTGTTTAATGCTTTCATTACAAATCTTCATTAGTGATTGCTTTCTCTATGTGGATTTGGATTGTTTCAGACATGAATGATTCGAATCCGGGTTTAGGAAGAACATTTATTGGGCTTTAATTCTAGATATAGATTAAGGCTTAGTATTCACTTGTGTATCAAAGTTTAATGCTTCCGTGTTGTTCGTGTTGTGCTGAGAAATCGTTGACGCAAGCAAAACGGTTGATTTCTCACTTTGCATTAGACATAACCTCTGTGTGAGTGGTACATTGATGATGTTATGAGTAGTTTAGGTTGAGTTCAACTGAGTAGTAAGTTTAAGTATTTAACGGGTATATGAGTTCCAAATCTCGAGAGTCTCTATTGTCCGAATAATGAAATTCTTTTTATGTTCATAAGTTAAATTCCCGCATTTACTTTAAACCCATTTTAACTCGAGCTCGAAACCATAGAAACTGTTGAACGGCAGTTCGATAGCACTAATCTCTGTGGACACGATAAATCCCGGATGAATATTTCCAAAACTTTTGTTGCTTGCCGCTTTACCGCTTCAATAACTTGCTTACAGAAAATAATAGTTTATAAAATACAATTAAAAAGAACAAATTAATGGCTAGAAATAAGGCAGCATGGAAGCATGAGAGACACAGTCGGAGACAATCCATATTCCAATTTGTCATGTGCATGGAAGCATGAGAGACACAGCCGGAGACAATCCATATTCCAATTTGTCATGTGAGGATTGTTCTTATTTATAAACATATGTTCAGATAATTTCTCATATAATACAGAACTCTTAGCACTCAATTTTAAAAATTATATATGGTATCAGAGTTTATTTATTCACGTCATCGTCATCGTCATCATCATCCACCATTTTAAATCTATGCATTGAGCCTAATATTATTGGGCTTGAGTGAGTGTGTTAAGAAAAATTCACATACCATATAGATTAAACATAGAATTTAGTTATAATTTATTAAGTGATGCACTTATCACCTAACAAGTTACCTTTGTAAGGTTGATTTATGTTCAAATTATATTCTAAGATAGCATTAGATTTTATCTAGAATTTGTTGGGTCGACTATACTACCGAATTTTTGTTATTGAATCACTTGAGTCATATTCAGATGTCTAATCTTAGACATGAAAGTGTTATGTTAATTAAGAGTCTCATATTGGATCAGAGACGACATGATGATGTGTTTATTAGTGTGGATAATTTTAGGGTTAATAGCACTTTTCACCCCTGTAATATAGGCGAAATTTGCTTTACCCTCTGGTAATATTTTTTTTTTGTTTTTCCCCTGTAATATTTTTTTTGTTTGAATTACCTCCCTAAGCGTGTAATTTAAACACCAAATCTAAGGGGGAAAATCAAACAAAAAAATATTACAGGGGTAAACTTTATATTTAGGAGGCAAAATACATGGTATTTTTATATTTCAAGGGGGTGTTTGAAAAAAAAATTTACAGGAAAAAAGCGAATTTCACCTATATTACAAGGGGTTTTGTATATTTAACCCTAATTTTTATCTAAAAAAATAGCTTCTTAGGTTGATTCATATCACAATCTAATTTCCAAGATGATATTGGAGTCCGTTCTGCATTCGTCAAGTTCATCTTCTATCATATTTTCTGTAATGAGCCACTTTATTCATGCTCTTGCTATTCAATCTTAAGTGTGAGAGAGTTGTTATAAATTTCAATTTATATCAATGACGATTTGAAAATAAATTTATAATTCAAGAAAAATTATCATCTTATAAATTAAATTAATTTTATATGATTGATTTAAGCTCAATCTAAAATTTAAAAGTAGGACAAACCGTCCACTTTTTCTAAAAATATTCATAAATTATTTTACTAACTTTTATAACCATTATATTTTGTAAAATTAGTCTTGGTTTGGGACACAAATAACCTAACAATAATTTATTGATCGTTATCAACTCTCACCTTGGAGTTTAGAATGATAGCTTCACCGACCTATTGTGTACATTGGTTTAGGTTTTGTAAGAGTACGTTTGTCAAGGATTGTTTGTTTTTATCGTACACGATAATTCGAAGACATGTGTTTTAGGACATGATTTGGTTTGAGTTACACACACGAAATAAACATGGTGGAATTTGGATCCTCTCCTGTGGATTATCTCATGTTTTGGTTCTGCTGCAATCTCAGCCCTTAATCTCTGTTTTCTCTCTCTTTAAATCTTATTTGTTTTATTTATTTAGTTTTCATGGTTTTCATCCATTAGATCAGCAACATGAGGGATGGCAGCAGATATGGAGCAGGAGAGGATCTGTATTCAACATGGTGTGGTAGGTATCACTACCTAAAAAAATAATAATACACATATGTAAAAGTAGAGGATTAAGTTTGGGCTTAACAAATATGACAGAAAGGACAACTAGAATTAATTGAATTAACTTGACCAAGAAAAAATAATTAATTGAATTAATTAGTAGCTATGAGTGGGTTGGGTGAGGTATACCTATTGTTAGTAGTCAAATTAATTAAGATAAACTATGCAAATTAAAAACTCAATTGTCAAGGTCATATTCCATCACACCTCTTTAAACTTCCGAGTAATTATGTTAGCTTTTATAAAGAAATTCAAAACTTGTTTGCTAAAGTAGTTGGAGAGTGTTAAGGTGTAAAGATGACTATGTTGATGTTAGCTTTCAAAAAAAATATTCAAAACTTGTTTGCTAAACCATGTCAAGAATAGAAAACTCCTTATATGTCAAGAATACAAAGACATCGAAAAGTATAATAGAAACCTTTCATTGTATCATAACTACCATGAAACTTAGGAAGGGAGAAAAACTCGCTAACATACATGAGTTTCCTATTTTTTGTGCACTTTTTCATCAACACTATAACATAAAATATTTCTTTACATAGGTTGATAGAGTTTTCACATCGGTTGAGTGTACAAGTTAATACATAGAGTGTTATGATAAGTTTGTCATATTTCACATCAGACGATTGATTGAGATGAAAAACGGTTTATCACCTCAGTCAGTACGTGAACACTACTAAAAAATTTACTTTTAGTGACCGATTTAGTAACCGAAATTTTTTGGTCATTGTAGTGGTCGAATTAGCCACCAAAACTTGATATTCATGAGCAAATTTTAAGAGGTCACTAAATCGGCCACTAAAAAAATCAACCGCCGATTTAGAGACTAAAATTTTGTGACCGAAATTTCGATCACTATAGTGACTAAATTAGCCACCAAAATTTGATATTCATGAGTCAATTTTAAGTGGTCACTAAATCGGTCACAAAAATATTTTTATATACAATTTAATTTATATATATTATTTAGAGAACGAAATTTAGGTCACTAATATTTTTGTTTTGTTTTTCTATTTTTAATCCTTTCCTTTCCATCTTTTTAAAGAATTTAATTCTCTTTCAAATTTTACTAAAATGTTCATATTTTTTTATTTCTTTAACATATGCTATATTTATAAAAGAACTATATGTACATATGTTTAAATATAAAATATAACAATAGTTGTTAAGTAGTGTAGTGGCAAGTTGATATTAAAATACATAGAGGTTACAAGTTTGATTCATAGGTATCACAACTTTTAATTTTATTTTATGAAAAAGAACACTAAAACCGGTCTCTAAATTTTTGTCACTAAATTCGTCACAAAAACTTAGCGACTAGCACTTTTTCAACCGAAAAGTATCGGTCACTAAACGTTTTAGTGACCGAGTTTTAAGCTTTTTCGGTCACTAAAAGCGAATTTTTTAATTGTGGAATTGAAGTGATATGTGTCATTTTTAACATTGAGCAAGACATGTAATCGAAATGACATATGTCACTTTCACATCGGGCATACATGTAACCAAAGTGACATGTGTCACTTTTCACACCGAGGTGATATGTGTTACTTTTCACCACAAACAAGTTTGTAACCGAGGGAATGGTGGGGTACGAGATAGCTTTTTACATTTAGTCTCTCACGTAAACGAAGTGAAAAGCCATGAATTCTTAAAATATTTTTTATTTTTGCACAGTTTTTGTTATAACCTATATATTATTACAATCGAATCTAAATTACACACATTTTGTACCATATATTCAAATGGGTATAAGACCAAAACAAAAATTATATATATTTACAACAAAACGTAAATCGCACACATTTTGTATCATATATTTAAATGTCAACAAGGCCAAAATTAAAATGTGTTCAAATTGACCGACATTTTGTACCATATATTTACATCAGCACTACTACGGAAAAATAATGTCACAACAGTTGGAAAAGAGATACCACAATGGCTAACCAACCGTTATAAGATAAGGGGTGGTTGTATGTATGATTCTTTCCACCACGGTCGTGTGACCGTGATTATATGTCAAGAATCGCGCTAACTATCACAGCGGTTACTTCAAACTGCCGTTGTGATATACATTAAAGAAAAACTTTTAACAATGGCTATTCTAAACAACCGTTGTGATATATACACTGAGTTTATTATAAATTATATGGAATGCTTATTTCTCCAATACTCATTAAACATATAATTTTTTAGTCTGATCTAGAACATTATAATATGACAAATTAAGTTACATTAGATGAACAAGTTACACGTTCAATCCTAAACAAGAAATCTCCAGCTTCTTATCTGTATTTTGCTCTTTAATCATTAGAACTTCTTTTACTGTTCCTAGTTCTTGAACCCCCTTTCCTTCACCTCTAGTTCATTTTGCAATATATTCTTTACTTTGCAAACTAAATTAGAAGTGAAGTAATGAGATGTTGAAGAACTAGAAGCATTAAACCAAGTTCTAATGATTAAAGAGCGAAATGCAGATAATGGTCTGAAGAATTCTTGTCTAGAATTGAACGTGTAACTTGTTTTATAATATACATTTATCTATCATATTGCAATTTTATAATGTAATCCAAAAAATTATATATTTAGTAAGGTGTTGGAAAAACAATCAAATCACATAAGATAAAATAAATTCAAGTAAATTCATCTAGAACAAATATTAACAACAACATTCATCAACAACAAACCTTAAACAACATAGAACTTTTATATGTAACAACGACAACATCAACTCAAAATGTATCAGAAACGTGTTTGTCCCCTAATGGAATCCAAAATGAAAGTAAAGGAGGATGAAGCTGAAGTGAGAGCGAAAAACAAGTGTTAATCGATAAGCTTGCAACGCTCACACAAGTTTGTTGCGCTCACTTTAGCTTCATCCTCGTTAATTTTTTTCTTTAACTCATACATCCATACCTACAAGTCAAAACAAGAAAAAACATAAAAAATTCAAAACATTATGAGAAAAAACAAGAGATGAGATATGCAAAGACGAACCAAAATAGAAAACATAAACAAGTCAAAATCGTTGCATAAGTTTGGTGAAGACGAACCTGAAGGTAGCCAAAGGTTTGAAGAAGAAGAAATTGCTGCACAAGTTTAGAGTTTAAATATGAGTGAGATGAGTGACATAGATGTTAGGGTTTTGTTTTGAGAGAGAAGAGTAAATATGTTAGTGTTTTCTTTGACAAAATCTATTATGTACTGACCGAGAGAAAATTTCGCTTATATATAAATAAGTCTCACCTTTCACCATGGTTGATAAGACAAACCGTGATGAAGTGATTGAAATTTACACCATTGTTGACTAAAAGAACCGTGGTGACATACAAGGACAATCCCATTTTGTGACTATAAACGAAAAATTGTTGGAGCTGGGATTTGAACCCTGTAGCTCCTGGTATGTTTTACAACGGTTTTTAATTATAACCGTAATGAATTATCTTTTAGTAAATACAAAAAAAGCACCTAAAAATGAGTTATTACCATGGTTAACATGAGGTCGTTGTACTACTGTGTTACAAAAGGTATTTTTGTAGTAGTCAAGGTACACAAGACTACTAAAAAATATTCAAAGTGACCCACAAACTATAAATATTCATTTTTTACATCAATGATCAAACATATCAAATGGTTCAACCAACAAGATAACTGTTGAAAGTATTTTGGGTAAATATTTTCTAATATATCATATCCACAGAGACTGGGTAATATTGCTGCCGTTCTATAGTCGAATCATAATGAGTTACTGAAAAGTATTGGTTTTGATTGTTTGTTCTTGAATTGCATATAACAGAATAATAATTGAATGATAAAAATCTAAAACGAATAACAATGGTGAATGAATATGTTGAGTTCTAGGGTTCATCAACCTACTCACATGCAATAATCAATTAATCCACAAGTGAACATTATCTAAGTTATTATCTTCATTCATCCTCAAAACTGATATTATGTCTAATGATCAATCTAGAACCACCTCTAACGGTATGATATTCGATCTCTCAGAATAACTATAAAGATAAAGGGAATTAACCACGATGATTTATGAAAACTTCTTCAAAATCTCATCTCTGAGTATTAATCAACAAGTCAATGTAAAAACCTAGGGCAAAAGTATAAACCCTATCTCTCGATTGATAGTTCAACAATGATATAAAATAAAAGCAAGGTTTTTCATTGATAATAAAGCTTAAACAATTGTTCACAGGAATTAATCAAAGTAATTGCATCTTCAGAGGTTAACTACTACCTTAAACTCAACACAATGGGGTTTAGCTCTCCATAGCCATGAAGAACACACAAGATTTCATGGAAGGATTCATCTTCATCAAGGGAATGTCTTCAATTGATGTTGAATTCTTTGTCGGAAGTTGTTTTCTACTCTGGAATAGGATTGCTCTCTAAAATTCGTTCACCAAAGATCTCTCTCTTATGAGGATTAGGGCTTCTATTTATAACAATTTATCCTTGTAACGCAACCATCGCGCCTCGGCACGTATTGGCGCGGCGCGAACCCAAGTCAGAAGGGATGGCGCGTCTCGCTCCTTATTGGCGCGTCTCGGCCTTTGTTTCACCTTCCTTCTTTGTGATTCTTCCTCTCTAGAAGCTCTACACCTGTGTGTTTCTTCGCCTTTACTTCTAAACTTCAATATTTGCACAAATAACACCCAAAGTGACGCAAGTTGTTCCACAATTAGCATTGGACCTCTAAAGTTCAATTCTAACCATAAAATCCTTAAAAAGCACAAGATATATTCACTTTCAGCTCAAAAGGTAGTTAATTTGAAAAATGAAAACACTACTAATTCACTCCTAACAAACTCTCCCCAACTTAGAGTTTTGTTTGTCCCTAAACAAAATTACTTACCTCAATGAATACAACAAAACATATCAACAATCATGCAACAAGTTTTCCAAAAAAAAAATTTCAAGTGGTTCAATTCAGTAACCAAGTCAGATACTCTTCCTCTCCATGCAAACTCAGAACATACACATGAAACAGATTTTGAAAGGAAATTACCTCCAGAAGTTCAAAACACTACACAACCACAGTTGAATCAGCACTAATCACTCTCATCAAAAAGTATGATGAATAAAAGAGGGGTTAAACACTCATCCAAACAATTAAATCAACAAAAATCCATATCATACGTTCACCATATTGTTAGCATCAAGTCCTGTGGAATCTGCGAATCAGAAGGTCTTTCCAGGGTTGTAATGTGGTTTAGATTCAAAGAAAAGAAGATAATCAAGGGTTGTTCCTATTCTAGGGAAGCATCCGAATCATGACTCCTTCCTTTTTTTTATACCTTTTAACTTTCTCACCCATTCCTATTTTTCACTCGTAACTCGATGTTTCTCTTTTTTTTTTTCAACAACTGTTTACTTTCAAACGTTGTTCTTCTTTTGTTTCTTCTTTTTTTTTCAAGCTACGAATTTCTTTCGTTCTTTGCAAATCACCGCCTATACTTACTCTTCTTTTGATTATGACTCTCCCCAACTTGGAGATCAACCTGTATCTAGATTCTATGAATGCTCCCCTACTTTCTATGAAGGTCAAAGACAAAACACATCACCAAAGTTTATGGTTGATGGTCCAAAACAAAACTTTTTATTGAGATCAAAACTCACTAGGTGTTTCCTTGGTGCATATTATGAACTTTATCTTGACCTCAGGCTCAAAGAATGGTTAGCAAAGGATCACACTCTCATAGAAGAAAATAAGTTTTAAGATAGAATCGGCTCAAAGAAACTCTCAGATTCAAACAAGTGCCTAAATCACTTCCACAGATTTCCACAAACAATGCGACAAACGGTTCAGCATAATACAAACAAGTCAAAATAATCGATGGTCTCCTGCATATAGTAAACAATGGAAAGCTTTCCTCACAATGGTTAAGGCTAAGCTGATCCAACAGAAATAATGTACCATAAAGAACTTCTGCCAGTATTTACTAACAACCTACGTTTCATGCACACACTAAGAGTTTAAGTTCGAAAGTTCATACATGCCTTGTCACTTTTATTGAAAAAGAAAGGGAAAAATTAATTTTTCAAAAATTTCCACTCACTACCACTTTCATGCATGTTGCTCCATTGTTGGTATTCTCATTGTCTTGCCTGAGCTTTACATTATGCTGTGGAACTACTCATTCTAAACTGGGGACAAATAACAAAAGAAGACTATAACAAAAATCATCATGTCAGTTATCATAAACATAACAGCTCACTATCCTCCTTTGGTCGAGCTCCTGCCACCCCCCAAAAGGAAAAAGGGTAAGTCTCCGGCTAACCTGCAGTAAACAAGAGATCGGAGGAAAAATCTGTTGTCGCACAACTACGGCGCGCTAGGATCAACCGCGACGCGCGAAAGTTTCTGCCTACGCGTGGCGGCGCGGGCTTGGGCTGCGAGGCGCGGTGTTGCGTTTTATGCAGCTGTTGCACTTATTAAATCACACTGGTCGGATGATACTAAAATAAGAAAGTAATTATAAAAAAAACTTACTGCGTTGGGTTGCCTTCCAACAATCGCTTTGTTTAACGTCGTTCGAGCTCGACGATTCATGCTCTCAAGGACTTAGGAATGGTGCACGTTTCTCCACTCCCCCGAAGTAATCTTTTAACCGTTTTCCATTAACGGTCCAGCTTTCCTTTGTATTGGGATTTTCTACCTTAATGGCTCCATGATTGCATACCTCGTTTACTACCAATGGTCCCGACCATTTTGGTTTTGCTGTACCCAGCAATACTTTTAGCCTTGAGTTGCACAAGAGTACCTTTGGTCCAACTTGAAAGTAGCTCTGAGGTTGAGTTTTGTCGTCCTTGGGTTCTTCCTTGGTGGCATCGATTCGGAAAATATCGATCTTGTTCTTAGGATGCTTCTTGGCTTTGAATAGATTAAACTTTACCTCTTCATCATGCACCCTTATTTTCATGATCCCCGCATCCATATCAATCATCATTCGGGCGGTTTTCATGAATGGCCTTCCTAGAATTACTGGTACCTCCTGATCTTCTTCCATGTCGACTACCACAAAGTCCACTGGGAAAAAGAACTTATCTACTTTAACTAGCAGATCTTGAATCACTCCATATGGTGAAGTGATAGACTTGTCGGCTAATTCTAATGTCATCCTAGTAGGCTTCATCACAATATTCCCTAGTTTCTTGACAATGGATAAAGGGATTAAGTTGATGCTAGACCCCAGATCGATTAACCCATCACCAGTGAAGTTACCTCCAATGTTTAGTGGTAAGGTCACTCGTCCCGGATCGGAGTAGTTCTTTGGATTACGGCACTACATTGAGCATCAAGTACCACAGTTTCTTCATCTGTGTATCCCTTTTTCTTTGTGAGCATGTTCTTCATGAATTTAGCATATTTGGGCATTTGCTATAGTGCTTCGGCGAATGGGATGTTTATGTGGAGTTGTTTGAAGATGCTCATAAACCTGGCATATTGCCTGGCATTGTCCTTCTTCGATGGAGCGTGAGGGTATGGTAGATGTTAACTTGGTATCACATGATCTGACATATTTTTCTTAGAACTTTTTCTTTTCTCTATCCTCCCTCTTTCGTTCTTGGTCTCATCTATTTCTCTTTCAGCATCTTTATTCATGTCGCTCACTATGACTTCATTCTCCTCATCTTCCGCAGCACAATTGTTGTCCTCCTTCTCGGTATCATTGATTTCAACTTCCTCCTCACCACCTTTCTGACCAGTTCTGGTCACAACTGCTTTGCAATGCTCTTTCGGATTCTCTTGAGTGTTGGCTGAGAATGTCGCATTTGACTGATTAGATGCAATTTGCTTAGCCAGTTGCCTGACTTGAGTTTCCAGATTTTTGATTGCGGCTTCCTGACTTTTCTGGCTTGTCATTGACATTTGCATGAATTGATTCATGGTCTCTTCCAACTTAGATTGTCCTCCTTGTTGTTGCGGCGGTGGCTGAGTGTAAGGTTGGAAAGTTTGTTGTTGATACCCATGATTGTTAGGTCTTTGTTGATACCCTTGGTTGTTATTCCGTGGAGGATAATTCTGTTGATAAGGCGGAGGATTTGGATATTGATTTTGCCTCGGTCCTTGGTTGTTGTTCATATAGTTCACCTCTTCTGCCAAGACTGGTGGGCAAAATCCGGTTTGATGATCTCCCTTGCGTAACTCACACTTGGCAACTTGGTGTAAATTTGAAACACCATTAAGCTCTTTGATTTGTTGTGGAAGTTTGGACATTTGTTGTGTCACAAGCTCCACTTGTGAAGTTAGTAGTTTGTTCTGAGCAAGTAGAGCATCACTATTAGTTAGCTCCAACAACCCCGGTTTCTTATCTCTGACAGTACGGTCATGATTACTTTATCGGTCATTCAAAGCCATTCTCTCGATTATCTGAATTGCTTCAGCAGTTGTCTTGGACATTAACGAGCCACCGGCTGTGGCGTCCAAAAGTGTCTTATTCGTAGGTGTAAGACCGTTGCGGAACATATGAATTTGATCGACTTCCGCAAATCCGTGCCCCTTACACTTTCTCAGCATAGCTTTAAATCTTTCCCAAGCTTAATTTACTGATTCATTACTGCCTTGAGAGAATACCGCAATTGTTGTTTTAGCCTCAAAGAATCGGTTTTGAGAGTAAAATCGTTCCAAGAATTTTTCTTCCAGAATATTCCAATCAGTCATAATTGTCTCAGGTTTATCTAGATACCAATCTTTAGCCTTTGATAGCAAAGAATGTGGGAACAACCTTTTGAATAAATTTTCTTCCTCCGCTTGGGCTACACCTGTAGTACCTGCTAGCTCATAGAATCGAGTCAGATGAGTGTATGGATCTTCATGGTCCAATCCGGCGAAAGGACTTGCACAGATGAGCTGTAGAATACCGGTCTTCAATTCAGATGTCCGCCCGTTGGCGGCAGTTCTTGCGAATTGAGGATTGAGACGAGGACTATTTGCACAAGGAGCTGTGGCGGCCATGTTTACAACAGTGGGTTGTATGATGGCTTCTTGCTTTTCTTCAAATAGTTCGTGAAAGTAAAGTCCGTCAGACGAATCGTCAATTGTTTCTTATGGTTGTGACGACGTCGCAGTTGCGTTGTCTCTTGCCTTTGCTATGCTTGCTCTTTTTCATGTTTTACTGTTCAATCTCCTAGTTGTCCTTTCGATCTCGGGATCAAAAAGAAGTTGATCGCTGGAAACTTTGCTGCGCATACACTAAATCTGCAAAACTAACAAACACGTGAAACAACCAAATTAATGGAAATAACTCAAAATAAAAACTATTGCAATGCGTGCAATATTGACACGGTCCCCGGCAATGGCGCCAATTTGTTGAAAGTATTTTGGGTAAATATTTTCTAATATATCGTATCCACAGAGACTGAGTAATATTGCTGCCGTTCTATAGTCGAATTATAATGAGTTAGTGAAAAGTATTGGTTTCGATTGTTTTTTCTTGAATTGCATATAACAGAACAATAATTGAATGATAAAAAGCTAAAACGAATAACAATGGTGAATGAATATGTTGAGTTCTAGGGTTCATCAACCTATTCACATGCAATAATCAATTAATCCACAAGTGAACATTATCTAAGTTATTATCTTCATTCATCCTCAAAACTGATATTATGTCTAATGATCAATCTAGAACCACCTCTACCGGTATGATATTCGATCTCTCAGAATAACTATAAAGATAAAGGGAATTAACCACGATGATTTATGAAAACTTCTTCAAAATCTCATCTCTGAGTATTAATCAACAAGTCAATGTAAAAACCTAGGGCAAAAGTATAAACCCTATCTCTCGATTGATAGTTCAACAATGATATAAAATAAAAGCAAGGTTTTTCATTGATAATAAAGCTTAAACAATTGTTCACAGGAATTAATCAAAGTAATTGCATCTTCATAGGTTAACTACTACCTTAAACTCAACACAATGGGGTTTAGCTCTCCATAGCCATGAAGAACACATAAGATTTTATGGAATGATTCATCTTCATCAAGGGAATGTCTTCAATTGATGTTGAATTCTCCGTCGGAAGTTGTTTTTTGCTCTGGAATAGGATTGCTCTCTAAAATTCGTTCACCAAAGATCTCTCTCTTATGAGGATTAGGGCTTCTATTTATAACAATTTATCCTTGTAACGCAACCATCGCGCCTCGGCACGTATTGGCGCGGCGCGAATCCAAGTCAGAAGGGATGGCGCATCTCGCTCCTTATTGGCGCGGCTTGGCCTTTGTTTCACATTCCTTCTTTGTGATTCTTCCTCTCTAGAAGCTCTACACCTGCGTGTTTCTTCTCCTTTACTTCTAAACTTCAATATCTGCACAAATAACACCCAAAGTGACGCATGTTGTTCCACAAATAGCATTGAACTTCTAAAGTTCAATTCTAACCACAAAATCCTTAAAAAGCACAAGATATGTTCACTTTCAGCTCAAAAGGTAGTTAATTTGACAAATGAAAACACTACTAATTCACTCCTAACAATAACAACCATCAGACCATAAATCAAAGTGAGTCATAAAGATCACTAAAGCAAGTTTACCAACATTGATGGGTGTCATATGAGTCTTGTTTTGGGAATGGTGTTCGTTCGTTAAATGCCTATAAGTTGAACAAAATGTTAAAATATATAAAATAATAACAAACCATCATTCAGTAAAAGTCGTTAATATTTAATTATAAATATATTACCTGCTTCCGTAAATCAATAATACCTCCAGAGACAATGCTCAATATATGTTTCATCACATAATATCTACACCCATGCTGTGATGGTTCTTGTTTAGTCTACAAAGTAAGTTTTATATAGTGAGTAATAATACACACATAAAACACAAGCTATTATAGATATAAATGAATATTACAACTAATACCACTTAATTTAGGGATAATAAATTTAGGATTTTAATTTCTAGCATCATACAATAAATGTCATCCTTCATAGCTCTATATGTTGAAACAAATTTAAACATTAATAAAAATATTCAAAAATAAAGTGTACATTTAAGTATATATTGCAAAGTCACATAAAATATAAACGTACGCAGTAATTGAAATTTACACCACTGTTTACTAAAAGAATCGTGGTGACATACAAGGACAATCCCATTTTGTGACTATAAACGAAAAAATTGTTGGAGCTGGGATTTGAACCATGTAGCTCCTAGTATGTTTCACAACGGTTTTTAACTATAACCGTAACGAATTATCTTTTAGTAAATACCAAAAAAAGCGCCTAAAAATGAGTTATTACCACGGTTAACATGGGGTCGTTGTACTACTGCATTACAAAAGGTATTTTGTAGTAGTCAAGGTACACAAGACTACTCAAACATATTCAAAGTGACCCATAAATTATAAATATTCATTTTTTACAACAATAATCAAACATATCAAATGGTTTCAACCAACAAGATAACAACCATCAGACCATAAATCAAAGTGAGTCATAAAGATCACTAAAGCAAGTTTACCAACATTGATGGGTGTCATATGAGTCTTGTTTTGGGAATGGTGTTCGTTCGTTAAATGCCTATAAGTTGAACAAAATGTTAAAATATATAAAATAATAACAAACCGTCATTCAGTAAAAGTCGTTAATATTTAATTATAAATATATTACCTGCTTCCATAAATCAATAATACCTCAAGAGACAATGCTCAATATATGTTTCATCATATAATATCCACACCCATGCTGTGATGGTTCTTGTTTAGTCTACAATGTAAGTTTTATATAGTGAGTAATAATACACACATAAAACACAAGTTATTATAGATATAAATGAATATTACAACTAATACCACTTAATTTAGGGATAATAAATTTAGGATTTTAATTTCTAGCATCATACAATAAATGTCATCCTTCATAGCTCTATATGTTGAAACAAATTTAAACATTAATAAAAATATTCAAAAATAAAGCGTACATTTAAGTATATATTGCGAAGTCACACAAAATATAAACTTACGCAGTAATTAGATCTTTTAACTTTGAATCAATCCCTCTATTTATCGAATATATCATAATTACATTACTCTCACTAAGACATATAATTATCAATTGTCAATGATCAATGCCTAAACATGAGAATAATTAGTAATAGATACAAAGTTGACTTTTAAATAAGAGAAAACAAAAATTTATATGTACTTACGTAGGAAAAAACATTGCTAAATTACAAACTTTTTTCAACTCATTTAACTGATTTTGTATGTAAGCTTGAAAATCCCTTGATTGATGCCCTAAATATTGAATATGGTTGGGGTTCAAAAATCCATTTAAATCAGACTTATTTGTTTCTCTACAAAAACGAGCTAAGTACCTAAATGTTAAAACAAAATTCAAATATTAAAGTGAGACATGACATTAAAAGTAGTTAAGAGTAATAAATATAAATTGACATTAATTTATCCATCACTTCAATACCCAGCTTTAGATCTCTAATATACTTCATTGAAAGATAAAAAAATGACATGTTTTCGATCATACTCTAATTGTATAATGACGGGATCTTTAAGATCCATGACCAAATACGGTGAAATGTCTTCTAATGCATCTAGTGGAGGAGACTTCACATTCTTGTCATGGGTGGCAAAATAATTACACTACTACAAAATATATATATTTAGTAACATCATCTTACTACGACCATTTAGTCAATCGTGGTAAGATTTCTTTTAATGCATATAGTGGAGAAGACTTCTCCTTCTTGTCACGGGCGACAAAACAATTACACTAGTATAAAATATACATTTCATAACATCATCTTGCTACAGTCATTTAGTCAATCATAGTAATAACTCATTTTTAGGCTTTTTTTTTACTAAGATATTTCACCACAATCAAACTTAATAATCATAGTGAAAAGTACCTGGAGTTATAGGCTTCGAATCCCAACACCAATAATTTTCCTTTTTTTGGTTACAAAATAGGCGTGTCACTTATAATCTTATATTTATAATAAAATTAAAATACATTTCTCCACGGCCTAAAATAAAAACCGTTGGGAAAGGTACCGACATTTCATCACACTCGTTTTCATCAACTTGTGTGAAATTATTACTTATATATAAGCGAAATTTCTCTCGTTTCACTACAGAACAATTGTCTCTCTCATAAAACAAAACCCTAAGTTTTATCTCACACCTTAGTCTAATCTCCAATAACATTTAACGTTTGCACACCATTTTGTCATACCCCAATTTTTTACCCTAAGATCCCACCTCATTTACATCATCATTCATATCATATAAAATCATTCATACATCATTTGATAACCTCAAATATAAAAAAATGTGTTTGCTTGTTTCCCAAGATAGGTGTGATTGAACAAGGAGCTTAGGAAATTAGGTTTTTTTTTTTTTGCTCACAAAGGTACTCAAGCTTCTCATATGCTTAATTGATTTCACATGATCAATATTCAAGCCCAATTGTGCTTCAATTCAAGATCATCAAATTCATCTAGTACACCAATTAGGGTTTTGATCTATTTCATTAGAAAGTTGAGTTTTGGTCAAGGCATGATCTTATGGCTCAAAAAAATTATTCAAGGACCTCTAATACTTCATCATAGCCTATTCATATCATTCATTTGGCTAGAGGAGCTTGATTCATTAATATTGGAAAGACTCCATTTCAAATGGTAAAAAGTCAACTGTGCAAAAATCAACTTTGAATTTTGGATTTTTTGTCAACTATGGACTTCTAAGGTCAAGGATCATGAAAATATGATTAATGAAGTCATTTGATCGATTTTAATCGAGAAAATCATTCAAAAGTTTCAAATTGGAATTAGGGTTTCTAAAGAAATTTTTTAAGTTATGGAAATTTCGCATGTTCATATACTTAACTTTGATTACTTGTAACTTCTTTATCAAGCCACCATTTTTCATGCTCCAAAGATTATATTGAAGATCTCTTTTCATGCTACAACTTTGTCCTATGGGTGTGTTTCCAAAAGATGCAAGGATTTTGAGTTATGAAGCCATGAAGATGTGTCTCAAAGAGAAACTTTTAGAGAAATTTTCAAGGCAGTTTTGATCCATAAAAAATCTTGACTTTGAGGTCATTTTTCACAATGATCCCAATTGATTCAGGAAAAGTGTTCAACATGAAGATTCTAGAAGATGTTTCAAGCTTTCCAAAATATCCAAGAGCATGAATTTATCATGTGTGAGCTACCATATTCGAATTTAAGAAGAAGGCACCATGAAATTGCATTAGAGGTCCATCTTCATGTTCATGACCAAGTCCAAACCAAAGCTATACCTCTACGAATCTCTTTTTAGGCCTCATTACCTCTAAATGTCTCCATAATCTAAGATTTACCCAAACACTTCATGCCTTACACAAGTGTTAGAGACATTGTACATTGCATTATACCATTTATGGATGAAATTGAAAAAAGCTTCATATCCATTTCCATAAAGATCACCTTTCTTCAACCACTCTTGATTTAAGTTTTCTAAACGGATTTTGCTTGGATATTACTTCATCCAAGCATTCAGAATCAATCCATAATCTCAGCAAAAGCATGGCACATTCCTTGAATCACTCATTTCTTCATCATGAAGCAAGCCACATTTTGGAAACTTGTAGAAACCAATTGATCAAACCAGCTTTCCATGTAAACCAAGAGTGATTTCTGCAAGTCACATGAGCCATTTGCAACCTCTATAAATAGAGAACCAAGCCTATGAGAAATACATACCAGAATTTGCACAAAACATCCATTGTTGCAAGCTCTCAAACCAAATTTTAGAATTCCCTTCTCCTTGCAAGTTTCTTGCAAACCAATCATCCAAACACCTTCCATACACCACATAGAAGCAATTACAACCATCAAACACCAACTGTAACGCCTCCACCAACCTGCCTCAAAGTAGGCATTGCTACATGTTCCTGGGAGTTCACTTAAGTTGTAGGGATCTTCACATCAACTCTAGGAGTACCCAAACTCCATACTCGATTCTCACTTTAGAGGTAAGTTCTTAAAACTTTGAAATTCATGTTAGGAGTACCATTTTAAACAATTCTCGATTCTATTATGTTTGCCTTGATGTGAGGTGTGAGGATTGAAACCCCTAACTCACCTGTCATTGATTCATCATGATCATCATTTAATTTTGTTTTAAAATTCTAGGTTTCATAGTGTTTTATGCAAAATTAGAGAGTTATAGGTTGAATAAATTAATGAAAGTTATATGGATGAATTCGTATTGAAATTCTAAGCATGTTTCATTTTTACATCACAACATTTGGTTGAGAATTGAAGGATTTCAAATTTCTGAAAACTGGTTGTCTTAAGGTTGAAGATGAAGTTCAAAAAACTTTTGAATTGTGATGTTGAGGACCTGGGTTCAAAACCCCCTTTGGCAACAAAACCTTATTTTTTTATCACTATTTTCTTTCATTTTCTGTTACAATTTCACTTAATTCTTTTACATAGCAAATAAATTTATTTTGACTTGATTTTTTGTAAACTTCTCATTTATGTCTTATATTTTTAGAATATATTTAAAAATCCTAAAATATTATTTATTTCATCACTTTTTATTTAATCCAAAAAACAAGTACTTTTGTATATCTTTTAAGGTCTTTTTATCAAATATTTCCAATTGATTTCTTAACCTAATTATTTATTTCTATTAATAAGATCATAATATATTTAATTTGAGCTTCTTTTTAAGTTGATGACATGATCAAATTGTTTTTCCACTTAGGGTTTAATTTTCTTGTAAATGAGTGAACTTTGTTTATATCCTAAAATCCTAATTTTTTATCCATGTTTATTCTCTTTGATTTTGATGCAACATGTTGTTAATATTAACTTGCTCATCAATGCCATGATCACCCTTTAATATCCATGTCTATACCATGATAAAAATCAACCACGCCCTTTGAAATTCAAACTTGTATGATTAAGTGTTTTCACAAGAACAAATGGTTGCCTTCATCATGTTTATACGCTTGATACATATTGATGATAACCTCCTTTTGATTGATGTTTATCCATCTTTCTTTTGATTGATCACACCTTGTTTGTTTACTTACGTACATACTTGATTAATCCATATACTTTTATCATATACCTTTGTCGTATACTTGATATGCATTGTTGATTAACCATACGTCCATGAGAGTATTTGTTAATATACACTCATACTCATACATACATGATATGATTGACATTAAGGTATGTTCTCTCTTTCATTCATGACCCTAATACTTAAGTTTACTTATATACATTGATACCTTTGTTTAAACCTAACATTCTTTGACTTTGATCATAATACATGTGTCATATCTTATATGATATTACTTAAGATGTTTACTTGATGCTTGCTTGATATATATGCTTTGATCCCTCATTGTTATTGCTTGTATCACCAAATCCAAAGGAATTGGATAGCATTGACTAAAAATTTCAAGGTACTCACCTTTTTTCCTCTTGTTTACTTTGTGCTATATATTGCTAAAGCTTAGCACATCCCATGTTTTAAATCTTACTCTGTATTGTTAAAGGTTAGCCATTTTTAAAACAACCATTCTTTGTGTTGTTAAAGCTTAGCATGCCATCCTTGCCTTGCATTTTTAAAGCCTGACTCTCTTTTAAAACCTGTAACGTATTATTAAAGCTCAGCAATTTAAAAACCTGTTATGTATTGTTAAAACTTAGCAACCAAAAACTTATTTTAAAACTTGCATTGTATTGTTAAAGCTTAGCACCCAAATTTGTTTTTGCCACTTTGGCTCTTTATTTTCCTTTTAAGGGGAACTATAAATACTCTGACTTCCCTATTGTACTTAAGGGGTATGTAGGCACAAGATGCGATGTCTTGTCGAGCATAACAAAATTCTTTTCTCACCGTCCCACTTTATTTCACAAAAACAACAATAACAATAAAACAATAATATATATTTTCAAAGAGGTTCTTGTAAACTACTACAGATGTGAGGGGTGCTAATATCTTTCCCTTGCATAACCAACCCCCGTACCTAAGATCTCTGTTGTCTTTTTATTAGTTTTTTATTTAAAAAACTTAGTTGGGTTTTATTTTGCTCCTTTTCCCATTTCCTTTTGAAATGATAAAGCGCGGTGGCAACTTTCACTAAAATACGAGTTGAGTCGATCCAATGGCTCCAGTCTCAGTTTATATCCTTAGGTGAAAGTTTAGTCATGCATAATTGAAGTGTTACTGCATGAGCAAGTGATCCAAAAATAATTAATGCACAAAGATCAAGTAGCTCGCCATATATAATTTCATAAAGTGATATGAAAATTCAGGTATACACAAAATATTAACTATCGTAAAACCAGACGAAAATATGATTGTATCATATTTTGCAATTGTAAATTTATAATTTGGTAGCCTTAAAGTGATATGTAAGAATAAAAGTGAGTTTTGTTTTTTATTTAACGATACAAGAGTTGAGAAAAAAATTATACGAAAAAAGGAGTTATTTGTTTATTTATTGATGATAAAGCTGTCAATATAGAGAATTTTCAGCGCACTCTTTAAACATATTAAATAAAGAAAATATTTTTTGCAAAAGTCAAGATTTCAATTTCTAACGCATTTACAATGCATTAAATATATGTATTTTTAAAAATACTTACTATTTTAATCATTTAAAGAGTGCCCTAAACAGTGGCGGATCCAGCTATAGCTGAGGGGGTGCAACTGAGCCCCCAGAAATTTAAAAACCTGTACTAATATCTCTATTATTTTTCACTTTGCACCCCTGACTTTGTTTACTTTGCACCCATAAAACTGAATTTGTTCTGCAATGAATTGATAATGTCTACAACTGCTACTTGAATGGACTATTTCTGCAAATCTGTCATTCTTATTCCTATTAAATTGAGCAAGACACAATAGAAAGATGAACTTTTTGCTTGTATTTAAATTTGTTAGTATTATAATATTATTATCATATTTAAAAAAATGCTTTATAATGAAAATCAAATCCAAAAGTTATCCATAGAAAATTTGGATTAAAGAGTTTTTACTAATTTATATTTTGTATGCTTCTCTTTAACATTATCACAACTTCTATATAATAATTAGTTGATAAAAATGAAATTCTGATTTAAGATTTCAAAATATTTTTTTATAAAATAATTTGCATATAGCTTAATTGTGTTGACATATAATAAAATATTATAATTTTAATATTTAAATGTATATAAATAATAAAATAATATATTAAAAAAATTGTGCCACTTGTTCGGAATCTTAGATCAGTCGATAATCTGCACCCCCTGGCCTAGGTTTCAGGCTCCGCTACTGGCCCTAAGGACACTGGTTACAATTTCTCATATCATAATGCAAGGCAGCTTGTTAAGGAATGTGACTGTAATCGTTGTTGATCGAGATGAAGTTGGGCAAAGAGGAAGAATTAGCAGAATTAATGGTAGACAACATATCAACAAATAATTTTACAAAGAATATTATAGCTCATTGAAGGGAAAGTACATTAAAAATAAACCTCACTTTCTTAGAGTTCGAGTAAGTAAGGGCAAGATTACTATGCCATACTACTAAATTGAGGATCAAGTAGCAAGGCTATAACTAAAACACTCAACATTGAAAAATTCAGAGATAAAATAATATGTTCAATGTAATAAATGTAGAAATTTTAAATTAAAAAAATATTGAAGTGTAATTCAAATTTAAGTGACTAAAGTTAGCTAAGTTATTTGTTACATAAGCAATTAATTAACAAAATTGGACAGGTTATTGGGACTTGTTAGTGTTTGTAAGTCCAATTAATATTGAGAATTTCTTCACCCACCTCCTAACCTTCTTGCCCACCTCTGGTGAATTTACAACATTACTCCTTGTTTCGGAAGTTCATTTCCGAAACGGTAGTTTTTTTTGAAAAAAAGGTGTTTTCGGAAATGAACTTCCGAAAACGTGTTTTTTTAATATAAAATATTGATTTCGGAGATGCATCTCTGAAATAAAGTTACATTTTCAGAAAATGTGGTGTTTTGGAAGTTCATCTCCGAACTCACCCCCCATGATGGAATTCGGAAATGAACCTCCGAATTTATGTCTGGACAGAAGAAAAATGAAAAACAACAACGATTCGCTTTATTTAATCGGGTGAAGATTACAACGATAATATTACTGAAAATTAAAGTTACATATTGTTGAACACGGGTAGGTGGGGATGAGTCAACATTTTGATAACGTCGTCCGCCGATCTTTGAAGTTGGGCGTCCAACTCGATCGGGCCTTTCGAAGAAAATCGGTCGAACGTTGTCCACATAACCGCTAAATCTTCGTCGTTCTTGATCTCAAAAGGTGTGATCATCAACCTTCCCTCGTCGTTAAGCGATGGCGAGCGGTACTCGAGCTGACAGTTTGAAGAAACTACCTAGGACATCAGGAAATAATGATATACTTCTGGCCGATAAGGAAGATGTTTTTATTCCAGATAACCTTCATATGGAGAAGCTTTTTGAGAGCGAGAAAGTTTTTGTATGGTATCCTAAGCATAACATGACACCATTGTTCAAGAGTAAACTATCTGATATTTACAGAAAAGTTGGTGCTAGAAATATCTCTGAGTCACTATCCAAAGAAGAATCATCTGTTGTGAATGATGATGTTGAACTCGAGCATGTTGATCCAAATAATATTCTCAACTTAAGGGGGTTGGTTAAGCTTATTCTTGGTTTTCTTGCATGTTGTAGCCTGAAAATGGAACAAAGTAAGAGACATGAAGCTGTTCAAAGTCTTGTCAACTTGAGTTTCCGCGAGACAAAGGAGCCAATCAATGTAAGCTATAGTTTATCATTATCATCAGGGGACGTCATTACAAAAAAATCAAACAAATGGGTGCGCTGGGAAAGTCAAAGTTCTATGTTTATAATCCAGAAGATGGATAGTGTTCGCGGCGATGAAATCCAAGAATCTACATATTGATTTTAAAAGCGAAGAAATTGATTTTCTAATGGAATCCAAGAATCTACATATTGAGCATGAAGATGAGATGTTCCTCAACTCTGCCTTCTCTTCTGGCTAACTCTATTGCCGCTGCTTACTGGTTTTTCTGTTTGAATATGCTTTTCGGAAGTTCATCTCCGAAGACACTCCCCATGAGGTGTTTTCGGAGATGCACTTCCGAATTATGGAAATTTTTTTAAAAAAAAAAGCGCTTCGGAAGTTCATTTCCGAAGCAGGGGTATTTTGGAATTTTCGTTGGGGGTGACCCCATAGAGAGGTGGCTAAAGAAATTTTCTTAATATTTTATAAATAATTGTTATTTGGTTCATTAGTGAATATAACCCACGATGATATGTGAAGTACCATACACACATTACTTTTTGTTTTCTCTATTTCTCTTTTTTAACACTTTGAATTTCTTCCTATTGAAGTGGCTCATACAATCTTCTAATGATATCACATAATTTTATTTCTATTTTCTTCTAAACTATATATAATTTGAAACAACTAAAGTTCTCATTTACTTGTGGGCTAATCCATTATAATTAGGTGTAATCAAAATAAGTCATCATTCTAAATTTCAAACCTCCAAGCATCTCAATTGAATAGCCAATAAAATTTCAAGCTATATATGAACCCATAATCAAAAAGTATTAAACTATTTTTCAACAAAAGAAACTAAAAGTAAGAATATATAATTGAAAATATATACACATATTCATTTGGCACCTCATCTTTGAAAGGCAATAGCAACATCCTTTGTTTGCATCCAAAGTCAATATAATGCCAATAATAATCATAACATTCGTTTCAAAGAATGGCAACCTTTGGTGTGTAGCCTTCTTTATTGATTCTCTCCTTGTCAATCTTCCATTGCCACCACCTCCATGGTCCCCATATACATGATCACGATTGAAAAACAAAACTTAATTATAGAAAGAGACAAAAACCCTTAATTAGTGACTAATTATAGGGTCAATTTTTTGCTTCAAAGTGAGGACACAAAACTATTACAAAAGGGTCATGGGTCATGCCTCGTGCTCTCACTAGTGGTTACAATGAAAAGGTGGCTTAGCTTTCTTGATAGCAATCTAGCTACAATCCTACAACCAAAACCATCAAAAGAAAAGATAGAGCTTTTTACTATTTTTTTTTCTATTGATAAAATTGAATGGTTGGCTTTAAATCATAATCGTGGTAGCTTAATCCTAATTGATAATAATCCTTTCGTGTAGGTTGTGGCAGCACAAAGTCGCTTTCTCCTCTACGTGTTTGCTTTTGAATTATATATGTTAATTATTGCTTTTTTTATATATGCGTGACATAATTTGTTTTCTTCACCAAGAAACATTTGAGAGTTGAGAATTTTAATTTATGGCTGCCAAATTTAGCTAGCTCATCGACACCAATATGTTGTTTTATATTATATGTTTATTTTATTTTTAAATAGTAAAATAATGTATTAATAAAGAGGTGATAATCATTCCCAAAACATAAAAAAACTCATAACTATTAATGTACAACAAATTCCAAAACATAAGAAATGCATATAAGACTCCTAAAGATACAAATGAAAAACAATAACAACCAACAAAATAGCAAAACAATCTAAGAAGCGCTCAAGCAGCAAAATACCAACTTTAAAATTTCAGATTAAAGTTCATACTGTCTGAATCATCATCAATAGATCAGAGTCTACGAAGAAAAGACAAAATCACATACTAAAATTTACCTCAAAGCCAAAATAAATACTCTATCTGCTCTTGGTTAAGACATAATATAGAGTTATGAAGTCAATTAAAGAAAGTACTTAAGTCCATCCCTGATTTTATCTAGAAACCATTTTTAGGTCAAAAAATATTCTTCTTCTCCACCTTTTTCACATATTTTAAAACTCCATCAAAAATTAATCATTACGGACTCTTCAAATGATCCAGACTACATAATGACGTTTCCTAAATAAATAAATAAAACCACGCCTAGGTGATAAATCCTAATCTAATGATTAAAAGTAATGGTTTTCCCCATATAATAAAAAAAAATTAAAAGAAATGGGATGGGAAAGTATGTTGGTAAAACTTTTCTTACGCCCGCTGATAGAAAACATGTAGTATATAAAAAAAAAGTTGAAAACCTGAAAGGTTGGTACTTCGAAGATTCTTATTTGGATCGATAATTTAGTTTCTCAATTAATATAAAATATTTTTATATTAAGTTTAATTTTACAAAACCCTATCAGTTGGAAAGTGACATTATGGCTTTTAAACAAAATAATATGATACCTCAAGAATTTCATTATGCCATGACAAATTTATGCGATCAATTGGCTCGTAGGAATCACCTTAATGTACACCGACCAAAATGAAGGGTTTCATCTCGTTTAATTTTTTATGGCCCTTCTAGATAATTTTGATATTTTTCGAAGAAGTATTATACATGGTGCTCCATTTCCTAATGTTGAGTAAATTATTAATGAGTTATTGGCAGATGAAATATGACTTAAGTCTCTCTCTAATACAATTTCAAATAAAGGAACTATCCACACTCCTCCATATATTTTTGCTTATCCTATTCACAAAGGAAAAGATCAAGGTAGAATTGAACTTGATAATGCTAAATGTTATTTTTCAAGGAGAAAGATCATTGAAAATCACATTGCCCTAAATTATTGAGAGCAAATAAGAAGAGTTTTAAAAGTCCTTCATCTAATATTATTGTTGCTCCTACGGGTTTAATTTTGATCATGTATACCCATTTAAGACCACTTATAAAATATCTGATATTGTAGAGAAACTCAAAGATTATTTCCACCCAGCCATTTGCCATGTATGTCTCCTATATTAAAGGTTTGAACTCTTCTAGTATGTCGGGTATGTCTCCCTCATATAGATATTTTCCTCTTAAGCATCACACCATATGTCATACAATGATAAATTATTTTGTGTCTTTAAATCATGCTTCATCTATGTCGGTAATAACTGTTGATGGTATTCATATGCCATTAGAAGATATTGGTTCTATCTCCATAACTTGTATACCATTTTTTATGTTTATTATATTCCTAATCTTACTTTGAGTCTTGTTTTTGTTAGTCAATTGTTTGACTTCGATTATTGTGTTATTTTTTTCCAGCTTCTTATTGTGTACAAGATCCAGATTCTATGAGGCTTTATTGAGACATGTTATAGACAAAAGGGGCTTCATGTTTTGGATGAGTTAAGGGTCTCAAATACTATAATCTCAACTTCTACTTCCATTAGTGATTTATGAACTTTCGTTTGTTTGGATACTTCATCTTCTAGTTTTGATTTATGGGATTCTCGTTTATAACATGTATCTTATTATATATTAAAGTACTTGGCTTCTACTAGAGTCTTGGGAAAGTTACAAACTAATAATATTTTATATTTTTGTGGTTGTAAACTTGCTACATTTCCTACTTCGCCTTTTAATATAAGTGTTTTTATTTCATATCCATGATTTGATTTAGTTCACTATGATGTATGGAATTCATCACCTATTTTTTTATCAAAGGTGGTTCTAGATATTATATTTTGTTTAATGATGACTATACTCATTATTGTTGGGTTGGCATTATGAAAAAGTATTCTGAATTTTTTGACATTTATTATTTGTGTTGTGCTATGGTTAAGACTTACTATAATGTTGTTATAAAGTGCTTTTGTTGTAATTTAGGTGGTGAATATACCTCTAATAAATTTTATGAATTACTTGCATACGATAGTACCAATGAAAAAACATCTTATACTGGTACTTCTCAACCTAATAGAGTGGCTAGAAGAAAATTTTGTCACATTAATAAGACTACTCTCGTTTGTTGTCTACTTCAGTTCCATGTGAGTTTTGGAGTGAAACAGTTCTTATTGTTGATCTTCCTCTTAAAATAATTTAATTGTCTATCATATCAGGTTTGTCTCCTTTCAAAAAAATTATATGATTTTATCTATGATTATACTTTTTTTCAAAGTCTTTGGTTCTACTTGATTTGTTCTTCGTCCACAAGTAAAACATAATGAATTGTCTTCTTTTTCTGTCCTATGTGTTTATCTTTGTTAAGGGGGTGGTCAAAAGGGATATCATTGTTATGATCCTCAAGCAAGAAAATTTTATGTTTCTCATCATATTGTATTTCTTGAACACGTTCTTTTTTACTCTATTTCTTCTAACACTCATATTACTCACCTATACTAATCCTTTTGATCTTAATGACAATATTTCTAGTGATTATAATTTTGATAGGTTTAGGACTAATATTAATTATAATCATGATATGGATATCCTTCTTGTCCCCAAGGCTACCCGACAACCTACAATGACTATTGGCACTACTTCTCATCCTTGTTATTCATCTCGTGACCGTAAGTCTACTAAATTGTCTAATTTTGTTTATTTCATTTATTATTTCGTGTTTCTCTCATCACAGCTCATGTCTGAGCCAACAACCTGAGATCAATCGTATTACCTAATAGATGATCTCTTAGCCTATTAATTATTAGGAAAAATACTCATTTTGGTCCCTTAATTATACCCTTGGGTTCATATTGGTCCCTTAATTTTTTTTGTCACTTTGGTCCTTAACTTTCAAAACGTTTCATTTTAGTCCTTTTTGTCTAATTAGCGACGGATTAGCGACGGTTTTTCAAAGTTTTTCGTCACTAATTAGCCAAAAATGACTAAAATGAAACATTTTGAAAGTTAAGGGACCAAAGTGACACGAAAAAAAAAATTAAGGGACCAATCTGAACCTAAGAGTATACTTAAGGGACCAAAATGAGTATTTTGCCTAATTATTACAATAGCATTAAGTTTAAACTGTTCATAAACATAAATTTATGTCTAGACTTTAGCATATCCAATAGGTAAAAAGTTTGGATCGAGTAATGAATAATACCTTTTGCATATCAAGTCATACCATCAAAACATGTTTTAGGTATCTAATCCATAACAAACATTAAGAATAAATAATTTATCAATATTAAAGCTTAAGAAGAATTACATAAAATGCCATAATATGGATCATTACACGAGCATTAGAATGACTACATCTATCCCCAACAAAAGAGAAATAAGCTACACTTACTTATTGTAGCTTTACCATTAAGCGCTGGAAGAAAAATGTGGAAAAGAATTTGTTGTTGATCCCTAAGACAACGCTTCCGCCCTTGATATTCCTCTATTTTCCTCTCATGTTATATTTTTTGTATACAATGAACTTCTCTCACTCCCTACCAAGAAAACTACATAATTACACCAAGTTATTTCCAATTGAATTGAATGAACCCCTATTTTTAGGGTCCTGATATGCTATTTTTGCTAATAAAGGCTTGTAGCTCGCCTACTTTCTTCTCCATAAGTCATGATAGCTCATCCAAGTGGATTTTTCTATCATATTCTCGCTTAGAGAGAACTTCTTTTTGTTTAGCAAAAAAACCCTACAGTCACCTTGAATTTACTTATCCCACAAGTCCTCTGAATCACCTTGTTCTCTTTAAGCGAGTAGAATTTTTCTTAGTGAGATTTAACAGAACTTAGCCAGCTTTAACAACACTTAGTGAGCTTTTAACATCGCATGTATGGAAGGCAGGATTTAAACATCTCTTACCATGATTTTAACATCTCTTTGCGAGCTTTTAACATCTCTTAACAAGACATTTGTTGAAGATTTGCTCTAACTTGTCTTGTTCTTGGCTGTTTTCATTCGTATTCATAAATAAAATAATAAAAAGGTTCACACAGGTGTTTTATTTTCTTTTTATGACAAATATGGAGTTTTTTCATTGGTTACTTACGAATTAAGTTAATAAGTGCTTATGTTTTTTTGCATATTTTTGGCACTTATCAACCCAACTTATCTTTTTGTATGTCCTTAAATAAAATCATCACAAATTCCAAATAGTTCATTCATTTCATATGCATACTTCATATGAGGTTTATGACTTAATCAGAAACTTTCGGATAAATCATTGAGTTTGGTATGATTTTGTTAAATGCAAATTCAAAGTCAATATCACAATCATCTATATATCATAGCATGAAGATAAAATTCTTGTTTAACCAAAGTATGATTTGAAACAGGTTTAGTATCACTCAATTGGTTAGTGTTTCCCACATTTTTCAGACAATGCATAAACTACAGATCAATTTTGCACTTAATCTAAGCAATATCACAAGATACATAATCAGTCATGAATTACTAAGGTCTTTTTTTCTAGATTGTAACGTGTTGGACTACAAAAAAATCTTGGTTTTTATTTACATTTAAAATGTGCCTAGAAAATAAGAGAGCACAATTGGTTTATAACTCGTTTTCCACAAAATATTCCATTTTACACCTTACAACTTTTGTTCTTGGTGATTTTTATTTTGAATAGTTATCTTTGACATTTTGATCTTTCCTTTCTTTCCTTTGGGTTTTTCTTTTCATTGCTTTGTTTTGTCAAAGTACATTCTTTTTCTTTTATTTTGATCACCTATTACCAACTACTTAGTTTTTTTTTCTTTCAAAAAAATCTTCATTCTCCAAATTACTTTTTATGATACCCTTGAAAATTTAACGCTCTACTATCTTTAAGATAAGGTATGAACATTGTTTTTCTTTGAAATGGATAGAGATTGTTACTTTTCAAAAACAAAATTTCTCATGTTTTTGTTCAAACGGGTTGCCAAAGGATCACACTATTAGACGCTGGCCTAAGGATCTAGAGGGGGGGTGAATAGATCTCACAGAGTTTTTCGGAATTATTTTGAACTAAGGCGAAAGCGGTTCTGAATCGACTTGCGTCTATTCCGGACCGTTATTGCAAGGGTCGTATATGTGACAAAACCACAAGATAATTGAGATTAACGATGAAATGATATGTTATCGAATCAATATGTTTCACTACAGAAAATCGATTAACTTCTGATTTGATAAACTTTGATTTGCAATGCAGTAATAGTGAAAGAAGCAAAAACAGAAACACTTGGTGATAATGATCAAATTGATGGTGATTCAATGTGTGATGAATTGTGATGTTTATGCAAGTTCTTAATTCACAATTTTAATACTCGAATCGTTGATCAATTTGCAATTACAACCAAATATGAACGGAACGTAAATGAAAAAATAAAAGCGACAAGAACACGATATTTGTTTAGGCAGTTCGTCGATCATCCTCGCTACGACTACGTCTGCCCCCAATTCCAAACTGAAATTGGGATATCTTCCATTAATGTTGAAAGCAGTTTATACAAAGAAGATAACAAAGCGATAAACAATAAACCAAATTTGTCGATCCTTTGAATCTTCTTCCCCCTTGATCTTGAGCCAGATCAAGGTCTTCCAAGAGCTTCACTTTGATCCCTTTCTACAGTGTCTTGAATTTGCTTGAACACTTGTTCTTCAATCTTCACACTCAGCTGGATCCTTGATGAAGCCTCTTGATAAAAACCCCCAAAATTCACCAATCTTGGAGGACAAAACCCTCAGATTTTATTCACCAAAAACCCCACAAATCTTCACCCACTAGGAATCTTCAATTCCGTTCCATGGACGTTATCGAACTCGATCACTAACCCTCAACGCAAGAATGATTATGTGTAATTGTGTTGGAGATAATGAAGAACGAAGATGAGAAGCATTTATGTATCTTTCAGTTGTTGGTGTTGAGAAGATGCAATAATGAACCTTGGACAATATATATGAGAGCTAATCAGTTGGAGCTGAGAGAACCAGAGATTTTGGCATTTTTGATCAGATAGGTCGACTTCTTGTAGTGCTTATGTCGACCTAACAGAGCTACATTTGCTTTGAATAACATTTGTTCCCAGTTAGGTCGACCTGTTAAGGAAGTAGGTCGACCAGAATCCTCTTCAGATACGTTTTGGGAGCTTTTCTTCAGTTTAGGTCGACCTAGTTGTTGTGTAGGTCGACCTATCAGAGGGATGTGTAAATTTCTCCACTTTAGGTCGACCTGGGTTGGGAGTAGGTCGACCTGACTGCTGTTTTTCTGAGTTCTTCTTGTTTTACTTGTCATGAGTCGACCTATATGTATAGTGGGTCGACCTGCTTTGTCTTGAGTGACCAATGGTTGCTTTTCTTTGAGTTCTTCTACTTGTGCCTTGTTACTTGTTTGCTTGTGGAGTTTGCCATGTATCAAAAACACCTTTGTGAGTGTGATCTTGTATTTACATACTCCCCCTTTTTGATGATGGCAAACCGGTTGCAAATGCTTCGTCAACAAGTAGTGATAGATCCCCCGGACTTGTATGTGTAAGCTGAAGCTTCTTCATACTGAGCCCAAGCTCCCCCATACTCTCAGCACCTATCTCCCCCTTTGACAACATCAAAAGAAATAGAACAACGGTACAGTAGAAGCGAGTAGCGAGATAAAATAGATATAGCGCTAGCATGGCATAGTATAATAGATAAATATAGGTAAAGATAGCATAAGAACCAAACATATTTAACGGTACACTTTAACATACATAATAATCCAAGAGATTAAAAATACGACAACATATAGCAATTGAACATAATGATAATGAAATGAGATGCAATGACATGATGGTATGATGGAGAATGCATCCTAACGCCTGCCCCTTCTTCCCCTTCCTCTTTGAAATGTATGAGGACGATCTTCTTCAACTTGTTCCAACAGATCAAGCACAGAAAGATTGAGGGTATTGAAGCTTTGACTTAGATTGGCATGACGGTTCAATGCCGTTTCCTCATATTGATTCTGTCTTAAAGTGGAGTTGGATGCAAATGTTTCAAAGTCAGCTTTGTGGTCCTGAACCAAGCCATATAACGATTGATATTGGCGTTGTTGTTCGTCATAGCGGTCTTGTTGAAGCTGTTGCATTTGTTGGAATTGGAGTTGTTGTGTGTCGAAGTGCTGTTGTTGTAGGAGTTGCATATTCTCTAACATGGATATGATGTTGGTTTGATCCGGCGGAGGTGGAGCTGTATATCCCCAAGGGATATCCTCTTGTTGAGGAGGAACATATCTCCAATTTGCATCCGTATCTTGTGCAACATCTTCCATATGGTGATCATCATCATTTGCATTGTCTTGATCAAATACTTCTTCTTCGTTACCTGCAATGTTTCCAAACTCCGTGGGATCATCATAATTGTAAATAACCTTCCCGGTTCCCTTTTGAATGAGATAGTAGGTTTTCCTAACTGGATTCCAATGGTATCCCATAAGGGTCAAGGTTGTTTGTGAGAATTCTTGAGATTGTTGCATGCTGATGTAGTGCAAGTGATCAAGCCTCATGCCGAAATGGTTGACAATTGTCTGAATTATTGATCCATAACACAGGGCGGTAGTTTTCTGTTGGACCTCATGAAACTTTGCAGCTAGAAAGTAAGGCCAATGTACACGCGTTCTGTTTTGTAGCAGATACATTAGCACAACTTCATTCCGTTCAATTCTTGAGTACCCTCCTGCTCTTGGTCGAATAATTCTTGAGATGACCCAATTTAGGAGCCTAGGATCTCGCTTTAGCTGACCGGTTGTTATTGTTTCATTTGGTTTGTCAAAGACGGAAGGGTCTTTGAGGATAGATTTCATGTAGGCCACATGGTCATAGTTTCCCAGTACATCCCCGTCTTCCATACAGAATTCATCGCCTACAATTTTGAGACCAAAGATGCTTATCCAAGCCCGTTTGTCAACAACATGCGATCTAGAACCCATTTTGAATCGGAAATTACAACCATCCCCTTTTGTAAATCCTGCATAGAAAGCCCTGACAGTATTTTCACAGTATGGAGTATCACATTGCACTAAGGGATGAATATTTTGATGTTCAATCAGATCAGCGACATCGGGGATATGCATATTTTTGACAATATTTGGATCATAGGTATACTGCTTAACAATTTTTCGTTTCATCTGCCACTTCTCAAAATTTTCTCTACAGTCAGGATGAACAAGAGCACTTACCGGTTGAGAAGATGAACTAGTAGCAACTTCCTTTCCCTTTCTTGATTTTGGAGGCATGATTGTTGAGTAGGAGAGTGAGAAAGGAGATTTGTGACAGAGTTTGCTCTTGAGGAATTAGGGTTGGCCGTACAAATGGTATGCTAATGAGCAAAATTAGGTAAAAGAGATGATTATGTATGAGTGGGTATGGGTCGGGTCGACCAACAGACCCAATTTGGGAAATATTTGTAGCAGTAGGTCGACCTAATTTGGGGCTGGGTCGACCTAACAGAGAGGCCTAAAAAAAATTGCAGATTAGGTCGACCTAAAAGGAGGGTAGGTCGACGTAACTGGGCATTTTAGCTTAGATGTTGAAAAATGACTTGTGTAGGTCGACTCAGAGGCAGATTAGGTCGACCTAAATTCCAAATATTTGTAAAAATGCTCTATATATGATGTGTTTATGCCTAGTTATTTGCTTGTATGTTTAGAATATGATATGCTATGATTAAAGATGAAACACATACATGAGTAAGACAGATATATGTATGAAGTCACTATAAGCATGTTAATTGATAGCATATTATAGTATCAATGATATTTTTGGAAGCGAACAACAACCATGTTACCGCCTTCTCAATATGTAGGTGTCCCCGTTTAGTGGAGGCCTTTAGGTAATGTGGAATGATTCCTAGCTTGATGAAGAACTACCTTTACACTAAGAGAAATGTTAGCTTGAGAATAATCAATATATACATATATATATATATATATAAATAAAGGAATAATCTTAAGAGAAACAAATGTAATTAGCCCAAATTAGAGATATCGAGTATCCCTAATTCCCTACGAATGTTGAAGTATTGCTTCGTTGCTAGAGGTTTGGTGAAGATGTCAGCTAGTTGCTTCTTGCTCTCTACATGTTCAAATATGACGTCTCCTTTCTCTACATGATCTCTTAGGAAGTGATGCCTTATTTCAATATGCTTGGTTCGTGAGTGTAGGACAGGATTCTTACTCAAGTTTATGGCACTTGTGTTGTCGCACATGATAGGTATACGATCAAGCTTAATACCAAAGTCAATAAGTTGTTGCTTGAGCCATAATATCTGCGCACAACAGCTTCCGGCAGCTACATATTCTGCCTCAGCAGTAGATAATGCAACCGATACTTGTTTCTTGCTATGCCAACTTATCAATGAATTTGAGAATAGATGACATGTTCCACTGGTGCTCTTTCTATCGGATTTGCAGCCAGCAAAATCTGAGTCGGAGAATCCTACCAAATAACACTCATTTCCCTTCGGATACCATAGGCCATATGTAGGAGTACCACGTAGATATCACAGAATTCTTTTGACAGCTTTTAAGTGAGATTCCTTTGGACAAGATTGATATCTTGCACACATACACACACTAAACATGATATCTGGTCTTGAGGCAGTAAGGTACAATAGTGAACCTATCATGCCTCGGTACAATTTCACATCAACCTCTTTACCTTTCTCATCTTTGTCTAGGTTAGTATTTGTTGCCATAGGTGTGTCAATCTCCTTCGCTTCACTCATTCCAAATCTTTTGAGCAGCTCTGTGCAGTATTTAGTTTGACTTACAAACGTTCCATGACTGAGTTGCTTGATTTGTAGGCCAAGGAAGAAGTTTAGCTCACCCATGAGACTCATCTCAAATTCACTCTGCATAAGCTTAGAAAATTCTTTGACAAGTTTTGCATTAGTCGACCCAAATATAATATCATCTACATAAACTTGGACTAAGAGTACATCTTTATCTTTTCTTTTAATAAAGAGAGTAGTATCAAATTTACCCCTAGAGTACCCTTTGCTAAGAAGGAATTTGCTCAAACGTTCGTACCAAGCCCGAGGGGCTTGTTTAAGACCGTATAGAGCACGTTTCAGCTTATAAACATGAGTTGGATGCATGTAATTCTCAAAGCCGGGTGGCTGAGCAACATAGACTTCTTCATTTATATAGCCATTGAGAAAGTCACTTTTAACATCCATTTGGAATAGTTTGAAGTCTTTTGAACAAGCATAGGCAAGTAAGAGGCGAATAGCTTCGAGACGTGCTACGGGAGCGTATGTCTCTTCATAATCAATACCTTCCTCTTGATTGTAACCTTGGGCAACTAATCTAGCTTTGTTTCTAGTAATAACGCTGTTTTCATCAAGTTTGTTACGAAAAACCTATCTAGTGCCGATTACTTGATGATCTCCCGGATGAGGGACTAAGTCCCAAACATCATTCCGTTTAAATTGGTTTAATTCTTCTTGCATGGCCATTAGCCAATGCTCATCAAGTAATGCGTCCTTAGCGTTTTTCGGCTCAAATTGTGAAACGAAAGCAAAATGATGACAGAAGTTACTTATCTTTGAGCGTGTTGTAACGCCCTTTGAGATGTCTCCTTTTATGTTGTCAATTGGATGGTCTTTCACATTTGTCCAGGCCTTAGGAAGTTCTTCATTGTTTGAGATGCTCTCTTTTTCATTTTCATCATGAGACTCATCTTTCTCTTTATCAGCATCTTTCTTTACAATATTTTCATTCTCGTCTTCCTTATCTTTGACAATATCTTCAGTGGATGGACCTGCACCATTAAACGAAAGACCTTTCTCGACATATTTTGTATAAGATTCATCAAAAGACACGTGTACTGACTCTTCTACTATAAGTAATCTTTTATTATATATCCGATATGCTTTGCTAGATTGTGAGTAACCAAGGAAGATGCCCTCGTCAGCTTTAGCATCGAATTTGCCAAGATTATCCTTACCATTGTTCAATACAAAACACTTACAACCGAATACATGGAGATGAGATACATTTGGTTTTCTACCCTTTAGTAATTCATATGGAGTTTTGTTTAGTATAGGACGTATTGTTATCCTATTCAAAACATAACACGCGGTGCTAATCGCGTCAGCCCAGAAATACTTAGGTAGACTACCCTCATTCAGCATTGTTCTTGCCAACTCCTCTAGAACACGATTTTTACGTTCAACCACTCCGTTTTGTTGTGGTGTTCTAGGAGCTGAAAAGTTATGCTCAATTCCATGTTTATCACAGTATTTTTCAAAAAGATAGTTTTCAAACTCTCCACCGTGATCACTTCGAATTGCAACTATTTTGGTGTTCATTTTGTTCTGACATAATCTTGCAAATTGCGTGAAAGCTGGAAAAGTTTGATCCTTACTAGGTAGAAAGATTGTCCAACAAAATCTAGAGTAATCATCGACAATGACAAAACCATATATGTTTCCACCTATGCTTTTAGTCCTTGAAGGGCCAAAGAGATCCATGTGAAGGAGTTCAAGAGGGCGTGACGTTGAAACCACGTTCTTTGATTTAAAAGAGATTTTTGCTTGCTTTCCCTTTTGACAAGCATCACATAGATGATCTTTTGATAACTTCATTTTAGGTAAGCCGATTACTAAGTCTTTGTGACAACCTTGTTAAGTAAGTCAAAATTTATGTGGGCGAGACGTCTATACCAAAGCCATGAGTCTTCGCCTAGAGCAATTAGATACTTGGTACTAGATTTAGATACTTCATCCAAGTTTAGCATATAGATGTTGTTTACTCTTAAGCCATTAAACATAATGTCTCTTTTCTTAGTATGTTCTATTGTGCAGCCAGAATTTGTAAACGTTACTTTAAAATCTTTGTCGCACAATTGACTTATACTTAAGAGATTATGCTTAAGACCTTCTACTAGCAGTACATCAGTTATAGCTGTGGTAGAAGGGTTACCTACACTTCCTTTACCAAGTATGGCTCCCCGATTGTTATCTCCGTAGGTGACATACCCCTTTTTCTTTGCGTGAAACTCAACGAAAAGAGATATGTCTCCAGTCATGTGTCTTGAACATCCGCTATCAAGGAACCACAACCTTTCGGCAATGTCAAGACACTTTTCCTGCAAAATTAATTTAGAAATGGAGGTCCCCAATTTTCATTGGGTCCTTGGTAGTGAGTACATAATTTGTTGCTCTTAGGCAACCATTGAAATACTCCGTTAGGAACCAAAATCCTCCTAAATTTGCATTTTTCAATGGTATGACCCTTTTTGCAACAATAGTGACAGGTAATATGATGAGAATATGTTGTTTTGCTAGTTGATACTTTTGGTACAAAAGTATATTTGCTATATAAAGGAGTATACGACCTTTTGAACTTATTTGGATCAACCGCAAAAGTCACTTTTGGTTGTAGAGCCTTGTCTAATTTGGCTTTTAGATCTCTTACTTCTTTTTGCCAAATATGACATGTCTCACAACCAAACCATGATGTAGGATCTATCTCAACTTTATCCTTTTGAATGTCTAGCATAGATTGTTTTAAAGCTTCCATATCCTTTTCGGTTTTCTCAACTTTTGATTCAAGATATGAAAAGATTTTCTTATTTGAGGCCAAAAGTTTGAAAGCTTCAATTGCATCTCTATGCAATTCTTCAATAGCAAGTTTTAGTTGAGAATGAGATACCTTGTCTATGAGTTCAGGTTTAAGATGACTTACAAGTTTCTTTTTCTTGTGTTGATGAGCCATAAGGCATAAGTTTGCTGATTCTTCTTCATCGCTTGATGAGCTTTCACTAGATGAATCACTTTCCCATGCTATGTAGGCTCTTCTAGATTTGTTATGACCTTTGCTTTGGTTCTTCTCTTTTTCCTTCTTAAGGTAGGGACAATCCGGTTTGTAGTGACCGACTTTGCCACAATTAAAGCAAGGCCCTTTGATTTTTCCTTTATTGTTGTCATCTTGTTTGAGCTTGTTTGATTGCTTTCTATAGTTGATCAAGCCTTTGTCGGAATGTTTTGCTCCATTTTTCTTTAGGTATTTGTTGTATCTTCGCACAAACAGTCCCATTTCCTCATCATCGGAGTCTTCATCATCACTTGTATCACTATCCTCTAGCTCTTGTCTTGAGGTCTTGGAGTTTGAAGCTTTTAGAGCTATTGACTTCTTCTCTACCTCTTTCTCCATGTTCTTCTCTTTCTTTGCTCTTTTCTCATGCATGTCAAGGCATTTAAGATGTTGTTCATGTTCCTCTAGTTTACCAAAAAGAGTGGTGATGTCCAAGGTGTTTAGATCATTTGCTTCCTTTATTGCTGTAACCTTGGGTTGCCATTCCCTATTCAAACATCTTAAGATTTTGTTAGTAGCAACTGCATTGGAAACAGGTCTATCAAGAGAATTTAAACGATTTTTCAGGTGAACGAATCTCTTCTGCATGTTTTTGATGGATTCACCATCTTCCATGTGGAAAAGTTCGAACTCTTGAGTTAACGTATTGATTCTAGCTAGTTTGACATCATCCGTTCCCTCGTGGGCAACTTGCAATGTGTCCGACATAGCTTTAGCGGATCTACAATGGGAAACGCGATAGTATTCATCAACTCCTAGAGCTGAGATTAGAATGTTTCTCGCTTTCCAATCGTATCCATATCTCTTTTCATCTTCAGCATCCCAAGTATTTTCTGGTTTTGGAATAACTGCACCAGCTGCATTTGTCATGGTGATCTGAAAGGGACCATTGACAATAGCTGTCCAGATGTTCCTATCAATTGCATTGATGTGGACACACATACAATCCTTCCAATAGCCATAGTTTTCACCGTTGAAAACTGGAGCTCTATTGTGAGCCCCTTTAGGTCCGTAAGCCATCTTTCCAATAAGTGTTTCACGTAGCACGGAATAAACCAGAGCTCTGATACCACTTGTTAGACGCTGGCCTAAGGATCTAGAGGGGGGGTGAATAGATCTCACAGAGTTTTTCGGAATTATTTCGAACTAAGGCGAAAGCGATTCTGAATCGACTTGCGTCTATTCCGGACCGTTATTGCAAGGGTCGTATATGGGACAAAACCACAAGATAATTGAGATTAACGATGAAATGATATGTTATCGAATCAATATGTTTCACTATAGAAAATCGATTAACTTCTGATTTGATAAACTTTGATTTGCAATGCAGTAATAGTGAAAGAAGCAAAAACAGAAACACTTGGTGATAATGATCAAATTGATGGTGATTCAATGTGTGATGAATTGTGATGTTTATGCAAGTTCTTAATTCACAATTTTAACACTCGAATCGTTGATCAATTTGCAATTACAACCAAATATGAACGGAACGTAAATGAAAAGATAAAAGCGACAAGAACACGATATTTGTTTAGGCAGTTCGTCGATCGTCCTCGCTACGACTACGTCTTCCCCCAATTCCAAACTGAAATTGGGATATCTTCCATTAATGTTGAAAGCAGTTTATACAAAGAAGATAACAAAGCGATAAACAATAAACCAAATTTGTCGATCCTTTGAATCTTCTTCCCCCTTGATCTTGAGCCAGATCAAGGTCTTCCAAGAGCTTCACTTTGATCCCTTTCTGCAGTGTCTTGAATTTGCTTGAACACTTGTTCTTCAATCTTCACACTCAGCTGGATCCTTGATGAAGCCTCTTGATAAAAACCCCCCAAAATTCACCAATCTTGGAGGACAAAACCCTCAGATTTTATTCACCAAAAACCCCACAAATCTTCACCCACTAGGAATCTTCAATTCCGTTCCATGGACGTTATCGAACTCGATCACTAACCCTCAACGCAAGAATAATTATGTGTAATTGTGTTGGAGATGATGAAGAACGAAGATGAGAAGCATTTGTGTATCTTTCAGTTGTTGGTGTTGAGAAGATGCAATAATGAACCTTGGACAATATATATGAGAGCTGATCAGTTGGAGCTGAGAGAACCAGAGATTTTGGCATTTTTGATCAGATAGGTCGACCTCTTGTAGTGCTTAGGTCGACCTAACAGAGCTGCATTTGCTTTGAATAACATTTGTTCCCAGTTAGGTCAACCTGTTAAGGAAGTAGGTCGACCAGAATCCTCTTCAGATACGTTTTGGGAGCTTTTCTTCAGTTTAGGTCGACCTAGTTGTTGTGTAGGTCGACCTATCAGAGGGATGTGTAAATTTCTCCACTTTAGGTCGACCTGGATTGGGAGTAGGTCGACCTGACTGCTGTTTTTCTGATTTCTTCTTGTTTTACTTGTCATGAGTCGACCTATATGTATAGTGGGTCGACCTGCTCTGTCTTGAGTGACCAATGGTTGCTTTTCTTTGAGTTCTTCTGCTTGTGCCTTGTTGCTTGTTTGCTTGTGAAGTTTGCCATGTATCAAAAACACCTTTGTGAGTGTGATCTTGTATTTACACACACCCTCACAAGGTATGATTTATTTAGCCAAGTAGTTTTCACTCAACCTAAAAACAATACCTTAATCATATCCATTACATCATACATACCTAGCAATTGAAAAATCATTCAAAATTATAAGAATTATATGCAATGTAGATACTTAATATATCTATGTAAAACATAAGGTTGCATATGATTCACATATTAGGTTTTGTATGATTCTGATTCTAATTAACATTATTTCATAAAATAAGTGAAATCTAACTCTAATTAGGCAAATAAACTCATGTTCATACTATCACTTGCATATAATCAGAAAAATTAACCCTGGATGAAACATTTAAAGAAAATAACTTTTTCATCAAGCCTTTGGGTCTAACTTTGTCAGAAACATAGACTCTTGGTTTCATATGCATCTGGCTATTCAATCCATTGAACCATCTGAAATTGAACTGTAATAGACAAACAAATCAAGTGAAATATGAAGAAGAAAAAAATGCAATTTTTCAAATTTTGGTCCAAAAACACTCATGTATGGAGACACTTGATCATCTTAGGTTAAATAAATAACTGAAAAATAAACAACAAACTAAATGTCACAGGTTTTGAATTGCTTTAATAAAAGCATTCAATATTCTCATCCCCTCTGGAAAAATTTGATATGTCCTCATACTGTTATCATATGAAACTGAGGATTTGAATAAAAAATTGTATTTAAGACATGAAATTGTTGCTTAGCGACAATAATATTTCTCTAGGTGAGCTTTGTTAATGAAATTTTCGCTCAGCGAGGAAATGGTCTTGCCTTGTGAAATACTTGCAAAATAGCCAAAAACCTATTACTTCATGTTTAGATAAAATTTTCATAAAACAAATTTAAAACATGAAAATTAGGTTGCCTCCGAATAAGCGCTTGTTTAACGTCATTATCTCAACGCATGTGTTAAGGTTACTCAATATATCTTCTTTTCTTCTTACTATTCTCTCTCTCTCTCTCTCTCTCTCTCTCTCTCTCTCTCTCTCTCTCTCTCTCTCTCACATGAATTTTAGATAATTAAAAAGTTGTTCAAAGGCTTCATAGAATGTTGAGTTCATTAGCATTATTTGAGAATGTCTAAAAATCTTGAATATGGCTTTTTCTTTGTTGGAGACAGTGTTTCAAACAGATTTTAAGTATGTGTATTTTATTAGTTTTTCCTCTTTTGTTCCTTGAAATTGTGTTTTTTCCTTTTCGATCAAATTTTTCTCCAACTCTTTTCTTTAACTTTTTTCCATTTACTTCCTTTCTTGATTCAACAGCAACTTCTTTCTTCTTTTCATCATTGCCATTTTCACTAATTTGTTGTGTTAATTTGAGCTAGTTTGAGTTTTGGCATTGGTTTGTTGACAAGGTCGGGGCTTGACCAGTTGATCGACTTTCATCTCGAGGTTTGCAACATCTATGTTCTTGATTATCTGATCAATTTGCACCTTGATGTTTTTAATTAAAGTGTTTATGTTCTTCTAACTTTCTATAGTAAATTGCTTGAATTGATAATGTCTTCTCCATTCATGATGTATTGTTCTATTGAGGAGGATTCTGGTGTTTTTCACAGACCACTGAATGTACTAATTTAGTGTATACTTCAGTCTTGATGTACGACTTTGTTGAGGAAAATTTTGGTGTGATTGTTATTTGTTGACTGATTTTGTATCTTTTCCATAATTTGAATTATTGTTGCTTTGATATTGCCATTTTCTTCATTAGTTGTTCAACGAGTTTATCACTTCTTCTGGTGAAGGGCAGTGTCATGTTGGATGATTTCCAACGCAAACATCACAATAATAAATTTTCCAATGCAAAAGGAATATCCTGCATTTCTTTATGGAAGCATTGAAAGGTGTTTTGTTAGTTTAAATAATTAGTTTTATGCATAAATATAAACAAATATAAATAGAACAACTAAAATGAATAAACTATCGCAATATTTTTAAAACTAACGCAAGCCTCGGGCAACTGCGCCATTATGTTGCAAGTACAAAACTAAGTGTATTTTTATCGTCTCCATAAGGACTATTATGTGTTAAATATCATTTAATAGTTTCTATGACTTTAAAAATTGTTTATCAGATGTTTGACTTTTTGTGAATACGGAAAGTATAATAACATAGAGGAAAATGAACTTTGATGTTCAATAATTAAGAAAACTTACAGAGGTTATATTTCATTAACCTATTCTCATGTAATATCCTTGATCAATTCTATGCAATTCTAAACAGCTATTAATATTACTGCTCGTTGCTCCCATCGTAACTCATGTTTGAGTCAATGACATGAGATCATTTGTATTACGTAATAGACTGTCTCTCAACTTAATAACCATTACAATAGCATTAAGCTTCAAAAGTTCATACGAATACTAAACATAAATCTATGTCAAGACTTTAGCATATTTTTTCAAAAGATAAAAAGCTTGGATATAGTAATAACTAGTACCTTTCGCATATCAAGTCATAACATGAAAATATATTTTAGGCAGTTAATCCAAAACAAGCATTAAGAGAAAAGAATTTATCACTATTTAAGCTTTAGAAAAATTACATAGAATGCCATTATCAGAATAAATACATGAGCATTAGGACGACTACATATAGTCCCCAAAAAAAGAGAAATTAGCGACGCTTACTCATTGTAGATTTGTAATTAGGCCCTAGAAGAAAGATGTTAAAAAGCATCGGTTGTCGATTCCACGGACAGTGCTTCCGCCCTCGATCTTCCTTTCTTTTCCTCTCCTATTATATTTTTGGTATACATTGGACTGTTTTAACTCCCTACCAAGATAACTACATAACTTAATTTATTGAACCCTTATTTATAGGGTTCTAATATGCCATTCTTGCTAAGAGAGGCTTGTAGCGCACTTAGTGCGCCTACTTTATTTTCCATAAGTCATGTCAACTCATCCAAGTTAGTTTTTCCTATATATTCTTGCGTAGCGAACCCCTGCTTTTGTTTAATGAGAAAACCCTAATTTCACCTTAAAGTTATTTAGACCATATGTCATATGAATTGCCTTGTTCTAAGTAAGTAAGAAAAATCTCGCTTAACGGGCTTTGACATAGCTAAGTGAGATTTAACATACTTAAAAATATTTTAACATTTCTTATAGAGCTTGTAACATTGCTTAGAGAGTATTTAACATCGCTTAGCGACACAATTGCTGAAGATTTGCTTTGGTTTGTCCTGCTTTTGGATATTTTCACATGTATTCATAAACGACAAAACTTAGGTACAATTCTTTAGGTGTGGTTCTTACTATTTTCCAATAAAAATATGACAAATATACTTAAATATCATTTAGTGAGTGAAAATAGGAGAAATTTGCATACGTGTAAGAGAAAATTATACACTTGTCATATTTTCATTAGTAAATAGTAAGAACCACACCTAAATAATTGTACCTAAGTTTTGTCCATTCATAAATAACATAGTTAAAAGGTTCACATATGTGTTTTATCTTATTTTTATGCTAAATTATGGGTTTTCCATCGTTTACTTCAGAATTTATTTAATAAGTGCTTATGTTTTTTATTTTTGGCACTTATCACAATGTTTTTACATATATTTACCTCAAGAACCTTCAAAATGAGTTTTTACATAGGTCAAGCTCAAGAACCTACAAACAAAGCTTTTAAACATGTCAAGCTCAGGAACTGGCAACTAAGATTTTACACATGTTTAACTTGTAACCTTTACATCCTTTACAAAATAAATCCACACGATAATCACACTTTTGGCTGCAGCAAATCAAAGCATGACACTAATTTCAACAAAACTGTCACAAGGGCTTTTTAGTCTTTTAGTATTATGTCAATTCTCGTGAAAAAGGAATTTTAGAAGTAAGAGAGTAGAAGAAAAAGTGAGAGATTTTTATTGAGAAGTTCAGTGTAAACTAAAATGAGGAGAAGCCTCCTTTATGTAGAAAAATTTTTGGCACAAAAAATAAAATGCCTCATTGGCCAAGTTATTGATTTAATAAATTAATCATAGCTGGTAATAGATTAAAAGATTTCAAAATATGGCAACCCTAATTCAAAAAAGTAAACCTTAAAAAGGATACATGTTTTAATCAATTACAAGTTTTTCTAATCAATTAAGAAGTCATTTACCTTGCTCCAATCGATTCGACCAAGTCCTTAATTGATTAGGCAATGTAAAAACTTCCCTAATTGCTTAGAAATATTTCTTAATCAATTCCATACAAGCCTTGATAGGTTTTCAAGAAGTTTTATGAAATTAGAATTGGGTTAAAAAACTTGTGTGTGTGTGTAGTTGCTTCAATACTTTAAGACTTACTCTTGACCTTTTACCTTTTAACTAATAACTTTAAGACAAAAAGCGCAAAACTAGGCGAGATTTCACACTATCTCTCTTTTAGACTTCAAGGTCATGGGTTTGATTCATCAACTTGATTAGCACTTTAATTTGATTCATATATTTGTTGAAACATACTCTATTATTGTTTTGAAAATAACAAACTATTTTCATGAAGAAACTCCAGTGTATCTCATATTAAATCAAGTTAATTACTTTTGTCCTAAGATACATAACATGTTCTTTCTCAAACAAAGGCTTAATATATCTTGAGGAGTGAAAAGAGCTTTTCGAGTATTAGATTTGGTATTTCGAGAATAAGACTTGCTTTCTCAAGTTCGAGTATAAGACTTAATCTTTCAATAGTAAGAACTTGCTTTCTCAAGGATAAGACATGAGTTATCCTCAGCACCTCTGCAGTACTTTTCAGCATTTTCCACTTATATCCTTAAGGACATTTTTGTAAATGACAATCTTACTTTTGACAAAGATGTGCAACAAAGTCTTGTCTCTCTATATAAAGGATATACACATTATGTATCAAACACAACACAGAGCATCACAACAAAAGAAATCCTAAAGCTAAGAAAATCATTCACATTAGAATTATTTCTTATACTCACTACCAAATAGTGAGCACATAAACATTAGTGTTATCATATTATCATTCAGAGTTTCAGTTCATATACTCACTGCCATATAGAGAGTATCTTAAAACTATTGTAAACATCCTGAAACCAAAAAGTATATCACAACAAAGATATACAAATCAAATATTCTTATAAGTTGTCTGTAAGCTATACCATTCAGAAGTTTAAGCCTGATGAGGCTAAGAATACATAGAAGGAAAAGTTGTTAAAAGAAGATTCAATAAAAGGATAATCTCACAAGGTGTGAGGACTGGACTAACCAAGTTCGGGAACCAGGATAAGTTATTGTGTTCATTTTATTATTGCCTTTTACTTATAATATTCACTATTATAATCAAATTCACATACTAACAATTTTCATTCATATTATCTTTGGATTCCTTACGAATCTCTAGCACATTATTTTATCATATACTTTTCTTATAAAAAAATATTACTCGTACAAACTAATTTTAAAAAGGACACAATCCAACCCCCTTGTTGTGTCTTACCTTTTTCCATAAATTATATCAGAGCTTTAGGCTCTGAACATAAAAAACACTTAACCGTGCTAGAGTTAAACGATCAAAAACAGGAATAATTGATTCAAAGTTCACAGCTGAAGGAGGATCCTCACATAGACCTCCATACTTTAATGGTTCTGACTATTACTACTGGAAAGGAAAATGAGATTGTTCCTAGTTTCTCAAGACAACAACATGTGGTCTATAGTCGAAAAATGGCAACTACACACATATGACTACTCCAACAAACACAGTTGCTTCAGTCCCAAAAGCTCAGCCACAATGGACAAAGGAAGAAAAAGATAAGGTACTCCTAAACTCTAAAGCTCAATTTATTATCATGTGCTCTTAGCATGAAAGAATATGATAGGATAGAAGAATGCACAACTGCAAAAGAAATCTAGGATGTCCTCAAAATACATCATGAAGGCACCAGCCATGTTAAAGAATAACGAATTGATCTAGGCGTTAAGAAATTCGAGACATTCGAAATAAAAGAAGAGGAAACCGTGGATGAAATGTTCTCAAGATTTACAATCAGTGTTAGTGAACTGAAATCACTTGGAAAAGCTTATAGTGCTCATGAAAGAATCGGAAAAATTCTTAGATGTCTCCCTAAAATTTGGAGACCAATGGTAACAGCTATTTCACAATAAAAGGAACTAAAAACATTTCAAGTTGAAGAACTTATAGGATCTCTTCATGCTCATGAAGGAATTATGAATGAGGATAAACCACAACGGAAAGGAAAAATGATAGCTCTCAAAAATCTGAAGCCCGAACTGAAGCCTTAGTCTCACGAGGAATGAATGAAGAAGATACATGATTTCGCTCATAAGAGGAAAATGATCTGGCTTTAATCTCAAGAAGAATTCAAAAAATGATCTTGAAAATAAATCAAAAGAAAATGTCCTTTCAACCTAGGAAAGAATATCAAAAACCAGAGATTGACAAAAGTAAGATCACTTGCTATGTGTGCAACAAACTTGGTCACTTTAAAATTGAACGTCCACAAAGAGCTCAAAGGAATTTCTCCTCTAAAAAGAAATAAATGCTAGCATCATGGGATGACTCCGAAAATTCCAGTTTTGAAGTCGAGGATGAAGAAGCCAACTTATGCTTAATGACCAACTCTGATTCTAAAGAAGTAAATACATAAAACCTTTGTTATACTTGTAAGAAAATGGGAATATTATTTGATAATTTATAAGAAGACTCAAAAAATTTAACCCAAAAATATTTGTTTCAAAAGTAAAAAATCCATGCTCTTAAAACTGAAAAAGAAGATCTTCTAAAATCAAATTCAAATAAATTAGAAACCATTAAAGAATTACAAAAATCCTATTCATGTCTATCCTTACAACGAAAATATCTTAATGAAAAAATCAAACCTTCTTACAATCAAAAGAAGAGGCATTGGACATCATAGAGTTTAATGTTCCTATAAGACTAATTGTACTAATTCAAATAGTGAATTTCATTTTTGGGGTAGATTTCCCTCCAAACGTAGATGTTGTTTGCACCGAATTGGGCTATCAATATATGATGTTATTTATTTCTTTTAAAATGAATCTATGTTGATTTTCATTTGTGTGTTAAATTTGGTTCAACTTGTTGGATTAGTTATTCCAACATTTGTCCCCTTAGGAGCAGAATTTCAATTGGAATCAGAGCAGGCATCCTATTTTGCTTGGGTGAGCTCTAGGGAGGATATTTTTGGTTCAAATGGACAACACTAAATATGGAGGTTCAGTTAATAGTAAAACTATTTTGGATGGCACAAATTATGACTATTTGAAAGTCAAGATGGTTGCTTTTCTTAAATCCATAGACGGCAAAACTTGGAAGGTTGTGGTTAAAGGTTGGAAACATCATATGATCACTTCTAAAGACGGTTTAACAAGCTTAAAGCCTGAAGTTGATTGATCTAAAACTGAAGATGAGGAAGCTCTTGAAAATGGCAAAGCCTTGAATGCCATATTCAATGGTGTTGACAAGAACATGTTCATACTTATCAACACAAGTATTAAAGCTAAAGAAGCTTGAGAGATACTCAAGACCACTCATGAAGGGGCATCTAATGTTATGATGTCAAGACTGTAGCTACTCATAATTGAGTTTGAAAATCTAAGAATGATGAAAGAGGAATATGTATCTGACTTCCACATTCGTTTACGTGATATAGCCAACAATTTTTTGCCTTGGGAGAAAGAATGTTAGAAGAGAAACTTGTTAGAAAGATTCTTAGATCCCTGTCTAAGAAGTTAGACATGAAGGTCACCACCATTGAAGAAGCCCAAGACTTAAGCACCTTAAAGTTTGATGAACTCATTGTCTCTCTTGAAACCTTTGAAGTTTCCTTAAATGGAAGATCACAAAAGAAGAACAAAAGTGTAGCTTTTGTATCATATGTATCCTAAACTTTGCCCGTATGTTTTTTACTATCTTATTTTTAGCATTTCAAAAGAAAAAAAATCAAAAAATATATATGAGTAAGTGTCATACCCCAAAATTTGCCCATCTCATTTCACTTTTCAATCTCAGACAAAGGTTAAACACTTAAGGACATACTCTCCTAAACAATGACCTCCTAAACTAGGGTTTTGATTTCTCTGAAGAAAATTAATAAATCAAGGTCCCCAATGGATTTCAGATGACTTATGATGTTTCAAACTATCTCTATGACAAAATTCAGGCTTCAATTCCAAGGGTTGCCCAGTCAATTGCTCAGAAAGTCAACAGTCGACTAGTTTGACCTAAATGTCAACTGTGGTCAAAGTGTAGTCAAAATTCCTGATTTTTTGTCAGCATCCTTATTTTGAAGTATCATTCATCATTTGATAAAGGATTGATCATGATTCATCAAGGAAAGTTCAGAAATCAGCAAAACCTAAAGTTTCTAAATTAGGGTTTTTTGACCAAAAGTCAACTGAACTTTGACCAGCCATAACTTTCACATGGAACATCAGAAATTTTCCATCCAAAGCTCATTTTGAAGGAAATTGAATTATATACAACTTCGCCTCTCACATGCCAAGTCTAAAAATGCTTCATTTAAGAGATGTGGATCAAAAGATTATAGGTCCTTTTTGAAGGTCAACCAAAAGCAGTTTTTTATCAAAGCCCATATCATCAAGATAAAATCTTCAAATGGAAAAAAGTCTCCAAGGTGGCTTGTATAGGATATCTTGAGGTTTCAAAAAAGTCTTAGAACTCCTCCATATCTTAAAAATTGAGAGAGATATGTCTTGTCAAAGTTGGACAATTTTAAGAGAAAAAATGTGAAGTAAAAGGCTCCAAAATGAATCTTTTTTGCAAAGGAACCCAATCTTTCTTGGCCCAATCTCCATGATTATCATATCCAAGGCCTCAAATACTATTTCTACGAAATTAATTGATTTATTTGACTTTTTATGAATTTTATTTCATTTAAAAAATGATTAAAGTTAAATAAATCAAAAGAAAATCAAAGATATTGTTTAAAGGAGTGATTTGAATCAAATCCAATCTAAATTCACTCCAATATTCAATCAAATTTCGTGCACATGATAATTGGAGCAAATTGGATCAATAAAGGCCAAAATTAGAAACTTTTACAATCATATTTTCAATCAAATTTTTCCAATTGGCAATCATGGATTCAAAGGGATTTGTTTGAGTTTTATTGACCTAAATCCTTCACCTATAAGAGGGCAATCATTCCAGACCCCTAATACACGAAGTTCTGCCTCCAAGAACCCTAGTTGTGTTCTCCAAAATTCAAGAACAAGTGGAAATCGAATTTAGAGTTGGAGAAGGATTCAAAGCATTCTAAAGGATCAAACACAATCGTTGGAGGTTCTTGAAGCGATTTGGATCACTGCACGACATCAACAACGCCAGAATTATCTCTTACAAGTCGAGGTATGTCGCAAAATTCTCAAACTCGATTGCTCTGATTCATGGCATATAAGCATGTTTTGAATGCGTACATATGTTTGTTATGATGTGTTGTTTGTTTCTGGATTGTTAATTGCCTTTCTGTGCGTGTTTAAGACTAACGCCATTGTTAGGGTTAGAGAGCTTAAATTGGGGTTTTGCGTTTAAGGCAAAATTAGGAAAAATTAAGAGTGGCTTTAAATTCAGGGTCCTTGGACAATCATGTTGGCATGGTCGTGAAAAATTTCTTTGTACATTTGTTGGTATTCGTAAGTACAGGTTTATGGCAACGATTCAGAACCGTCGCTAAAGATGTTTGCAGACCTAAAACGAAGGTTGGGAGGTTGAAGACGAATGCGTGGGACCCTCCCATTGGTCAGAATGCACGCGCAGGTTTGTTTCAAAATCCAGGGGTCCCATGCGTTAAGACGTACGTGTTTACCATGCACCCTCATCAATTCAACCGTCTAATCATCATCTCCTCCAATCCAATGCGTCCTGAAGCGCAGGTGTACCAAAGACCTTCACCAGCGTGCCACATGGAATCAGAGCTAAGTTTTTTTTTTATAGTTTTAATTACATAAATGCTTTTATTTATTTTCTTTATTTTATTTTTACTATTATAATTGTTTTTATTTATTCTAATAAATTAGTTTTTTCATAATAAGTTTATAATTATTTACTTTTTATCGAAAGTTCGATTTTTATAATTCTATTAACATTTGTTTTTTATATATTAATAAAAAATTCAATTTTATTTTAATATATACTTTTAATCAATTAAATAATTAGGATTTAATCCAATAATTTTTTAATTGTTATATTTAATCGAACCTTCATTTTTACCCTTTAATGGTCATTTTAAATATTAAATTTTATTTTTCATTTTGTTTAAATTGTATTAACCCTGATTTATCCCGATCAATTAGGGTTGTTGATCTTTAAATGCACTAACCTTTCTCTTCTTCATTCTTGATTTTTCAGGATTGATCAAGAATTCGATGAAGGCTCGAGGCATTGGCATTAATTTGCCTCTTATTTTTCTTGCCCTTATTATTATTTTTCTGTTTTTGCTTTCCCCTTCCCCGCAGGTGTTTATTGTAATAGCGTAGGATTTTATTTTTTTCCGCCTTTTATTTTGCCTTAATATTAATTGATGTGGTTAGTAATCCTAGGGAGTGCAACCCTGAATTGAATTAGAATAACTAACTTATAAGATAAATATCACTGAATTGAACCACCTGATTGTGCCACACACACACACTTTTGGGTAACCCCTCTTGTTGCCTGTTGCCTTATGATTTGCTGCCTTATTGCCTTATTACTTTGTTGCCTCTTATTGTTATAAAATAGTCAAGTCCCTCGATTTCGAGGATACCTAAAGCAAATGTTGCCCTCAGTTCATTCATCATCAATTTTGTCCCTCGATGCTGCCTCGGAAATACGACGATTGTCCCATTGCTAAGGTATCCTCGCATGATGCCTAAAAAGATTAATGACTATTTTATCCTTCCCTTAGACTAGATGCCCTCTTTTATGGAAGGTTCAGTCTTATGGAGAACGATAACCTCGATGACCCTTTACATCCAACAAAAGGACTTCCTACACTCCTATGGTATGGATAGCCCTGAAAAGCTAAAAGAACATTTTTATAATTTTAGGGTAATTGCTTCTAATTGCTTGCTCTGGTTTAAATTCAAACTTTCCTTTTTTCAAAAACCTTCAAAAAGGCTACGCTTATTTTACAAGCCAAAGTCCTTATTCAAATCCTGTTTCTATTCATTTCAACATTTTGAAAACAAAAAGTGAGCTAAGCAATTAAGAGCCCATGGATAACCATGGATACAAAGGGTGCTTGTACCTTCCCTTTGTATAATTTACCCCCCCGAACTCAATCTCTTTCAAAAAGGTTTTTTCTGTTCTTTTAGCCTTTCTATAGATTGGATAAAATAAAAGTCGGTGGCGACTCTTGCTTAACTGCAACATTTCTAAAAGTCAGTTCTCCCACCGTATTACAGTAAGTTAGCTCAGTTGGTGGTTGTGTAAGGACATCTGGTGCAGAGTTGTAGGTTCGAACCCTATTGTCATTCTTATTTTTTAATTGGTCGCAATGTGTAATTCTTTCTTAGTTGGTCGCAATGTGTCATACTTGTTTCTAATTGGTCGCGATTTGTCATACTTGCTTTTGAATGATCGCTATTTGTCATGATTTGTCAGTATAGGTTTTTTCTTTTTTATTTGACCTAAAAAAATAGTATAAACAGATACCATTTTTCACAAGAAAAGAACAATAATTTCACAGTAGAAAAAACTCGCCAAAATTCCTCTCTCACTAATCCCTACCACTAACCATCATCCAAACCTCCAAACAGAACCTCCATAATTTCCTTCAAAATCTCAAAACAAAACCTCAATAATTTTCTTCATAATCTCCAAACTAAACCGCATTACCACTATTACCTTCACAAAATCTCACCTCCGTAAACCATATCTTAAAAACCCTATCTAATTTCGTCTCCGCCACGCCGAATCTATCTCGCACCACCGCCACGTCGAATTTCACAGGTTCTATGATTTCCTTGTTGTTCTTTTACTGTTTTCGAATTTGAATTCCCGAGTTTCATCATGATGGAAGATATGATGGTAGAGGTATTCAAGGTATAAATGTTAAGACATTTGACCAAGATGTAGTTCTTCAAGCAGATTTGTATATATTGAATAACCTTAGTGAAGTTCAACCTTACTTGACCATTCATAAAAGTCTTATCAAGGATAATTTTCCCTGAATGAGTGAAAAAAAAGTAGTGCATCAGAGACAATTAAATGGATGTACATATGCCTAAGTTTAATGTAATAACTTGGAGTATATACAACATTACTAAACATTCATTCTATACAAAATCAAAGGATGATCGTAGTACCATACAAATAGTTGGGTTATGGTTGAAGCTGGATCCAAATACTTCTCTAGTTTGAAAAATAAGAATCATGTACTGACATCTAAAGTGTACTTTGGGGTCATTGAGGAGATTTTGGAGATTGATGATGTTACTTTTAAAGTGCTTTTATTTAAAGGCAAATGGATTGACAATAACACTGGTGTAGAAACCGATGAATTATGATCCACACAGGTTGATCTTCGAAAGGTGACTTATATGAATGAACCATTCAATATGGCATCCCAAGTAAAATAAGTTTTTTATGTCACTAACCCTTCTAACACAAGATGGTTAATTGTTCTTCAAGGAAGATATCTTCCTAACAGTGATGAAAATCAAGATTTTAATTTTTATATCTCCTCTTTCGCTACACTTGTATGTCTCTCATCAGAAGAAAATGATTCTGATGATGATGTGCATGCTATTCGTCGTGATCATCAAGAGAGGATATGGAAAAACTACTAAGTAAATTGTTTATATCACTTAGTAATAAATATTTACTCATTTGTTTTTTTATATTCTTTTTACTAAATATTTAATGTTGTTGTTAATGATCTTAATTAGTTTCAGATGTGGTTCAAATTATAGGTGCTTAATAATCGATGACAAATCACAGAAGAGAACTGTTCTTGTAGAACACTTTTGATTACCTCCCAGAAAAAGATTCCGGCGAGGCCACATAGGAATTTGTATTGTTTAACTTTAGGGATTTGAGCAATACAAGTAGTGCAAGCTCGAGATAGAATGCGTCTTACTTATCCCTCGGCCGGGAGCCCTTTTATAGTTGCTGGAGCAGTAATCATTGTCATTAATGGAGGACCTTGGATTCCCTCCATAATGAGCGAACTTCAATAACTTCCTCCGTCTAGCCTTTAAAGAACTGTAACTTCCATAACGGCATAGTCCTTTCATGTGTGGGCTGCGGTTATGGTCGGCTTGAGTAAAACGGTTAAAAGTCTACTTATGACATACACACCGGCTTGCAGATCCCGCCCCTAACCGGGTGAAGACCACGTCCGAGTTGAGAGTCTACCCCCACTACGTATTCTCGTCGGGCTGGAAAAGCGGCTTCTTCATTTTAACCTTAACCGTTATCTTGTACCTACCTCTTACTTCAGATACCAGCTTGCCAAGTCGGCCCAAACATCCAAAATATGTACAAGAACTTTTGGACGGACTACAAGACTTTGCATTTTGGTTATTGCTTTTGTTGGTTTATCATTTGCAAATGGTTATTGAATTTTTGTTTTAATTTATTGAAAAATTATAAGGTGTACATGTACCATTTTGGCTTTGTAAATGGTGTAAATAATGAATATTTTTTGTACAATAATTTTGTTGAGAAATGGGCAAAAGGTACAAAGTATCTATTTCAGAAATGACCACAATATGGTTCTGTAATAATGTTTGTGTTTTAGAAATGACCAAAATATGATTTTGTAATACAAGTTTAAACCAAAATATAGAACATAAAATAAAATAACAGTTTTTATATCGGTTATTATTTTAAATTGAAGTAATAATGCTAATCTATTACCTCGGTTTCTTAAATAACCGAGAAGTAATGGAGGGCATGCCATCCAGTTCTGAAAAAAATAATAAAAATGAAGAAATCGGGGATCGAACCCCTATGAAAAACACTTTATCCCTCGATTTTGCAATAATCAAGGAGTAAAGTGACAAATTTTCATGACACCCTGTATTACCTCACCTTTGTAACCGAGATTAAAATCCTTTCGCGTTAGAGGTGAAATTTCTTTTTTGTAGTAGTACAATGAATAACTTAGAACTCAACACAAGGCAGCATATGTGCTAGATATGTACTCGCCTAGAACTAACTAGTCTTGTTTCCTTTTGGATTTACCTTCTTTTAGACAAAACCGAATTATGTCATTATAATATTATTAATTTTAAAATTTTGCAAGTTGGTCTCCATCTTTTTTAAAAAATTTCAAATTGTCCTTCAATTTTTTAAAAAAAAAATTACAAATTAATAAATAATTTTTAAATTTTACAAATCAATCCATTTTAAATTTCCCAAAATTACATAATCCATTTTTTAAAATTTAAAGTTTATAAAAATAACCTCTAAAATTTCACAACAAATAGTTCTAATACTTGATGCATGTGAGGCACAGATATTTAGACTAGTATATATAAACAAGACTAATGAAGACATGGTGAGTGAATTGATTCTTTTGCAGCAAAGCAAAGACACATAAGTGAGTTGGTTGTGACAGAGAAGATATTGACCCACCCACCACACCACACCACACCACACTACACTACACCACATCAGAAGAAACATCACCATTTCCCCACATTTTTCGATTGATGTTATTTCCAACTTTCCTTATTAACTACTGACTAGTCTAGTCCTTTTTTATTTCTTTATCTTTCTGACTTTCTCTATTCATATCTCACTACTCCCATTATCATCACTAACCATATCTGTCCTAACATTTACACTCACACACCCCCTCTTAAATTACACACCGCCACCAACTTTCCTCATTCTACACTGACATTTCCATTAATATTTTTTATAAGGACCATTTTAATTATCAACTTATTCATCTTTCTTCCAGATGGATGGACCAGTACTCTACTACTCATTACTCCATTTATTTTGATTCCTTTCAATTATTTTAATAAAATATATCCAAACATTATTAGTCTCTGAGGAATCAGAGAGAAAAATTGTTGTAGCAGTAGGTGATATCGATGAATTGCTTTTCCAATATGGGAATCTAGAAATTATTAGATGCATAGTACTATTTTTTTTCTCAATACAAAACCCAAGAACATGTTTACTAGTAACAAAAATCAGAGTTTTTCCATGAACATGCATTGCGTATACTATTAGTATTATACCATCACTGATGTGGTTTGGCAGCATTTAGATTCAACTTTTGCTGTGACTCTCTATGAAATTACCCCGTTTGACCCGGATTTTTTCGCATTGACTCTATAAATTCAAAAAATAAATATGTATTTAATATCCTATTTCTCTTGGGAAAAAAAATTATTGTGCTAATTACTAGTACTGCCCATTTCAATTTTTTGGGAAAAAGAAAAAAAACCAATAAGAGTATGGACTAGCATAGGATAGAGTACAGCCAACTTAGCAAAGTAGTCAAAAAGAGTATATTCCAAAAGGAGTAAAATGAAGCTCCTTATTTATGTTGCCCTTAATTAGAGTAGCTCGGTTTTGTATAGTCATGCCAATAATTTCTGAACAATCATATAAAATGTTTTAGGGTCATCTTATGGGCACATGTTAAGGATATTATAATTAGAAAAGTTAAATATAATTAAATGTAATAAAGTCATATTTAAAGTTTTGATACATTGAGTGCACAAGTTTTAAGAAAAAATTTCTATAAATATCTCATTAATTTGTGTCTTTGGGGCACATGTTAGCTTTTCCCAATGTTTTATTATTCTCTTCTATGACTTCTTACTTTTAAAGTTTTCCATTATCTTATATGACACGACATTGAAAGAGAACATGCACCCGAAATTTATATATGTTCGATCAAATTATTTGAACTATCCATATTTCTAAGAATTTTTTCTTGAGAATTCCACTAGAGATGCGAGTTCTTCCCAGGCTATGTCTACAAAACTTTTTATAACCAAACATATATTTTAATCGACTAATCTCACGAATCAAACACAAGAGATTTCAATAACTATTCTCACTAATCAAATAAGAGATTTTAACTGTCTAGTATCCAAACCAAACAAGATATTTTAAAAAGCGAATCTCCAAACCAAACAAGAGATTTTAATAGGTTGAACTCTAGAAACAAACAGAGATTTTAACTGGTTAATCTCAAGAACCAAACAACGATTTTTCTTAGAGATATTACACAAGAGACAACCTCTCCTTAAGTAAAACACAAGATAAGCACAACACCGGTACAAAAATTTTATAGATATTTTTCACTCTCTCGGCATTAAGGTAACTTTTGCGAAGAATAAGAACATAGAGGAGAGAGAAAATAATTTTAAATTTAAATTATGGTGTATAATGAAATAAGGATAAACCCTTTATTTGCAGAAAAAGAATTGGTTCAAAAAGAAAATGATCAATGAGTATTTTTAATGTTCTAATCAATTAACACCAGTTGTTAATTCATTAGACAAGCTAAATAAAGAAATTTTTGAATTACATAGTCAAAAATCGATTAAAGGCTTCCTTAATCGATATGGAGGCGTTACAAATGAATTAATCGATTTATCCTAATGTATTAATTGATTAACCAATATAAAAAAGAATTCCTAATTGTTTAAGAAAGCGAGTAATCAATCCATTGGGCCTATAAAAGTATTGTGATAATGATGCTTGAGATAACTTCTTTGACGAGATGTAGCAACGAAGAGATGGTAGACATAATGACGATAAAGAATAGATGATTACGTAAGCAAAAATCTGTCACAAAAAGAGCTCGTGTGAAGCTCAGAGTTCAGGATTCGCTTTCTTTTATTCTTACAGGTATTCTTGTAGTATGAATTATAATGATATGTTAGGTGATTTTGTTTTAGCACTTAGGAGTTATGGGTTATGATAGGATAAGATCAATTTAACCTGTCGATATTATGAGCTGATATGATCATTTTTGTGTAACACCTGATAATTTGAGTAATAAGATTGATGTTTTAAATTTTGTGATTTTGTTGCTAAAGATGATAAGTGGAAGGAAAGAAGTCGATGTTGTTTATTCACCATCATATGTTGTGGATTGAGTTATTCCACTTACTAAAAAAATTTGGTTAAAGCAAAAAAGGTTCAAATATAATTGGTTTTTAGGAAACTAGTGTTTGAATATGTTCAAATAAGAAACTGGTTAAAGGAAAAAATAATTTAGAGGTAACTAGTTTTGAAATAAGTCAGTTTTAGAATTGACTAAAATAAAAAGTTGATTTTTGTTAGGAACCAATTTTGAATCGAACTAGTCTAAATATAAATTAATTTTGAAAAAAATTATAGAAACAATTAACCAAACCAAACCACATATTGGTTTAAAAATCATCCACACTAGTTTGGAAGCATCCTCTTATTAATATGGTGAAGCTAAATACGGATGGTGCTAGAAAGGACAATTACTTGGCTAGGTGTGAGGGAGTAATTAGAGATGAGAGAGGTGTTTGGATAAGTGGTTTCTCCAAAAACCTTGGATCGTGTAGCGTTATTCTAGCTGAATTTTGGGGAGTGTATGAAGGGCTAAAGATTACTAAATCGTTAGGCTTTAGGAGAGTGGATGTTTATGTGGATTCTCTTGTGGTTGTGAATGTTATTTAGGAGGGAAAGATAGGTCTGGTGGAGTGTATGAAGGGCTAAAGATTACTAAATCGTTAGGCTTTATTTTGTGCTTTTGCGTTTTGGAATCTATCTTTGCACTCTTGATGTTTGAAAATAACTCTCAAAAGAGTTGGGTCCTATAGCAACTTAATGTGTGTTTATTGACATCTCGTAGTGAGTGAGGAAGCTTAAGTCCAACATCCATCACTACACAATCTCTATTCTTCAACTAATTTTCAAACATTCGATAAAATTGAACAATCTTAAAAAATAATTTTTGATTCTTCAATGCTTTCCTAGAGAGAAAGGAAGAATTATTCTTAATTGGATTTCTCCAATTATTCTTAATTGAATTTCTCCAATTATTCTTAATTGAATTTGAAAAATAATTTTAGATTCTTAATATCATTAAAAGAATAATTTTAGATTAAAAAAAATTATTCTTAATTGGATTTGGAAAATAAGTGTACATTCTTTTTCATAATATCATTGACATGTTTGAAAGAGAGTGGATGAATAATTGATAAATTGTTGCTTTTGATCTATTTGTGTCTTTTTATCTTGTGAATAATTTATTGTAATATTTTTTTATGACTATAGCTTTTTCCGCTAGAATAATTTTAGATTTTTACATAACTTTATCATATCATGAGTGTTATTTTAATTTTTAATATTAGTATAATTTTATACTATTATTTCATATTAATCTCAAACACATCATATACATGTTTGTTATAATGAACATATCAAATACGTAATGGCTTATTACATCTTTATTATATTATATTATGGTTGAATTGTTTTATATTATTTATCTCTATCATATCTTAGATCATAAAACAAACTCTGTCTACAAGAAAAATGATAATAAATAATAATAAAATTAATAAATGGCTAATAGTCATGGGAAAAATCGAGAAGGGAGCTAGCCGACCCTCTCGGTAGGACCTAAGGAAAGACAAATTGTGTGATGCTATTGAAACCAAACAACACTCTTTCACATTTTCCTTCTTTACTTTTTTGGTGGTTTCTCTCTTTCTTTGTCACTCTCCTACATTAATATAAGTTAGATTTACTTGCTAACTTTCAATTATAAACAACTATTTTTATGACTACCTATGAATGTGTAGTATGTGTAGGTAGCACCTAATACCAATTGAAACGGTCCATAACCCGTGTCATTATAAATATGAAAATCAAAACCAATGTTAACCACAAATCATGGAATCAATATGTCATAAATGATAAACATCTTTTTTAAATAATAAAAGAGAAGATAAAATTTGAAATTTGTAGTGAAGATGTACTTTTGTTATGTGATTTCTAAATTTAGATTGATCAATTTATAAGTCAAGTAGTTTTATTTTGTGACCCTTGATGAAACGAACTCTTTTAACAATACTTTTTATTAAATGTTACAGCATTTTGCCTATTGCAACACTTCACAAGCGTTACCTATTTTCGATTGCTTACTGCAACACTTCACAAAGCGTTGTCTATTTTTAAATTCAAAAATAAAAACTTATGCAACAAGTACTAAATTGCTTTGATGCGTCGTGCCTAAGTGCCTAAGTGTCGCCTACAAGCCACCAATAACGCCTATATGCCCACACCCTCAATTCAAGAACCGGTATCACTGGTGGCGACATCGACAAGGGAGTGTAGAGAAGACAATTGACATAGGAATTGGGACCACCAAACTTGTCCATGTGACATTTTATCCTCTTTAACTTCTTTGTTGAGTTAACGAATGTAACTTTTAATTAGGGTTATTAAAGTAAGTGAAACTTTCTATGAGAAACTATTTCTCATGCATTGATTGTTCATTTACTCACTTTCACATTTTCTTGTCATTTTGAAACACACTCGTGGTCATTAATTATTGTTATTAATTACAACAATAAATCACTTGTTCTGATAATAACAAGACTAATTACGAAAAAGAAAACATAGAATGTTAATACAATTAAGTATTTTTCTATTTGAATTTAACCTTAGTAAGGGTGACACAAAGTCTAATCAGAATTTCAGGTAGCAGGGAATTGAACATGTTATTCGTTGTGTTTAGATTGATGTTATCTTACACACACTCTTTAATGGTTCTTCGCCAACATCTCTCGCCTAGCACTACTTATGATCATGTGATTTTCCTCTTTCGTGAATATATCGCGAGAGAAACTCCAATTCTCACTTTGAGACGACACCATCTCGAAATTCACATAAGTAAAGTTCATATTGTATCTACTATACTTGAGATACATATTTTCAACATTGAACTTCAGCATCTTGTTGTTACCCGTTGATTCTTGAGGTTAATGTTTTTATTAATGTTAGATTGGGCTACATCCGTTGTTAGAGTACTTATTCAAGGAGTTTCAATCTCATACCTCTTGAGGTGGTCTTTACTTAATTTCTAGCCAATATTTTAGTAAATTGATCAACTAAATTATAGCTCGAACATATATATGTAAGTGAAATGATTCCATCCTTAGTCAATTTTATCACAAAAGAATGTCTAAGACCTATGTGCCCAGAGTGACTTGACTATCGCAATGTATCAACACCTTTGAAATGTTGACTTTAGCAAATGGAATTTCCAACAGAGGGTCCCTCAATCATTCAGTTTCTTGAACAGTATAAGGAAGAGCCACAAACGCTAATTTCATGGTTTAAAGAGTGACACGTGTTTGTTTCTTGCTCTTTAGAGAAATTTCACTTCTACCTAGTGTAAATATCCACCCAGTTGTATATTTATGTTCTCAAACACTTGATATCCAAATCGCATCAATATATCCTTCTAGTATGGCAAGAAACCTACCATAATAAAGGCAAATAGTTTTGATTTTCAAAAGATAACCAAAAATCCCTTGGATTTCTAGTAAATCTACTCATTTTACTAACTTCAAATTCTATGTCAGCTATGGTGCAATGCATCAAATATATTAGACACCCAATTACACTTTTATATTTCAATTGAGCCACAACTCTTCCATCATTCTTTTAAAGTTTGACACTAAGATCAAATGGAGTGTTCACTCCCTTAAAGCGTAAGTGTTTGAACTTATCCAACATATTCTCCACATAGCGTAAACTAGTCCAAGATCTTTCATCTTGAATGTGGATGTTTGAAACCTCTCTGTTTCTGAAATTATATTCATCTCGTTACTAATGATAAACATGTCATCAACATAGAGACGAAGTAATATTGCAATGCTCTCACTCACCTTTGTGTACAAATAATTTTCACAAGAATTAGGAACAAATTCATTTGAAAGTATGGTGGAGTCAAACTTTTTATGCCATTTTTCGCTGCTTGCTTTAATCCATATAAGAATTTGATGAGCTTGCACACCTTTTGTTCATTTCCAGAAAGCGCATAACCTTCTGGTTTCTCCATGTAGATTTTTTCTCCGAGATCTCCATTTAGAAATGTGTTTTTAACATCCATTTGATGAACTATAAGGTCATTCAAAGAAGTTAATACAAACAATACTCTCATTGGTGTCGTTCTTGCAACTGATGCATATGTGTCGAAATAATCAACACCTTCCTTTTGTCTAAATGCCTTTGCTACTAATCTAGCATTGTAGGTGTTTAATGTACTGTCACTATGATACTTCTATCTAAACACCCATTTGCATCCAGTGAGCCTTGATCCTTTGGGTAGATGGACAATTTCACAAGTATGGTTTTGACATAATTGAATCCATTTGCTACAACAATAATGCTTTTTATGACAAAGATTTCACCTCATCCAGAAAAATAAACGAGGTATTATGGCAAGGCGCGCCATATTTTATTTTTTTGTAAAAATAAAAACAACATTTTCTCTCAATTTTTAATAAAATCGATGGATAAAACAAACCAGGACACGCTTCGAATCCCACTAAAGGATATTTATGTTTTATTTGTTCATAAGTGAATACTAAATGATCTAACCCTTCAGTTTCCTTAAAAATCGAGGAATAACAAAATCACATTTTACTATAAAAGCACTCGTTAAACAAATTTTACCCTAATCCTAACTTATATGTTGTCGCCCCGAACTAGTACGCATCATTTTCTTAGATGGATTGCAAGACAGAAAAAATCTTCAATATTCTTCTACAGTTAATTTTGTATTTTTGGAACAATTATATGTTAAAGATCTGTTAAAAAGGCTGGAAAAGTTCCCTATAGTAAATTGCAAGTGCATAAAATCATTCCTGATACCAGATTATACAAAGAAAGTGTTCAACCTTTTAAAAGATATATACAAAAAAAATTGAAATTTAAAAAAATATATGAAAAATACAACAATAATAGTAAATATTAAATAAGATCGATCATTCTTTTTAAAGAAAAAGGAAAAGAAAAAAAAATTATAGAGAATTAACTTTACTATAAATAAATATTAGATTAATATATAAGAATTTTTCTTTTTATATTATGTCACTTATTTAAATATAATTATAAAAAGATAAATAATAAACTATTCCAATCTTGTTAATTATGAGAACTTACTAGACAAATTATCGCACATAATTTAAAATTCGAAACAGTTAAACCGTAATTAATTAAGATTTTATACAATTAAATTTTGACAAAATATTTTTTCTTATTATATTTAATAATGATTAATTTAAGCAAAACTTCCAAAAACTAAAATATTAAAACTTTAATAAAATACTTTTATTAAATATAGTTTTAAACTATTTAACAATAAAAAACATTTGTACTTTACATCCTTATTTGGCTATTAACTTTTATATATTTGATAACTAACCTATCATAACCTACTCCCCTATACCTTATTATAATACTTCAAGAAAATCAGAATCACTATACTTATTTGTTTTAGGAAAACCATTTATTAATATTAGAATGAATAAAAATAAGAGTTGCTGATTTAGTTAAATGAGATATATCAATATTAATAAATGAGAAATTGTAAACGGATGCAAAATGTTTAAGCCAAAATAGTATTAATCTGTTTTTTAGTTAGAATAGTCAATTTTGTTACAGCTAAATTTTGATTTGAAAATTTCTTCTATCACTAATGTCTTATCCCATGGGATTAAGTTTTTCTAAGTTAATTTTTGGCTAATTGAAATAGTCTTAAGTTAAATCCAATCCAAGAAGTAAAAAATTAGAAAAGAAAGGAATAATCAATCAATGTAAACTCATAGAACACTGCAATTGAATAGGAGATAATTGAATTATTCATCACTCATCAATAGTTTCTATGAAAAGAATTCACAGTTATTATTATAGGATTGAACATTCAATCTATAGTAAAAGTTTTTTTTTTTAAAATATAAATAAAAGATAACTAAATTAGAAGAAAAGACGTTTTATTTTTATCAAATTTCTTATTAAGACTTTACGCTTGTATTAACTGTTATTTGGAATTAAAAAATAGCATTTAATTTTATGAAATACCATAAAAGAAAAAACACAATTTTATTCATGTTTACTACCTTTTTAAACACCTAGGAAATATCGTGATATATTTTATTAATGAAAAACTTATTTTAAACGATGTAAATGAAAAATAATTGATGGTAACTTTGGTGAAAAACTTTGAAAACAGTTATTAGTTGGCATAGGTAATTGACTTTTTTTTTTTTAAATAAAAAACTGTAAAATATTAGATTTCGATTAATAGATATATAGTATTATTTTCCACGTGGGAGTGCATTATTTTCTGATAAGTTCACGAACCTCTCAATTATCCAAGAGGTAATAAAAAATAGCAAAAATAGATATCGAGTGATTATAACTAGTATTTTAATATCTATTAGAAAACAAATCATCTGATGTAAAAAAAACAAGAAAGTAATTTAAAAACTATATTATAAATGTTGATACTATTTGACTGAAAACTTTATTTTAAATTTTAAATTTTATAATTATATATGCGAATTTTCAGAAATTATTATTATCTTCTTAATAAATGTAAATACAACAATGTATAAAGAAATTCATGCATGATTGATGAAGATTAATTTATTTTGATAAGAAGATTTACTCATCTTATTTCTCTATCATTTTATATTAATGATAATTGAATAAGAAAATATAACTATAAATAAAATTATTTATTTGTGGAAATAATTGAATAATAATAAGAAAAGAAATAATAAAAAAAGTAATAAAACTAAATTTAGTATAAATTTAATAAAAAAAAGGATATTATTGAAAAAAATAGGTGTAAGGAAAACAATAATGAAGAAAGGGACATTAGTTGTTGTTTGTGAAGAAAAGAAAAGGTAATAGAATAGAACCAAAGAAATCTCAATTTGTATTTTGAAAACAAAGCAAAGTAGGTGAAAACAATGAACTATAAGAAACAAACATAGTACTACTAGTGGTGGTGCCTGGGTGTTGTTGTTGTTTCATTTATTTAATTTTGGTCCTCTCCGTTATTGAAGAGTCCGTCTTTCGTTACAAAAACAATCAAACCCATCTTCTCTCTCATTCATTCTTATTATGCGTTTCTCATTACTACTCTTCCTCCTCCTTTAATTCCTTCATCTATTTCCCACCTTATTCCTACACCATCACAATTTCCCACACACAACAAACAATCACCATTCTCTCTCTATCTATCTCTTACCTATTCATATTCAATGGCTGTTCAAGCTCAATACCCTTCCAATGTACTCTTTCTCAACACCAAAAACATCCAAGAAGGTGAATATGATTTTTCATCACAACAACAGCAACAACAACCTGATCAATCAAATATGATGTTGTTCAACACTCCAGGTTTGTATATATGTTTTGAAACATTTTCTTTTGTTTCTTAAATATCTATCTGGTTAACAAAGAAATGTCTTTTATTATTAATCCATTGAAACTAACTATGTTTATAAAAACAGGCACTAACTCTAGAAAAAGAGGTAGAGAAACATCTCATAATATCATGAATCCATTCTCTTTACAATCTCATTCTCCTCATCTCATAGACATCACTCAACTCCATCATCATCAACAACAAAATCAACAACAACAAATTGTTTCCACTGGTTTAGGATTATCCTTCGACAATCAACAACAACATCAACAAAGACTACAATTACAACAACAACAGCAACAACATCAACAACAACACCAACAACATGGATGTCACACATCTCATTTCTTATCTCTATTGTCTCATGGCTTAGCCTCACAAATCAAACAACAAAAAGATGAAATAGACCAATTTCTTCAAGCCCAGGTATGTATATCATATACTTTTAATATCTTATATATTTTCTATCATATAATCTTATATATTTTTATGATTATGAAATTTTAATAAATTTATAAATTTCAGAAAAATAATATCTTTATTTTATTTTTTAATTAGGGAGAAGAGTTACAACGGACATTAGAGGAAAAAAGACAGAGAAACTACCGAGCAATAATAAAAACAGCAGAAGAAACGGTGGCGCGTAGATTAAGAGAAAAAGAACTCGAGGTCGAAAAGGCCACGCGCAGGAACATTGAGTTAGAATCACGCGCGGCTCAGCTTAGAGCCGAATCTCAAATTTGGCAAGCAAAAGCGAAAGCGCAGGAAGCAACGGCTATTTCTCTCCAAACGCAGCTGCATCAGGCTATGATGAGCTCCGGCGCAGAAAACAGAGGTGAAGAAGGGTGCGGGCTATCGTGCGCCGCGGAAGATGCGGAATCGGGTTATATTGACCCGGAAAGGGTAGTGTCGGGTCCAAAATGTAGAGGGTGTGGAAAACGGGTTGCGTCGGTGGTTGTGTTGCCGTGTCGTCATTTATGTGTTTGCACCGAATGCGACGCGCGTTTCCGTGTTTGTCCCGTTTGTCTCACCGTTAAAAATTCGACGGTTGAGATTTATCTATCTTAGTTGAGTTTTCACAATCACATGATGATGCTTGCTGCATGATGCATGTTCATCACAGAAATAATTAAAAAAATGATAATTTTTTTTTTTGAAATTACCTAGGTGATATACATGTCATGGCCACATGGATAGTGGCATTTTTTTTGTTGTTGGGTTCTTCATCACTCTGGAAATTTTATTTTATTTTATTCTATTGAATTTTTATATTTAATTTAATTTAATATTATTATTCTTTTATTTGTCTCTTTGTAGATGTCAGATTCTGGTAATTTTTTTGGTAGATGATTTTATTTTATTTTATTTTATTTTCCATTGGAATTTTGTTTGTGATAGGGTGGTCCTGAAGGTGGAAATTGGAATACGTATGAGGCAGGTAAGTGGCAAAAGATTAGATACTATATTTGAATTTTTTTAGATGCTTTTATTTATGTTTATAAAGTTATTATATTGTGTGATTTTTTTCTACTGTGGAAGATGTAAAGATAAAGAAAAGTAGAGAAAGTAAAATGGTGTTTGTGTGTATGGAAATTATGTTTGTGTGAGGAATCTTAATGTTGGAATTTGGGGACCAGGTCACCGTCCATTATAGGTTGGGAACAATGAGTTATGCTTTGATTTGAAATTTGATTTTTTGGTTTCATCATGGTTAGTGGGAGGGGCATTTTTTTCTTGGGTGAATGATTTTTTATTTTATGTGACATGATTTTTTTGGAATAAAGTTGGATAAATGTATGTTAAATGATCTGAAAAAGTGTTACATGTAGTGGTGTTTCTTTGTTTGTGCATTCGTGTTCAACAAGTTTCTATGCAATATGAGCATGATGAGGTGATTTGAATCGTTTTTGATAGAGCTGTCAAAATGGACTATCCAACTTAAATAGGTTTAGCGGGCCTTAGACATCTTAAATAGGTTTAGTGGGCCTTAGACATTTTAGAATTGAACAAAAATATCATGTGTGATATGAACTCGAGAAATACTACCTTAATTCGACCTAGATGGATTTCAGGATATGTGACCCTAAACAGGTTTTTTTATTTAAAATAAATAAAATAAAAACTCTACAATATATAATTAAATTTAAAAATTATATTATTTAAACATTGTAAAGTAATATATTATCTCTTATTCCCATAAAAAAAATATTATCTCTTATTAAATACAATATACATCATTAAATACAATAAACATCTAAGTTGTATAAAATAATACTAATTGAATATTTAATATAAGAGAAAAACTAATATAATATGATGAAAGAATTTTGATTATATTAATGCATAATATTTAAAAGAGAAAGATTGAATAAAATAGGATAAAATTTAGTGAACTTAGAAAAATCAATGTGCTATTTTAGAATAAGACTAAATAAATATTAATATATTTTTTAAAATTATAATTAAGTGGGCTTAATGGATTATCTATGGTCCATATGGGCTAACCCTAATGGTAGCAGACTTTTCAGGACTGGACTAAAAAAACTGTGAAAAATATAGCTTTAATTTTGACAATTTCTTTATAGACCCCCATGGGGTGAAGACTCCTGCTGAAAACCCCAAAATACCCCTAGATTTCAGAGATGCATCTCCGAAATCACCCATTTTCACATTTTCAATTATTTCGGAGATGCATCTCCGAAAACACTCATTTTTGGATGTTTTCGGATATGCATCTTCGAAAACAAAAACCCTCCATGGCCATGGCTTCTTCTTTCAAACACTGAACCAACCACCCAAATTCTCAAAATCAACAAACAACAACATCAAATTCTATGATCCGAAATTGAACCCCAAATCTCAGTGATTGTCTAAATCAAACATAGAAGCAAGAATTTTGAATTTTGTGGTAGCAAACATCTAAAATTGCAAAAAAAGTTCCCAACAAAGAGGTGGATCCACAAATTGATGTGTTTTAGTTGGTTGGGTGAGTATGGAGGTTTTAATTTGTGCGAATAGGTTGAAAAGGTTATAATATGCAGTGATGGTGATATTGTGAATCGGTGTTTGCTGCTTATGTTTGTGAAATCACCAGGTATTCAGAGCAAAAAGGGAGTTGTTTATGCGTTGATGATATTTCATAACTGCATTTCTGAAATATTCTAAGGGGTGATTTCGGAAGTGCATCTCCGAATGCACATTTTTTTCTTAAAAAATGATTTTTTTGGATGTGCACATTCGAAATCACTTTTTTTCTTCAGAAAAAGGTGCATTTGGAGATGCACTTCCAAAATATAGGGGCATTTATGGAAATTTGCCACGGGTTCCTAAGAAGTCATAGGAGTCTATAAAGAAATTGTATTAATTTTAAGGCTCAAGTCCTATGATTTTTCGGACCTAACAGACAGGCGCATGTGAGATAACATATTTTGACAATTCTAATTTTTTGGATTGAAATTCATAAATAGTACTATTATTCTTTGATTCTTTTAATTATTGTACTGTCTTTAATTTGATTATTTGAATTTTCATTGAATTTTTATTGAATTTTTATCTTTTTTATTTGAAATTTTTATTTGATACTCATTAATATTTATTTCATTTTTCTTATTAAACCTTTGATTAAAGGATTAAATTAATGTTAAAGTATAATTCAAATTCAATACATTTAGTTTTAACATTGAGTTTCATTTAATTATTTTTGGTGGTATAAACACTGAACTCAAGTTTTAGAGTGAACAAAATTAACTTTGTAATTGTTTTCAGTTTGAAAGAGAAAGTTAGTTCGAATTCTCTCTCTTCTTCATTTTTAATCTCGTGCACCAACAATTGGTATCTAGAGCTCCAATTTGATTCACAGAAAAACTCGAGTGTACGTGAGGCATGTGTGTTTGATTTCTACACATTCAATTCTCAATGAATTGAAGATTAGAATCGGAACAAAATCACATTTTTTCTGAGGGATTGAGAAACACAAGTGTTGGTGAGATTTGAGTGAAGTTGCACAAAAACGAAGATGAACAGCGGAAACAGCAGCTTGAACACAAAGCTTCCAGTATTTGATGGAAAGAACTGGAATCGATGGATGATTTAGATGCGTGTGTTGTTTGGCGCTTAAGACGTTCTTGATCTCGTCAATGACGATTACACGTTGGTTGCAGTAGATGCAACTGAAGCACAAAGAAACGTGTAAAGAGAAACGAGGAAGAAGGATTCAAAAGGCGTTGTTCTATATCCATCAGTGTGTGGATACAAATGTGTTAGAGAAGATCATTGATTCAACAACGGCGAAGTGTGCGTGGGACACATTAGTACAATGCTATAACGGTGATGCATTAGTGAAGAAGGTGAAGCTTTAGAGTCTACTTAAGTAGTATGAGAATCTCAACCTGAAGAACAGTGACAAGGTACCATATTACTTCTCCAGAGTGATTATGGTCATCAATGAGATGAAGGCTTGTGGAACAACGCTTTCTGAACAAGTTATTTTTGAGAAGGTACTGAGATCACTTACTCCTCAGTTTAGTTACATTGTTGTTGAAATTCAACATTATAAAAACCTCAGCACCATGAAAATTGAAGAGCTGCATAGTAGTCTAGAGGCACAAGAGTTGTGTATGACTGGGAGAAACTCTGAATGAGACGTAAAGCAGACTCTGAAAGTGTCTTCAGGTAAGAAGAATCAGAAGCAGTCTTGGTTAGAGGCAAGGAAGAGACATGGTGGTTCTCAGAAATCAGAAGCCTCAAACTCTGATGAGAAGAAACATTAGAAGGGAAAAGAGAAGTTTGACAAGAGAAAAGTTCAGTGTTACAATTGTAATAGGTTTGGCCACTTTGTTGTTGACTGTTGGTCAAACAAGGAAAGGAATTCAGAAGAAGCAAACACAACTAGAGGAGATTCTGATGATGAACCTGTGCATTGATGGCTTCTAAATATGATGGTGGATATTTGGTAGACTAGTGGTATATGAACACTTGCTGCTCAAATCACCTAACTGGAAACAAACAATGGCTGATTGATTTTTACTCTAGAAAGAGGACAAATATCAGATGTGCTGATGATAAATACCTTAATGTTGGAGGAATGAGAAATGTCAAAGTCAGAGTGAAGAATGGAAAATTATTCTAATCAAGGATGTTTGATATAATCCTGGTATGAAGAGGAATTTGATGAGTGTAGGCCAGCTAATTGAGAAAGATTTCTCAGTAACTATGAAGAACAATCTCTTGAAGTTGTATGATTCTGATCAAAAGCTGATTATGCAATGTGAGCAGGGAAGCAACAAAACATTCAAGGTGAATATGGATACATCTGAAACTAAATGCCTTAGTGCAGTAGATGCTGAAGGTGACAATGAGTCGTGGCACTAGAGATTGGGGCATGTGAACTTTAGAAGCTTAGGGCATCTGGGTTCTAAGAAGCTGGTACATGGAATTCCTAAAATTGTAAATCCTGAGAAGTCATGTGAGATATGCTTGAAAGGCAAGCAAACTATATTTCCATTTGCATCAGAAGTGACTCGAAGAGCAAAGCAAGCTTTAGGAGTAGTGCATTCTGATGTATGTGGGCCATTTGAAGTACCTTTAGTTAGAGGAAACAAGTATTTTATGTATTTTGTGGATGAGTTCATAGAATGACATGGTTAACACTCATCAAGTTTAAGCATTACATGTTTGATGCGTTTCAAAAGTTTAAAGTGAAGGCTGAAAAATAGAGTGGTCAAAAGCTGAAAGTTCTCAGAATTGATGGTGGAAGTGAGTACAACTCTATAGAGTTCAAGAAGTACTCTGAGGAGAATGGAATGATCACGAGGTTACTGCTCCATATACTCCATAACACATAGGTCTTCTTGAAAGAAGAAGTTGTACTTTGCTTGATATGACAAGGAGCATGTTGCAAGAGAAGAAGCTCCCTTACACCTTGTGGGGTGAAACTGTTGCCACTGCAACATATGTGCTCAACAAGTTTCCAATCAAGAAGCTGAAAGAAACTATTCCTTTTGAAAAATGAACTGGATATAAGCAAAGTGTGAGTCATTTTAGAGTATTTGGTTATGTTTGTTACAAACATGTTCCAGGTGCTACTAGAAAGAAGTTGTATGATAGAAGCAAAATAATGTTTCTTATTAGGTACCATAGTACATGTGCTTATAAGCTTTATTGTCCAATCACTAATAAAGTTGAAGTCAGCAGAGATATCATTGTGAAGGAAGCAGAAGTGTGGGATTGGAGCAAGTCTCAATCTAACTCTGGTGTAGTGTTGACACCTGAGTTAACTTTTGAAGGAGAATCTGCCTCTGAAGGGGATTCTGCCTCAGAAGATGAGTCAGAGTCTGAAGGTAACTATGAAGCTGATGGAGATTCTGAAGACGATTCTGACTCTGAAGGTGAATCTGATTCTAATCTAGATTTTGATGATGATCCATACTCCGATGGTAATCCAAACTCTGATGGTGGCCATACCTCCGATGGTGGAACTTCTGAAGGTAGTCTAGCATCAGATACTGTTCCAGCATCTGCAGAAAATTCTGAACAATTTTAGAGGCCACAAATCAGACAAATACCAAGAAGATTTGCAGAGTTTAACATGTTACAAGATACTCAGATAGACTGTGAAGGAGAAGTCATTCAATGTGCCATGTTAGTAGACTTTGAACCAATTAGTACTGAAGAAGCTATTAAGAAGTAAGTGTGGCTAAAGACCGTGAAAGAAGAACTTGAGGCTATAGAAAGAAACAAGACTTGAGAGTTGACTGAGCTTCCGAAGAACAAGAAAGTCGTTAGTGTCAGATGGGTTTAGAAATTGAAACTAAATCTAGATGGATCAATTGACAAACACAAAGCAAGGTTAGTAGCTAGATGATTTCTATAGAAATCTAGACTACTTCTTACAAAACTAAGTTTAAGAAGAAAGTCATTAAACCGACAATACCACTTCCTTGGGCTTTGTTTAAACCCATACAAATATTTCTTCAACAAACATATCTTATCCTTATCTTCTACAAAACCTTCATGTTGTTTCATGTAGACTGTCTCTTCAAGGTCTCCATGTAAGAAATCTATTTTGACGTCCATCTGCTCTAACTCAAGATTATATTAATTTAAAATTTCCATAAGTACCCTTATAGAATAATGTTTTACCACAGGTAAACAAATTTCATTGTAATTAATCCCTTCCACTTGAATGAAACCTTTCACTACAAGTCTTGCCTTAAACCTTGGTTCTTCAATTCCTGGAATACCTTCCTTCTTCTTGAAAATCCACTTGCATCTAACCACCCTTTGTTTCTTAGGTAGTCTCACAAGCTCCCAAGTAAAGTTCTTCATCAGTGAATTCATCTCATCATTTACTGCCATTAACCATGTTTGACTATCTTTGCTTTTAAGTGCTTCCTTGAATGTCTTTGGTTTTCTGAGGTGGTACAATCTCTTAAGATAAACATAATCGTATCTTTAAGGTGGTACAATCTCTCTCCTAACTTTATCACGAGCCAACTAATAATTATGAGACATTGTATGTTTCCCTTCAACAGTACTGGAAACGGGAGTCTTTACTAACTCCTAATCTATAGTCTCATTATTAGGAACCTCCACCTCAATCTGAGTCTTTTCCACCATCGTTTGTGATTCTTTAACCTCAAATACTTTTCACTTCATTCCCATACGAGTCTCATCAAAAGTAACATCCCTACTTATGATAAATTTTGATCCTCTAGGATCCATCTTCCATGGTTTGTAACGTTTCACCCATTTAGGATAACCAATGAAGACACACTTTACAACCCTAACATCAAGTTTGTCTTGTTTGATATGAGCAAATGACAAGGCTCCAAAAATCTTCAAATTTGTGTAGTCTACCTATTTCCCACTCCAAACTTCCACAGGTGTCTTGAAGTTTATTCATGTGGATTGATATTTGTTGATTAAGTAAGTTGTTGCAGCAATTACTTCACCCCGGAAACTCTTTGGTAACCCATCTCCCAACAACATACACCTTACTCTCTCCAAAAAGTTCTATTCACGTGTTCTACTAAGTCATTTTGTTGAGGTGTTCCAGCAACGGGTTTATGCCTCTTGATACCATGTTTCGTACAAAACTCATTAAACTGCTATAAAACAAACATCATGCCATTGTCAATTCTCAATACATCCAGTTTAATTTTCAATTGACTTGCTATAAGAGTATATCATTCATTAAACTTTTCAAAGGTGTCATTTTTACGTTTCACAATGTAGACTCGTACTCTTCTAGAGAACTCATCAATAATAGATAGGAAATAAAATTCACCCCCATGAGTTGCCACCTTTGTCGGGCCCATAGATATGAGTGAACATACTCAAAAGGTCTACTAGAATTATACACACCACTCCCAAGCTTCACCATGTCTTGTTTTCCTAAAATGAAATTATTACAAAATTTTAATTTATTTAATTTCTCACTCCATATCATACCTTGTTCAACAAGTTCAACTAAACCTCTTTCATTAACATGCCCTAGTTTCAAATGCGCAACTAAGATTTATCAAGTAGGTCTTGACTAGCTACTGATGCATGACCAATAACAATGGAACCATCCATATAATATACAACCCACACATTTTGGATCCTTTAGCCATTATTAATGCATCATGCTAAATTCTCAACATCCCACGTTCAACTCTAGTGCAGTAGCCTAGATCATCAAACATGCTTATGGATAACAAATTTTTCTTAAGTTCGAGAACATACCTCATATTGCGTAGAAGGAAATCACGGTCATGAAACATTTTTCTTAAGTTGTACGAATACCAAGAACTTTGCAAGCCTTATTGTTTCCAAGTTGAACGACTCCACCTTATTTCTGCTCCAAATTCTTAAGATAATATTTCCTTGGACACATGTAATAAGATCAACCTGAGTCCATAATATAAACCTTTTCTATTTCCAAACTTGTTACCACTAGTGTGCCAACACTTTCATATCTATTTTTCATGACACCCTTGTTGAAGTGACTGTTTTGTGATAATTGAAGCATTTAAACTTTAACTTATCAAAAACCTTGGACTTGGACTTTGATTTGGATCTCTTTCCTTTCTGGTTTCCTCTACTCCCACTCATTCCTCTTGAGACACTTAGCCTTTACCAATATCATCAACCTTCAAATCTTACATCTTCGATAACTCCTTTAATCTTACGGTCGTCCGGGCTTCATCCAATGTGATAGTTACTTCCTTAACATAAAGAAGGGAATACTTAAAGTGGTCAAAGGATCTGGGTAATGAGCTTAACAAGAGTAAAGCCTTATTCTCGTCTTCAATTTTCATATCTATATTTTGCAAATAATCAATGATCTTGTGAAATTCTGTCAGCTGCTCCACAATAGATTTATTCTCCACCATACGCAAAGAAATAAATTTGTTGTTTGAAACATAACCTATAAGCCAATGACTTTGTCATATATAACTATTCAAGCTTTACCCACATCTCAGCTGCGGTCATCTCCTTCTCAACTTCCTTTAATACTTTACCTCTGATGCTCAAGATAATGACACTTTTGGCCTTATTCATCATCTCGGTCTTCTCAGCTTGTGTAAGGGTTACATGCATCAATGCCTTTCACTTCAATGCTTCTACACATTTTTGTTGAATTAATATTGCTTGCATCTTCACCTTCCACAATCCACATTCAATGTCTCCAAAAAACTTCTCGATGTCCTATTTGAACCTATAGTGCTCACTTGTAGACTTAACCCATTTGCCACTGGTGATAAGGAAAATGTTCAATTCAAATCAAGTAATTTGATATGCGGGGGCAAAGAACAATGGCAACCACACAAATGATCTCAAGCAATAAAAACAATAGGAGGCGAGAACACAAGAAATTTGTCTATCCAGTTCAATCAAATGATCTACTTCTGCGAGATAAAGCAACTCTCCAATTCATTATACTCCAAAAGTTGTTACAAGAGATTACAAATGAGTTACAAGAAAATGATCTTCTATGTTCCCAAGAATAAACCCTATTTTTTACCCAAGTATTTCCCAATCTCTCCAACTCTCAATATAAGAATCACACAAACCCAGACTGTCTAAAATGTTGACCAATCCTTATGATAACCCCAAATGGCGGCCAAATTCCTAAAATATAACTCTAAAAATTTTACCCTTTCCTTTCTCAATAGAATTTCTACCTTATGCAACTTGTTTATAACAAATGAGAGAAAACATATATTTAGAACTAATAAAATATTAACAGGTCCTGAATATGACTCATTAACAAATACATCTACAAATACGTTCAAAATTATCAAACTCGAAATATGTCTCCTTTCTTTCTCTTTTTCTCACTTGAGATTTAAGACATATTACCCCATTAACACTATTTATATAGTGATGAAAGTAATCTAATGTGTAAAATAATCTATGTAGAACTTATAGTATTTTCAATTTACACACTAACATTTTCAAAAAAAAAATTATATAAAATAATTGTTTACTTATATCATTATTTTACAAGTTTATAGGTTACAATTATATAAATGTATATTGCATAAAGTTTTTTTCTCAACTATGATTCCTTAAAAAATGAGATTCTTATAATATTGGAGTTATGTAACGCCCAAACTTCTTTCGGGAACGATCGACTGATCCCACGAACTAACACGGATTTTTTCAGTATGATTTTTCCTCACTCACACGCTTTTCAGGAAACTTTCCTAGAAAGTTATTCATCCAGAATTGTTCCAAGTCAAACACGTTTAACTATGGAGTTATTCTAAGATAATTTAAATAGGTTTAAACAAAATTTTAAATTTGAAATTGAATTCCCTTGAACAATATGATATTATTTAATTACGGTATTAATAATTTAAGTAATGGTTGGATAATGTATATACTGGGGGAAGTTTTTCACTAGAGAGCATTGATATAATATGGTGGACTAAGCACTTTGTGAGAGACACACCACTTATTCACCCAAAATCTTAAGGTTTTAAGTGGAGAAGTGGTGTGTCTCCCACAAAGGTGTGTTGTTCAAACGGAATGTTCCAAAAATAAGAATTCTCCTCGATCCTTCCCCGATTGTTGCGCTAACACATTGCATATATCAAAGTTGAGGATTGATACATAGTTGAGGATTATGCATCTTTGTGTTCAAGTCACCACATTCCTATCTAATGTGAGACTATTTCCCTTCTTACTCACACTTGCATTATTACTCTAACACTCCCCCTCAAGTGTGAGTCCATAATGCTTCCCCTCACACTTATATCGCCGTTGACTCATTGCAACGAGACACCACTTCTTGGACATTTTGATACAAGTGAGCCGGTTCTTTTTCGAACCAAAGGCTCATGATACCATTTAGTGGGTTTTTACTATGGAGCATTGATACATAGTGTAGGACTAGACATCTTTGTGAGAGACACACCACATGTCCACCTAAAACCTTAAGGTGACAGGTGAGTGGATTCTCCCACTTATAAATGTTCAAGTCAACACATTTCTATCAAATGTCGGACTATTTCTCCATTTACTCACACTTGCATTATTATTCTAACCGTATTGAGAATTTAATTTCACCTTAAAGTCTGAAACAATAATTTTTTTGAGTTTTAGATTTTAAATTTTTTAATATTTGAATTGCTAAATCGTGAGCATAATAAGATTTTAAATGCTTTTAAAAGCTTGAATTCATAGGAATTTTAAAAGTTTGAACAAAACAGATATGATAAATTACTTAACACAACATTAAAACAATTGGGGAGATCAAATCACACGTTACTATAATGAAGACAAGAAAAATACAATCAAACTGTTAAATATTGGAAATAAAAGAAAAACTACCTTTTTGTGTGTTCTATGTCATGTGTGAAAGGAAAAGGAAAGAATCAAGTAGGAAAAAAAAAAGGGAATTGGACAAGTCTAGGCTTCATCATCTGATGTGAAGTATTTCCCCTAAAGTTTAATCAACTAGTTAGACGTGGAACCTCAAATTGAATACAAACATATAGCACTTGTTTAGCCAACATTCAAGACTATGACATCTGAGACTAACTCTTAGAATTCTCTTTTAATTTTGTAACAAACAAATTAAGAATTAATTGAAGGATCGATATTTGTCTTATTTAATGGGAGACTAGGGTTGGCAATGAACCAAACTAACTCGAAAATAGTTCGAAACTCGATTCGAAAATTAAATCGTTGGACTAGGTTCATGAACCAAATGAGTTGAATATGAGCTAAAAACTAAGTTCGTTTACTAAATGAGCTGAACTTGAACTATACATAGTTCGACTCGTTAGGTTCATGAGTCAACTCGATTATATATGAGATAGATTATATTATCTTTAAGAGTAGGTTTAAATATTTGCTATAAATCTTAGTATCATATTTTATTTTAATCTAACGGTTTTAATTGATAATTTATATTCTCTAGTGAGCAAAATATTTCTACAAATAATTATACAAATAAAATTAAATTGTATAAATTTCAATTTTATAACTTTTATTTTATTTCTATATTTTTTATATAAAAAAATAATTTAAAAAGTCATATATATATATATATATATATATATATATATATATATATATATATATATATATATATATATAATAGACTTTAAAAAATTTTAAGTCCGTGAAATAAGCGAGTTGAACCTAACAAGATAAACCTAACGAGTTGAATCGAGATGTTCGTGAACTTCTAACAAATCGAGTTTGACCTAAAAAAAAGTTCGAGATAAACTCGAACTCGAACTCAAACTCGGCCAAATTTGAACGAGTCGAGTTTGAGCCAAAAAAAGAGTTCGTTATAAACTCGAACTCGAACTCGAACTCGGCTAATTCTTAACGAGTCGAACTGAGCTGAGGCGAATTCGACTCGACTCGACTCATTTCCAGCCCTATGGGAGACTAACTCTAAGTTGATATGTCCTAGTGATCCGCTGTCGCGCGGGTCAAAAACGAGTTGTTTAGTATAAAAGCAGTACAGCGACAGTTGACTCGAAATATCGTTCTCAAAAGGATTCTTGATTTTTATTAACTAAAAGCTAAATCGATTTAGGGGGGGTTTGGTTTGGTCGGAAAAAAATGATTATCAAAAGTGATTATGAAAATAAGCTGTTTTGAAATAAGTGATTATAACAGGTTAATCTACCGATTCTACTTCCAACTTATCATTGATTATTACAATTTCAATTCCCTAAGCGGTACCAATTCCTATTCGATTGCAATATTGATGAAACAAGCGTCGACAATACTACACGAGTTATGTTCCTAATCACCGAATTAAGCAAACGGTTCACCGAATTAAGCAAACGGTTATCGATAGCGCGAATTAACGAATAAGCTAAGTTTAAACGCGATTAAAGTAAGGAACATGCATCAATCGAATTAAATCCAATATATTCTATAAGAACGAATTAAGCAAACGAAATCATATAACAAATTGGAAAGGAACTGAATTAAATTGAAAGTAATAATAACCTCAAAGTTTTGTGGAATTCGAATTCGGCAGATTAGCCCTTAGGATTAGTTCTCCATTACAGGATCGTCAAAAGCTTGGAGAATTTCGTGAATGGAAGATCGTGAACAGTGTTTCGTGGCTGCTACCCTAAGGGGAAATAGTACAACCCGTTTTACAAACCAACTGGGTCAAACATACGACCCAGGCCCAAAACTAATGACCCGAAACTTAAATAAAACTAGTGCTGCAACTTCAACGAATTTTCTGGCCCTGCTACAGTCTAAATCTGACTTCGACTCCAACATGAAAGTCGTAGCTCTCTCTCTTAGCTTTCCGGCGATTATTAGAACGCCTCAATCGGACTCCTGGAACTCCAGATATGATCGTTTCCGAGCAGACTGCTAATGCTGAAAAATTAATACGAAAAACAAATAAGTGCAAACATAAAATAAAATATAAAAATATATTAAAACAAAAAAATAATTAAAATAAATGGAAGAAATGCTTGAGCACAAACATGGAAGAACGTGCATCAAAATGCACTGATCAAATTCCCCCACACTTGAACTTTTGCACTCCGAGCAAAATGAAAAACAAAACAAAGAAAGCACAAATACATCAACAGTTACTCATCCTGGGCTACAAATCTTCTTCGAGTAAGTTTGCATCGACAGGTACTAATCTTGCACACTAAGGATATCGTAAGAACACTAACCACAGTTATGCAGACATAAGCCTCCTAAATACACAAACCAATTCAAATCATATTATTATACCATAGCCTAACTTACTCATCCTTTTTGCTCTTTTTCATTCAGGCGCAATCACATTAAGCCCGTTATCTCCACACACTTATAGCAAGACGACCGGTTAGTGACTCTGATCCTTTTTTGCACGGGGTTCTGGTACTTACGTGGCATAACCCTTTGTTTACTCAGTTGTAGTTGCGGGGGATCGGACCGTAATCCTCCCTACCAAGTTCAGCACCAGAAACCGCTGAACCAACTAACAAAGAGTTTTGAAAACTTTTTTTTTTTGAAGATTACACAACCGTTGGGTTAAGTGACCGGGTGAGGGTCACCAAACTTAGAAGGTGTATTATCTTTTTCTTTTCTCTTTTTTTTTTTCTTTTTGGAACATTCACTTATATTCATCGGCTTCCCTGCGTAAAGTGTGTGAGAGATGGTGCCGATTGCTGAAATAAACTACTCAAGAGCTGTCAGAGAATGAGAATTTAAGGCTAAAACATAATAAAAAATTAAAATCAATTTCCATATGCAGTAGACTTACGGTGTTAAAACGACACCGATCGTGTGAATTTTTCCAAGTCTCCGCAAACTCGACTCAAATCAGTCTATAGCCTAAAACTTTCAAAACGATGCATATTTATTTATTTATTTAAACTGAAAACAAAACAAGAGAAAATAAAACAAAGAACAAAAGCAAAGAAAATAAATGATTTCCTCCCCCACACTTAAAACAAGCATTGTCCTCAATAAAAAGAACTCAAATATAAAGTAAGAGTGAGAGAAAGGAAAGAACACACCCGAGTATTCAAGGAGGATATGTGATCGCATAAACAACCTTTGCTAGTGAAACCTCTTTTACAATCTCTCCTTCCAAAGTAGGGCTCTCATGGAATAGCCTAATACGGTGTACATTGACCTTGAAATTTATTTTAGTGCCTTCGCCTTTTATTCCAGGATCAAAGAACAATCTCCGAAAAGTAAAAGTGTCGAATGCGCACGTGAAAGTGATGTCATTTATCACAACATCAAAGATCAATGGTTGAAAGGGCTGCCTCACTAATTTTTCTTCATCTGAAAGTGAGATCTTATGCTCATTACATGATGGAATAATATCAAGAATGTCAATCAAAGTCCATCCAATTCCATTTCTATGTTTCTTCAATGATTTCTCTTCATTCTCAAATTCAGTCTTTGATGAATAATTTAAATCTTCAGGAAGTAGTGCAGACTCTAAAGAAGGTGGTTGTTCAACAGATGTTGTGTTTTGGGCAGCCGAGATTTCAAGTTCAACGGCATAAACAACTTCATCGACAACTTCACCTGAAGGAAAAATGTCACCCTGCAAGGCATCATTAATCTCAGCACAAACAACACACATGTTAGTGTCAGTGCAATCAGAACACGAGTAAACATCATCAAAACCAGAAAAAGATGGAAAATTGACAGCTGCAAACAAATCATTATAAGTGTCATCAACAATTTCAGAATCAGGTTTAGGAATGGACTTAACCACCTCTTTATTTTTTTCGGGTGCTGGTTCAACCGATTCAACACTCTTTTCAAAACTCAAGGAAATCGCACTTACATTAGGACCTTTTGGATTCACTACTTTTTGGGAAAGTAGTTGGTTTGATCCTTGAGCTTGTTGTATGACATTCATCAAAGTGGCAAGCTGTCCAATTTGTGTTTGCAAAGTTTGAAGAGTAGAATATATTTGTTGTTGATACTGGAGATTATTTGCAGCCATTTGTTTGACAATATCCTCTAGTGGAGGTCTGGAAGATGCAAAAGTTGTAACTTGGGGAGGGAAGAAACTTTCTAAGAACACTTTTTTGAGATCATTCCAGCTTGTAACAGAATTCGGCTCAAGGTAGTATAACCAATCTTTTGCAGCACCTTGAAGTGAGAACGGGAAGACTCTCAGCTTGATATGGTCTTCTGTTATTCCCTTAGGTCTCAATAATGTAGAACAAACAATCTGGAATTCTTTCAGATGCTTATGTGGATCCTCACCTGTAAGACCACTAAACCTTGGCAACAAGTGTATTAAACCAGATTTCGATTCAAAGGGAACAACAACATCAGCATATTCAATACATAAACCATTATAATTAACATCAAGCGCAGCTAGCTGCCTTAGTGTTCTTTGATCAACCATATTATCAAAATCAAGTTCAGAATCAAAATCAATTAAGCAATGCAGCAACAAATGCGAAAATGCCAACAATGTCCCATAACAGCCATAAACAAATAGAATGAAGGAACACGATTAAAATCTGTTCAGAAAAATATAAAAACACAAAATTTAATCTAATTAGATGAAATAAGAATTTTGAGAATTTTTTTGGATTTTTTCGACACTATGAAAACAGTAAAAAATTCATTAAAAATAGAAAAACGATGAATTTGGCAATTTTTGATCGAATTCCCTTACTCTACTAGAGTAAGGGAGTATTGATCACACGATTTTTCTACTTCCAGTAGGCAAAAACTTTTTACAATCGAACACAAGTTTTTCAAAAACTGAATTTTTTTGACTCTAAACGCGGATTGGCCAAAATCGTGAGGAAACTACTGCCTAAACGCATGAACACTAAATCTAAGACTCTAAAATTAGTTAATAATAACAAGAATCCCCGGCAACGGCGCCAATTTGATCCGCTGTCGCGCGGGTCAAAAACGAGTTGTTTAGTATAAAAGCAGTACAGCGACAGTTGACTCGAAATATCGTTCTCAAAAGGATTCTTGATTTTTATTAACTAAAAGCTAAATCGATTTAGGGGGGGTTTGGTTTGGTCGGAAAAAAATGATTATCAAAAGTGATTATGAAAATAAGCTGTTTTGAAATAAGTGATTATAACAGGTTAATCTACCGATTCTACTTCCAACTTATCATTGATTATTACAATTTCAATTCCCTAAGCGGTACCAATTCCTATTCGATTGCAATATTGATGAAACAAGCGTCGACAATACTACACGAGTTATGTTCCTAATCACCGAATTAAGCAAACGGTTCACCGAATTAAGCAAACGGTTATCGATAGCGCGAATTAACGAATAAGCTAAGTTTAAACGCGATTAAAGTAAGGAACATGCATCAATCGAATTAAATCCAATATATTCTATAAGAACGAATTAAGCAAACGAAATCATATAACAAATTGGAAAGGAACTGAATTAAATTGAAAGTAATAATAACCTCAAAGTTTTGTGGAATTCGAATTCGGCAGATTAGCCCTTAGGATTAGTTCTCCATTACAGGATCGTCAAAAGCTTGGAGAATTTCGTGAATGGAAGATCGTGAACAGTGTTTCGTGGCTGCTACCCTAAGGGGAAATAGTACAACCCGTTTTACAAACCAACTGGGTCAAACATACGACCCAGGCCCAAAACTAATGACCCGAAACTTAAATAAAACTAGTGCTGCAACTTCAACGAATTTTCTGGCCCTGCTACAGTCTAAATCTGACTTCGACTCCAACATGAAAGTCGTAGCTCTCTCTCTTAGCTTTCCGGCGATTATTAGAACGCCTCAATCGGACTCCTGGAACTCCAGATATGATCGTTTCCGTGCAGACTGCTAATGCTGAAAAATTAATACGAAAAACAAATAAGTGCAAACATAAAATAAAATATAAAAATATATTAAAACAAAAAAATAATTAAAATAAATGGAAGAAATGCTTGAGCACAAACATGGAAGAACGTGCATCAAAATGCACTGATCACCTAGCCACTTTTTCTTTAGAGTCTATATTCTAGTAGTTTAGATTGTTTTCAACAGCCTTTATTAATATATAAATTAGGTATTTTTGGTGCAAAATTCTATAAACTAATTCAATATTTCAAGTGTAAAAGTTTTGCTAAAGTCCCGCATCAATTAGGAATGAGAAAAATTGTTGATTTTATAAAAGGCGTGATTTATACTTCAATTGTCTTAAATTTTGGTGGATATGTTGTGTCAATTGTCTCTTGAAAGGGTGGATATGTAGTGTCAAAGGTCTCTTGAAACCATATTCTACCATCAAGTTTTTCGATTCTTTCGCACATTTTTAAAAAAGTTTCTTTTGATCCCGTTGATTGCAAATTTTATCACTTTCAACAAATAAATGTGTGATCCATTTAACTCTTAAAGTTAGATTGTTTTTCATTTTTAGTTGATATGTTTATTAATTCTAGTTACAAATAGTATCTTATAACTCTTGAGAATTCAAATTATAACGTTTTACAAAAATAAATATAAATATAAGTATATTAAAAATATGAAAAGTTATATATATATATATATATATATATATATATATATATATATATATATATATATATATATATCTTATCTTAATATATATAAATTTATGGTTGTCACAATGACAACTCTAACTACGTCTCATCTTGATAGTCACGTGTCATTAATAGTCAATTGAATATACATGTTAAATAAAATGTGGTGGTCAGATAATCATACAAACATGTATAATATTAAAAGACCTACAAATTGATTTTAAGAATATCTGGATCCATTGAGAAAATTCTTATTGGCAGTAATCGTGAAAGTTGGGAGTCAAATAAAGAATACCTAATGGCTTGTGTGGTTCTTCCTAATGCCGATACTCCTAATTCCTTAAATACTCTTCAGATGGGAATGATTGATTATTTGCTTGTGTATGATATATTGGGGATCATAGCCTATTTATCTGAGTCAACTAATCCACCACCTTGTACCCATGCTTCTTGATAAGCTTCAGAAACTCACTAGTATTTTCATTAGATATTGTCCTATTGTAGAGGTCTTGCCCTTTGTTATGGTTTGATACCTGTTAGAACAAGATTTGTTCTGATCAATTATCTTAGTTTTGATGATAACAATAATATGAATTTTGCTTAAGATAATATGGTACTCTAATCCAATGCAATTTCCTTTTCAGGAAATATATAAAGAGTATGCATAATTCAGCGCTCAGAAGCTTTGTCTCAAAGGGTTCAGCATGCAACATCAGAACATGGTCTGGCAAGACATCAGAAGATGGTCGAAGCAGAATCAGAACATGGGTCTATGGAAGCATCAGAAGAACATGAGATCAGAAGCACTGAAGTTCTGATGGTATCACGCTCAGAAGCACTTCAAGGTCAGAAGATCAGAAGATGCTATGCACCAAGCTGTTTGACTCTGATGATATTCAAACGTTGTATTCACAAACATCAGATCAGAAGGAAGTACAAGTGGCAGGCTACGCTGACTGACAAAAGGAACGTTAAAAGCTATTAAAGGCTACGTCAGTAGACACAGCGTGAACAAGGCTCGAGGTAGTTGACAAAAGCGGATAACATTAAATGCGATGCTGTACGGAACACACAAAGCATTAAATGCACTCAACGGTCATCTTCTCCAACGCCTATAAATATTAAGTTCTGATGAGAAGCAAGGTTAACGATTCTGCACAAAACCAACTCATATTAACTTGCTGAAACGCTGTTCAAATCAAAGCTCAGAATCTTCATCTTCATCAAAGCTCACTACATTGCTGTTGTAATATTTTAGTGAGATTAAGCTTAAACGTTAAGAGAAATATCACAGTTTGTGATTATAGCTTTTAAGAAGCAATTGTAATACTCTTAGAATTGATTACATTAAGTTGTAAGGAACTAGAGTGATCGTGTGGATCAGTATACTTTAGGAAGTCTTAGAGGTTATCTAAGCAGGTTGTAACTAGAGTGATCGTGTGGATCAGAATACTCTAGAAAAGTCTTAGAGGGTATCTAAGCAGTTGTTCCTGGAGTGATCAGTGTGTGATCAGAAGACTCTGGAAGACTTAGTTGCTGACTAAGTGGAGAACCATTGTAATCCGTGCGATTAGTGGATTAAATCCTCAGTTGAGGTAAATCATCTCTGCGGGGGTGGACTGGAGTAGTTTAGTTAACAACGAACCAGGATAAAAATAACTGTGCAATTTATTTTTATCTGTCAAGTTTTTAAAGCTACACTTATTCAAACCCCCCCTTTCTAAGTGTTTTTCTATCCTTCAATTGGCATCAGAGCGCCGGTTCTAAGGTGCAAGCACTTAACCGTGTTTAGAAAAGATTCAGGAAGAGAAAAACGCTTCAGTAAACGATGGTTGATGAAACTGCAAAGTCTACACCTGCATCTACATCTGGCTCTGCTGAGCAACACAACGGTAACAATGGTTATACTAGACCGCCGGTATTTGATGGTGAAAATTTTGAATACTGGAAAGATAAACTGGAAAGTTACTTTCTTGGTCTAGATGGTGATCTATGGGATCTTCTGATGGATGGTTACAAACATCCAGTAAATGCCAGTGGCGTAAAGCTGACAAGGCAAGAAATGAATGATGATCAGAAGAAGCTTTTCAGGAATCATCATAAATGCAGAACTGTTTTGCTGAATGCTATCTCTCATGCTGAGTATGAGAAGATATCTAACAGGGAAACGGCCTATGACATATATGAGTCCTTGAAAATGACTCATGAAGGAAATGCTCAAGTCAAGGAGACTAAAGCTCTTGCTTTAATCCAGAAGTATGAAACCTTCAAGATGGAGGATGATGAAGACATTGAAAAGATGTTTTCAAGATTTCAAACTCTTACTGCTGGATTGAGAGTTCTTGACAAGGGATACACCAAGGCTGATCACGTAAAGAAGATCATCAGAAGCTTACCCAGAAGATGGGGTCCTATGGTGACTGCATTCAAGATTGCAAAGAATCTGAATGAAGTTTCTCTGGAAGAGCTTATCAGTGCCTTGAGAAGCCATGAAGTAGAGCTGGACGCAAATGAGCCTCAAAAGAAAGGTAAGTCTATTGCATTAAAATCCAATATCAAGAAATGCACTAACGCTTTTCAGGCTAGAGAAGAAGATCCTGAAGAATCAGAATCTGAAGAAGAAGATGAACTGTCCTTGTTCTCCAGAAGGCTAAATCAACTCTGGAAAACCAAGCAAAGGAAGTTCAGAGGCGTCAGAAGTTCAAAGAAATTTGAACGTGGAGAATCTTCTGATGACAGAAGATTTGACAAGAAGAAGGTCATGTGTTATGAATGCAATGAGCCTGGACACTTCAAGAATGAATGTCCAAAACTTCAAAAGGAAAATCCCAAGAAGAAGTCTCATAAGAAGAAAGGTCTTATGGCAACCTGGGATGAGTCAGAAGATGATTCAGATTCTGAAGATGAGCAGGCTAACTGTGCGCTGATGGCGACAGAAGATGACGGATCAGAATCTACATCAGAATCAGATTCTGAAGAGGTATTTTCTGAACTTACTAGAGATGAGTTAGTTTCCGGTCTAACTGAACTTCTGGAATTCAAGTCTCAGATTAGTCTCAAATACAAAGAGCTGAAAAAGCTATTTGAATTTGAAACAAAGAAGCTTGAGTTGGAAAATTCTGAATTAAAAGAAAAACTTTTAAAATTATCCAATAATGTTGGATCTCCTTCTGACTCAGAAAAATCCACTCCTAGTCTAAACCATATTCTGAAAGAATATGATTTAAGTTTCAGGAAGTTCTTATCTAGAAGTATTGGCAGAAGTCAGCTAGCTTCTATGATATATGCTGTGTGTGGAAACAAAAGAGTTGGCATTGGTTTTGAGGGTGAAACCCCATACAAACTTGAACCTGTTGATGAAATGAAATTCACATACAAGCCATTGTATGATCAGTTCAAGTATGGCCACTCCCATGATATTAGGCACACTTCACATGCTCAAAGTTTTCACATAACACACACCAAAAAGCATGTGACACAACCTAGGAAATATCATGAAACTCACATTAAAAATTATCATGCTGTTCCTCCTATTGCTTACAATGTTAAACCCAAGTTCAATCAGAACTTGAGGAGAACTAACAAGAAAGGACCCAAGAAGATGTGGGTACCTAAGGATAAGATTATTCCTATTGCAGATATCCTTGACTGCAAAAAGGACAAAGCACAACATGTCATGGTACCTGGACTCTGAATGCTCACGACACATGACAGGAAGAAGGTCTATGTTCCAAGACCTGGTGCTTAAGTCTGGAGGAGAAGTCAAGTTTGGAGGAGATCAGAAGGGCAAGATAATTGGCTCTGGAACTATAAAGTCTGATTGTGATATTGATATATCAGAAGTTGTTGAGCCAAGAAGCAACGCATCAGAAGCAGAGCTTCTCAGAAGCAAAGAATCGGAAGATCAAGTATCAGCTTCTCTGGAGAATCTAAGCATTTCTGAAGAACCATCTGTCAGAAGATCATCCAGACTCGTCTCTGGTCATTCAGAAGATGTCATTCTTGGAAAGAAGGATGATCCAATCAGAACAAGAGCATTCCTTAAGAACAATGCAGACTGTCAATTAGGTCTTGTATCTTTGATCGAGCCAACTTCTGTTGATCATGCTCTAGAAGATCCAGACTGGATAATTTCCATGCAAGAAGAATTGAATCAGTTTACAAGGAATGATGTTTGGGATCTTGTTCCTAGACCAGATGGATTCAATATAATAGGTACAAAATGGGTCTTCAGAAACAAGACCAGAATGAGAAGATGAGAAGTTCTTATGTATGGGTTTCTTCTGAAATAGATTTTGTTTTAAGAAGTTCTGATTGAAATCAATTAGAAATTGTGATTCAGTTATTACTAACGTTTCATTGTCTAAGATGTTTCAGAATCTCTTTAAGAGCAAAACAGCTGTAACTGGCTATCCAGATGGTAAACACGTGTTCACTATTCCTGGACAAGCGTGCGTGCAGTTGAGGGGACGTCTACGTAGGTAACTGTGCAAATCACGTCTTTTGTCATTATTATCTCTCCTCATGTCACGTAACATTAAATGCTTTTCATCATTTACTCTCTTTCAGTTTTCTTTTTATATTCTTCAAACGTTTCTTTTCCCTCTTATATTTTCTCTCAATTTGCATTCAGTTTCTTTTTCGTTCTCGCTCTTTGCACTCATATCATAAACCCTAGCAGTTTCCAATATCTGCAACTTCATCATGAATCCACCGTCAAGCTCTGGAAATCAAGATAATGATCGGAAACAAAAGAGAAAGGCAACTGCTGAACCAGAAACCAAACCTAAAAGAGTAAGGATCACCTATGACCCTCTCAAAGTGTATCAACCTCTTGACGGTACCCCTCAATCACCTCCCTCTTCAAAGACCTCCACCACCTCTTCCTCCTCATTCATCCTCTCGGAACCACCTTCTTCACCATCTGATATCTCCTCTCCTTCAACTCATCCATCAGATATTTCTTCATCTCTCTCACACCCTTTTCCCACCAGAACACCTAATCCCTATAGTGTTGTTCTTCCCGACTCCAGGTTCACTGTCAACCCTCCAACCCCTTCCACTCAATCATATCTGGAGCTTTTACATTCTGATGTAAATGGCTGGTTGGAGATTCTGGGTGCTGCTCACCTTAACCATCTGGATGAGTATGCTACAAGCAACCTCTGGGATACCTTTCGTCAGGATTTTCTGGTTAGGGCTACAGACACTCAGAGAAGGATCATGTCTGAAGCTCCTGGTATTCGTGGTCTTCGGTTGGAAGTTGGTGAAAGCAGCCATCACCATCTCATCAGGAACAGAAGTGTTCTTGAGAAGAAGATACCTGCAGATGAGGTGGAAGAAGAAAATCTCTGCAGAGACATCGTGGTGTGGAAACCATGGTTTCCTGTGCTGACTGGAGATTTTCAGTGGCTGTTTAACTGGTTCAGAATGAACCCTTCTGAAAAAGCACCTCACATGGTTTTTCCAGTAGTGGTTTATCCTGCTGAAGTTGCTGGTCCTACTCCTCCAACAAACCTAGCAGCTATTCTTCAAGCGCTGGAAGATGGAACTTCTGAGCTGCCTGAACCAGAATATGCTAAGGCTACTTCTGAGTCAGACTCAGATGAGGAAATGGAAGATGCACAAGCTGAAGATCTTCCAGAAGATCACCCTGCTGAGATTGCTGTCCCTTTTGGCAGAAATACTGGTGCCTCCTCTTCTGGTGAAACCTCAGCTCTGATGGAGACCTTGGAAGCTCTTCATCAGAATCAAGCTATGCTGGCTTCTCGTTTGGACGCGCAAGAAGTAGCCAATGCTGAGTTTCGCTCCTTCATGGCAAGGCAAACTACAAGCACTGACGGGATTCATGATGTTCTGGCGCGAATTTTGCGTAGGCTAGGATCTTAGTCCTTTGGTCTTTGTAGTTTTCTTTCCTTGTTGCATCTGTTTTCCTGCATTCTTCTCATGTAATCTTTTTTGATTATCAAATGAAAAGTTTCTTTGTTTTTACATTCCAGTGATTTTATTGGTCGTGTTATTCATCTGAATTTTTTTTTTGAAATATTCTTTTTGATGTTATGACAAAAAGGGGGAGAAAGATAAATGATAAATGATTTGATTAATCTATCAGTTGCTGGGTAAAGCTCCCACACATTTACTAACAAGAACTGCAAGTTCTATATGGTTTAAGTGTTTTGCAGGTATAAAGAAGTGAAGAGAATCTTCAAAGCAAACACAAGAAGCAAAACCATAAGAAGTGTTATTCTGTAAAAGAATAAACTCATGGAAACTGAAGCAAGCTGAGTGCTATCAAGCTTCAGAAATCAGAAGCAAGAAAGAAGAATGAATCAGAAGCACTGATAATAGAATTTGATCCATTTTTGTCTATTTGCTCTGACAAAATTCTATTTGCTCTGATAACATTATTTTAGCCTATATGGCTCTGATACATATCATGTGTTCTAATATACATTTTATGTTCTGACTCGTTCATGCTGACTTTTGTCGTTTAGTTTTTGTTCTGTAACATTTCAGGATGTAGAGATGCTCTGATGATGCTCTGGTACATTCAACAATGTTCTGATACAAATCTAGCATGAAGTGAGGTTGGTAGAAATTCAAAGCTCTGAAGCTATCCGAGGGAAGCAGAAATCAGAAGCTGTGAATGTTCTAAAGATCCAGAAAACTCAAGTTCTGAAGCTGTCCTAAATGGAAGCAGAAATCAGAAGCTGTGAATGTTCTGAAGATCAAAGAAATTCAAGTTCTGAAGCTGTCCTAGAAGGAAGCAGAAATCAGAAGCTGTGAATGTTCTGAAGATCAAAGAAATTCAAGTTCTGAAGCTGTCCTAGATGGAAGCAGGAATCAGAAGCTGTGAGTGTTCTAGGGATCTAAAGAAATTCTAGTTCTGAAGCTGTCCAATGGAAGCAGAAGTCAGAAGCTACGAATTCTCTGAAGACAGAAGCTTATGTGATCGTCTCTACCGAAATAATCAGGGAAGTCTTTTATTAAAGTTCTTCGAGTATTTATTTCAGGGGGAGATTATTTATCTCAGGGGGAGATTGTTAATCTCAGGGGGAGACATATTCATATGCTTATGCTATAGCTGTGTAATTTGTCTTTTGCCGTCTGCTCTTTCTGATCGCAAATTCATATCATTTATATATGTTTTTGTCATCATCAAATAGGGGGAGATTGTTAGAACAAGATTTGTTCTGATCAATTATCTTAGTTTTGATGATAACAATAGTATGAATTTTGCTTAAGATAATATGGTACTCTAATCCAATGCAATTTCCTTTTCAGGAAATATATAAAGAGTATGCATAATTCAGCGCTCAGAAGCTTTGTCTCAAAGGGTTCAGCATGCAACATCAGAACATGGTCTGGCAAGACATCAGAAGATGGTCGAAGCAGAATCAGAACATGGGTCTATGGAAGCATCAGAAGAACATGAGATCAGAAGCACTGAAGTTCTGATGGTATCACGCTCAGAAGCACTTCAAGGTCAGAAGATCAGAAGATGCTATGCACCAAGCTGTTTGACTCTGATGATATTCAAACGTTGTATTCACAAACATCAGATCAGAAGGAAGTACAAGTGGCAGGCTACGCTGACTGACAAAAGGAACGTTAAAAGCTATTAAAGGCTACGTCAGTAGACACAGCGTGAACAAGGCTCGAGGTAGTTGACAAAAGCGGATAACATTAAATGCGATGCTGTACGGAACACGCAAAGCATTAAATGCACTCAACGGTCATCTTCTCCAACGCCTATAAATATGAAGTTTTGATGAGAAGCAAGGTTAACGATTCTGCACAAAACCAACTCATATTAACTTGCTGAAACGCTGTTCAAATCAAAGCTCAGAATCTTCATCTTCATCAAAGCTCACTACATTGCTGTTGTAATATTTTAGTGAGATTAAGCTTAAACGTTAAGAGAAATATCACAGTTTGTGATTATAGCTTTTAAGAAGCAATTGTAATACTCTTAGAATTGATTACATTAAGTTGTAAGGAACTAGAGTGATCGTGTGGATCAGTATACTCTAGGAAGTCTTAGAGGTTATCTAAGCAGGTTGTAACTAGAGTGATCGTGTGGATCAGAATACTCTAGAAAAGTCTTAGAGGGTATCTAAGCAGTTGTTCCTGGAGTGATCAGTGTGTGATCAGAAGACTCTGGAAGACTTAGTTGCTGACTAAGTGGAGAACCATTGTAATCCGTGCGATTAGTGGATTAAATCCTCAGTTGAGGTAAATCATCTCTGCGGGGGTGAACTGGAGTAGTTTAGTTAACAACGAACCAGGATAAAAATAACTGTGCAATTTATTTATATCTGTCAAGTTTTTAAAGCTACACTTATTCAAACCCCCCCTTTCTAAGTGTTTTTCTATCCTTCAATACCTCCTTTCCTTTCAATGCTTCAACAACCACCTCATTAGCTCCCTTTCTGAGTTGCTCAAGAGCAAAGACTCGACCACTACAGGTCATTCCACTGCCCCCTGTGACGTTAGTGACATCAGTTTCCATGGTCTCAACTGGATCTTTTAGCAAGATTTCCCTACTACCATTCACATGGTCTGTGACATTATAGTTCCATGGTACCACCTTAGTACTTTCGTAAGAAAAAGGTGATGGGATTTGGATGAAAATTCGTTGTACCCCACTTACAACTTGTTTGACGCCTTCTTTACAATATAGAATTTCACGGGGTCTTAGGAATCCCTGATTTTGTTGTCACGCGATTCTATCTTTAACACGTCAACATCATCTTTTGTACTGTTGATTTATACTATGCCTTGGTCCATCAGATCTTAAAGGCGCCTTTTGAAACCTTCACACTCGCTTGGGTTAGAAACACATTTTCACACTTATTATGAACTTCCTCGACCAAACCCAACTTGCTTAATTCAGCGTGAACCACCATCAGAGGAGTTTTCACACCCTATACCCTTTTGACCATACATTGATCTGCGTGTCTTTCCAAAGTATTGACAAAGGGACCCCTTTGGCTTGGGAAATGGTTGCTTTTCACATATGGACCACCTTCCTTATAAGTCAACCACTTAGCATCAATCAATTCATGTACTTTGATTTTAAAAGCTCTACACTCCTCAATTAAGTTCCATATTGCTCTATCGAGATATTCACACTTAGCATTTAGGTTATACCATTTTGGGAATGGTGGTTCCATGAGTTTCATTGGCATGTGGCACCATTGAGTTCTAGATCAGATGAGGTCACAATTGACTATATGACACAAAAATAGGATCACGATGTAGATATTTATTTTATTGGTTACTCACATACCTATACTGGTTTTGATTTTGAGTTTGATTCCACTGACCTTCCTGAGAAACAAAGGATTGTTGATAAGGAGACCTTGGGGGTAACGACGGTGGATATGAGATTGGTGATGATGCAACAATATATGGATATGGAAAGTAGGGTATTGGATGCAGTGGTTGTTGAAAACTTGGGGGCCGAGGATATTTTGACGATAGATGGTAAGAACTTTCAGGATTTTCCATTACAACATTTGTCTCTCCTTCCTTCTTCTTTTGGAATGTTAGGGGAAATCAAAACAAAGAAATCAAAATCGGTTTTTTTTTTGTGTGTAGTGGTAGTGGAAATACGTATGGATAATGGAGCAACATTCATTCCTCAAAATGGTGAGAAGATACAACAACCTTTAAAGTGATATTTGGACTAAACCAAAAATAAAATTTTATCCTTTATTTATAGGATTGGTAAAAAAATATAAAAAGAAATAAATAAAGTTATTAAAGACAAACACTTGGTGTTTGTCTTTATTTTTTCTCTCATTTTTAATAAATAATAAATAAATGATAAAAAAATGAAATAGGTAACAAAAGGTTAACTTGCTAATTAAATTTTTTTAATTATTAAAAAAATTAATTTAAAATAATAGAAATTATCATAACAAATAAACGCAATAAATAACAATTTTTTTTAGACAAAATTAAGGTAGTACATTAAGACCATGAGAGTGATGATTTAATAATGTGTGCGCCTTTTTCCCAATATTTTAAACTATGATGAAAAATGTTTCATCGGTGTATCTAGATGAAAGGGGTCAGAATATGATCTAAGAAATATGGTAACATTTGGTCGAACCATCACCTAAATTAAAATATCTTCTTTAGTGTACTTTCTAAATAAGCAATTTGATATGTAGGTTTTTTTTAATCAAGATATATTAATAGAACAAAAGTTCATAACGAAATTACAAAGAGACGGTCGCAACCGCGGGGAAAATTACCCACCAATTGAAACCTAACTTAAGAAAAACAAAGGGTTTTTTTCAAACTCATAAAAGTTACAATTGACGTGAGCAATATTCCCAATAAAAGCTCACCTCCAAACTAACGCTTTAACATCCCAACCGACATCCCGAGAATTCCAAACAAAATTCTTGAAAATAATTCTATTCATATACAACCACAACGTCCATAGGGTTGCCAACCAAACACCCCCCAACTTTCCTCTTTATACTTTCTTTCTATTACAAAACGAGTGCCATTTCCAAAAACTCTCTTTAAAATCCCCCGCTTTGTAATCCAACAATCCTATCCATCTAGCAATATCCCTCCATGATTCATCCGCCATCCGACAAAGAAGAAGAGAATGGATAGAAGATTTGCCAAAATCATCACAAAAAACACAACTTAAATTCGGAGGAGAAAAAGAGATACCTCGACAAGCAAGCGAATCTTTTATAGGTAATATATTTAGAAAACACCTACAACCAAAATCTTTACATTTTAAAGGAACACCGATCTTCCAAAGAAACTAAAAAACAAAGTCGAAGCGATTAGGAGGACCGTTAAAAGCATACCTAGAGCAAATAGCTTCGTAACACGGGGAAACCGTGAAACGAAGGAAACGAAGCTGGTCCGTCAGCCTCCAACAAGGCACATCAGGTGCGCTATCCAGCAAAGGACCGGGCTGCTGTCTCGACAGAAGAGGCAGCTCCGCTGCTGTCCTGACTTCGAACACGGGCAGAATTGGAATGCCAAAGTCGCTCCAATGCCAAACCCCATCGATCTAACCTCCCATACCGGCAATGGAAACATCCTGTAAACGGGAAATGGAAAAAAGAAAAGAAAACAACAATTTAATAGATCCCTCTTTCAACCAAGAGGAATACCAAAAAGAAGTAGAAAATCCATCACCGACTCGGAAGAACAAATTATCTCCAAAAAAATCCTTCGGAATTCTCTTCTCTAAAGAGAGGATATCCGACCACCATATAGACTTAGAACTATACTTTGGAAAAATTCCACCTTTATCGGCTACCCGAAGCTTTATGTCTCCGTAACGCGCTTTCAACACGGCGTACCATAAAGAATTGGAACCTTTCAAAATCCTACACCTCCATTTTAGAAGGAGGGCCAAGTTAAAATCCTCCAACCTCCTTAAACCAAGACCACCCTGTCATACCCCAAAATTTGCCCACCACATTTTTATACTCAAGCTCATTTGAATATCAGAAGCTCAAGACTTGACTGACTGTACACTCTCCTAAACAACAGCCCTCCAACTAGGGTTTTGCCTTTCTCAAAGAAAAGTCAGGTTCTGATACCTCCAATGGACTCCATGGCCTCTCATATAATTCAAAGTATCCTCATGCCAAGTCTCAAACCCTGATTCAAAAGATTGCTTATTCAATGGCCCAAACGGTCAATAATCGACTGGTTGACCTAAAAGTCAAACTATGGTCAAATCACAGTCAAAATTTCCGATTTTTGGTCAACATCAACATTTTAATGTTAGATTCATCATTTGATCAAAGGTTGATCATGATCCATCAAGAAAATCTCCAAAACCATCGAAAACCTAAGTTTCTAAATTAGGGTTTTTAAGGAGAAAGTCAACCCAACTTTGTCAGCCATAACTTTCACACGGAACATCAGAAATTTCCCATCCAAAGCTCATTTTGAAGGAAATTGAATTCTCTACAATTTTTCCTCTCATAAGCCAAGGCCAGAAATGCACCATTTAAGAGACATGGATCAATACATTATAGGTCTTTTTGAAAGCCAATGAAAAGTCATCTTTTCGAAAAGAATGGTACGTGAACATGATAAACTCAATAGAGATGAAACCAAAAGGAGGTTTTAGAGGACATCTTGAGATTTCTAAAATGGTCAAGAACACCTTCATAGGGTTAAAATCGAGAGAGATATGCATGGTTGAAGTTGAGCAATTTTCAAGAAACGCATGAAAACCTAATTGAGTAATTTTGCGTTTTTGAATCAATGGGCCTATGTTTTGGATTCCAAGCACATGTATAATCTACAAAAGGGCCTACAAAACCATCCTTATATTTTTGGCATTTTTATTTCTATTTATTTGAATTTTATTCATTTAAATGACAAATAAATCAAGTAAAAAACCAAAAATAAAGAATTAAATCATGGGATTTTATTTTGGATCATATGAAAGCCCAAGAAACACCATGAGAACCATTGAATTTCGTTGATGGAGAATTTGGAATTTTATTTTACTTATTTTTTTATTTTTATTTAATTTAAATCAAAGAAAAATAAGATAAATTCAAACTAATGAATGATTTGATTTCCTCAATCACAAAGCCATTCTTGGGGTTCATGTAAATCAAATATTTTAATTTAAAGAAGATTGGATCAATTATAGAAAGGTTTCATGTTGATTTTTCAATCAAATTTCCTTCAATTTTTCTCTCACCAATCTTATGATTCAAATATATATTTTCAACCCTAATTTCATGGTCTATATAAACCCAAACAAATTCTGCATTAGGGGACACGAAGACTTGCCTCAAGAATCTCTTTAAAAACCTCACAAAAAGATCAAAACTAGGGCACGCATAAAACAAATTCTCATCCATGTTCAATCGATCCCAAGCAGTGCATCTTCCTCCTTGATAACTCAGGAAGTCGTATCACTCAACATACATTCCCGGAGCACGTGGAGAAGCGTTGTATCACTCAAGCACGGTTTGCACAATTCTGGAATCTGAATCTTTAATTTCGTGCCATTTAAATTGATTTTATACATTCATATGTGTTCATATTATAGTTTAGAGTCAATTTGATGCCCTGTTTGTGAGCTTTAACGCATGAATCTCAACTCACCATTGTTAGGGCACCGTGAACAAAACTATTCGTTCTCCATGATACGGCCCCTTTAAGACCAAAACGAGGATTCCATTCAACTCCAAGCTTGCTAATTAGTAGTTATGTATTGCTATATTCTTGTGTTTGAATCGTTCTTGCAGGTTTTAAAAAGTTCCAGAAATCACTGCGAAATCCGCAGGTAAAGTCATGGGAATTTCCGCAGGAAATTCCGCAGGAGCCGTGGATGAAGAAGATGAATAGTGCCCAGGAGAAAGAGGGTTCACGCGTGGCTTCTGCACGCAATGTTATTGTCCAGTCAATATTTGTTTCCTCTCTCCTCATGCGTGTGTTGGTCTGGTTGGTTGGTCAAAGATTCAAAAACCTCTCTCCATCCAGGATTGGCCGAGCGTGCAACAAGGGGTCCCACTCTCTCAGCATTTGACTTCTCCAATATTCTATTGTGTATTGAATATATTCTTTTTGAGTTATAATTTTGACAACTAACTTGTACAGTTCAAATGGCAAAGTCTAAGAACCAATCCATGTGCGTGGTTCGATCCCTGAGGAGGGTCACCCAATTTATTTATTTTTATGATTCGGCGCTCACGCCCAACACTGGCCCATCGTACACCCCCTTCCATCTCACCGTCAGATCAATCACGAGACCAGATCGAAGGGTCTGAAGTTGATGCTTTATGGTACACCTACAGAGGCCAACAACACCTGATCAGGCACGCCTTTCTTTGCTTTCTTTACTGTTTGTTTTTGTTTTGTTTTTTAATTCATTCAACTAACCACTAATTTTAGAGTTAAGTTTAACTAATCAACATGTTTTTTATTAACTCAATTTAGAATAATTATAACTTTAAGTTAATTAGGTTATCCGTTCAATCAAAAACATTAGTTTTTAGGTTTTAATTAGACCAATTTTAACATAGTTATTTTAATTAGGTTTTAATTAATTTTAGGCTAATAGTTTTAGGCTTAATAATTGTAATTAATTTTTTTTTTTAATTTTAATTTTAATTTTAGGTTTACAAATTAGGTTTAGCCTTTAATTTCAACAACCATAGATAACCTTAGAAATCTTTAGGTAGGTGTTGTCCGTCAACTAGGATTTTACCCTTAGGTTTTTTTTAGCCATTAACTTTTAAGGTTTAGGTTTATCCTTTTAATTAAATATTAAATTTCTTCAAACGCGATTTTCTTCTCACCTCATGCTCCAATGATTGTCGAATGCTTTTATTTAATTTTTTTTGCCTTTATTTAGCTTTTATCTAATTTTTTTGCCTTTATTTAATCTCCGCCTTTATTTAATTTCTGCTTTTATTTTTGCCTTTATTTTATGCTATTTTTTTATTTAATTTCTGTTATTTAAATATTAGAAAGTGTATAGGTTGCCTATTCAATTTTGATGTAATAGTAATTAGGACCTTTTATTTTCTGCCTTTTAAATTCCGCCTTTATTTTTCTGCATTAACAGTGTTTATTGTAATAGCGTAGTGTTTATTGTAATAGCGTAGATTTTTTAACTGTTTATCATAACTGTTGTGGTTAATAAATTAGGGAGTGCAAACCATGAACTGGATCTAGAATGAAGAACTTTACAAGATAAATGTAATCGAAGTTAACCACGTGATTGTGCACCCACACACCTTTAGGGTAATCCTTCTGGTTGCCTTGTTGCCTTATTGATAATACCTTAAAATAGTCAAGTCCCTCGATTCCGAGGATACCCAAAGCAAAGGTTGCCTTAATCATTGAAATCATCTAGTCCCTTGAAGTTGCCTCGGTAAAAGATGATTGTCCCAATTGCTAAGGTATCCTCGCATGATGCCTAAAAAGATTAATGACTATTATATCCTTCCCTTAGACTACCTTCCCTCTTTATGGTAGGGACAGTCTTGTGGCGAACGATAACTTCGATGACCCTTCAACATCCAATTGAAAGGCTTCCTGCCCTCTCAAGGTATGGATAGACCCTTTTGCCCGAAAGACTAAAAGAATAATTTTTCTAACTTAGGGTAGTTGCTATTAATTGCTTGCTCTTCTTTTCAAATTCAAATTCAAATCTATTTTTCTCACTCTTTTCAAATACTTTCAAAACAAGGCTACGCTTATTTACAAGCTAAAGTCCTTAACGAATCTTTTTCTATTCACACTCTACATTTCAAACATTTTTGAAAACAAAAGTGAGCTAAGCAATTAAGAGCCCATGGATAACCATGGATGCAAAGGGTGTCTTACACCTTCCCTTTGTATAACCTACCCCCCGAACTCAAAATTTCTTTTAAAAGGTTTTTTTCGGTTCTTTTAGCCTTTCTATAAATTGGATAAAATAAAAGTCGGTGGCGACTCTTGCTTACCGCGACATTTCAATAAAGTCAGTTCACCGTATTACACACCCCTATCAACCGGACGAAAAATATTATCCCAACTAATCCAATGAATACTTATTTATATCCTCCATCCCACCCCAAAGGAAGTTGCTTTGAATATTATTAATCTCGTGAATAACCTTCTTCGGAGCCTTGTAGAAAGAGAAGGTAAAAATAGGTAAACTTCCAAGAACTGACTTCAAAAGAGTTAATCTCCCTCTTAAACTAAGCCACCTACCTTTCCAAGAAAGTAACCACTTTCTAATACTCTCCACCAACAGCATACACACGTTCACCTTTATAGGATTGATACCAATTCGAATACCAAGAAAGGTGAACTCCTTCGGTTCCAATCTCCAAGCAAGGAAATTAGAAGCAACTTCCAAAAAATGAGAGTTAACATTAACCCCAATAAGCTTACTCTTATTAAAATTAATCCCGAGCCCCGAAACTAGCTCAAAAGCTCTCAAAACTGCTTTAATAGACCAAAGGTAATTCCAACTACCATCCCCTACCAATAACGTATCATCCGCAAATTGAAGCACATCCATAAAATAATTGCCTTTCACTCTACAACCCACAAAATCACCATTCTCCACCGCTTTGTTCACTAAAACTTTTAGCCCTTCTGCTACTATAACAAAAAGAAAAGGGGAAAGAGGGTCACCTTGCCGAAGCACCTTTTCCACCACAAATTCTCTAGAAGAACTACCATTAACTAGAACCGACATCTTGCTAGAAAAAATCAACGCCTCCATCCACTTCATCCAAACCTCCCCAAATCCCATCTTCTTCATCATATACTTAAGATAATTCCAATTCACTTTGTCATAAGCCTTCTCGAAGTCCACCTTAAAAAGAAGACAATCATTCTTCTCTCTAGAGACGAAGTCCAAAAACTCATTAGAAACAAGAACCCCGTCTAACAATTGTCTACCCGAGACAAAAGCACTTTGACTATTGGAAATGATAGAATTCAACACCCTTTTAATCCTCCCCGCCAATAATTTAGACATAATCTTATAAATACACCCCACCAAACATACCGGCCTATAATAGTCTAATCCTAAAGGATTAGATTCTTTAGGAATCAAGGTGATAAAAGAGTAAGTGATGGCTTTGGGCAAAATCGCTCCCGAATGAAAATCATGGAAACAAGAAATGAAATCCTCCTTCAAAAAAGACCAACCATTCTTCACAAAAAGAAGAGTAAAACCATCGGGACCCAGACTCTTCGACCCTTCACAACTCCACACCGCCTCCCTAATCTCCTCCTCGGAAAATGAAACCTCGAGGGATAGGCTATCCTCCACATTGAGAGCTTTAATCGATACGCCTTCCAAAATCAGTCTAACAAATAAACTCTCCTTATACTTCCTTCCAAAATGATTCTTCACTTCATCCTTCACCTCCTTAACCTTGTTGATAATACCATTGTTAGAAACTATTGAGCCAATGTGATTCCTCCTCCTTCTCTATTTCATAGCACTATGAAAAAAATCTACTATTAGTATCACCATCGTTTAGCCACTTTAATCTCGACTTTTAAATAAGCATGTTTTCTTTAATCTTAAGATTCAACCAAATTCCACTACTTGCATTTCTTTTAACAACTTGCACTTCCTCACTATAATCATCCAATTCGTCCGCCTCATTGAGTTGTCTAACCCCCTCTTCCACTTCCAAATCATGCTTACCGAAAACCACTTTATTCCACCAATTAAGCTTATCCTTAATCAACAAGAATTTCTCTTTCAACACAAAATCCCCTCTACCATAAACCTCCAAAGCCTTCCATTCTTGTTCCACAAAGGGCAAAAAAATCTTTGTTGTTGAACCATTCATTGTTGAATTTGAAAGGTTTGGGGCCCCAATCCTCTTTATCAACAACAAGCTACACCGGACAGTGGTCCGAAATATCTCTCGAACCAACTAATTGGCCCTCGATACCACAAGAGACAATGATACCATCATCCACTAAAAAACGATCAAATGTACTTTTAGGTTTACCATCTCCACTATACCACGTGTGTAACACCCCAGACTGCTTTCGGGATAATTGATTGACCCCATAAATAAACATGGGTCTTTTCAGCATGCTTTGACCTTACTCACACGTTTTTCGAGAAACTTCCCAGAAGGTCACCCATCCCATAATTTCTCCAAGTCAAGCACGCTTAACTGTGGAGTTCTTATGGAATGAGCTACTGAAAAGAAGATGCATCTTGTTGGTATAAGTAGTACCCATCAATCCTTATAAGCTTTCCTTCAACCATGCAGTCCCATACCTGCACGGCCTAAGGATTCCTCTCATTCCGATGTGGCGACCACCCTTGCCCTCTTCGGCCTCAGGTGTTACATGCGGTGCAACCACCCCTCGCCATCTTTGGCCTCAAGTGTTACATGCCAATTGTAACACCCCATTTCCCCATCGTGTAATTTAAATAAATAATCAGAGTAATTACAGCATATCAATCATTATCAAATGGGATGCTACATCGAAACATCATACAAATGTTGCTCAGATTTTAATTCAAAGATACATAACAAATATAATCCAGATGAGGATCCCTCTCAGTCCCACACCAGCACGGCCTCAGGATCCCTCTCATTCCGATGTGGCGACCACCCTAGCCTGCATTAGCCTCAGGTGTTACATGCGGTACAACCACCCCTCGCCTTCTTCGACCTTGGGTGTTACATGCCCTCTAGCTTCCGCATGGTTGGTCCTTGAACCACATCTTACTGGGAGAGGTCTGGCTCTGATACCATTTGTAACTCCCCAGACTGCTTTCGAGGTGATCGACTGGCCCTACAAACCAACACGGGTCTTTTCAGCATGCTTTGACCTCACTCACACGCTTTCCAGGAAACTTCCCAGAAGGTCACTCATTCCATAATTGCTCCAAGTCAATCACGCTTAACTGTGGAGTTTTTATGGAACAGGCTACCGAAAAGAATATGCATCTTGGTGGTATAGGTAGCACCCATCAATCCTTATAAATTTTTCCTTTCAACCATGCAGTCTCACACCTGCACGGCCTCAGGATCCCTCTCATTCCGATGTGGCAACCACCCTAGCCCCCATTGGCCTCAGGTGTTACATGCGGTGCAACCACCCCTCGCCTTCTTCGACCTTGGGTGTTACATGTCGGGTTCTGATGGGATACGGTGCATTAGTGCTGGTATGATTGCACCTATTTCATCTAAATAGTTTTACTATCTTAATTATGTGTTAATGTGCATTGTATGTGTTGTTGGGTGTTGTGTTGTGATACCCTTAGAATGGGGTAGTTACCTTAGAAAAAGGTAGATGTAGAAGAAATTAAGTGATCTCTAGTATTATTTAATTAACAATTAGGAGAATTAAATAATAATTAGCAATAGTTAAATATTAGTTGATTATTTAACTAATTAGTGGAAATACCTTATTATTTGAGAATAATAATAATTTAAATAGAATAACATTGTGTAGAGATGTGGAGGGCTTAATGGTAATCTTAAGCGGTAAAGTGAGGACTTGATGGGAAGATCATATTAGAGATCTAAGGGCCATATTTGGAAAATACAAGGAAAACTGAAAATATAATTTAGTTGAACCGATCGTAGAAGTGAGAAGAAGTGAGAAGAAGCTAGGGCACAGAGGAAGGAGAAGAGAAGACAATAGAACCTGAAGGAGAAGAATCTTCGCTGAAGAACTTACTAAGGTAAGGGTGGGGTTCCAACCTTCTAATAGGTTGTATAATTGTGGGTATGTAGTGATAATCATATGTTAGGTTGATGAGGATTGTTCATAAGAAATTAGTCAATAGTAATTGAAATTGATTAATTGATGTGATGATATCGTTGAGAATTGATGTGTGTTTTATGTGCAATTCGATAGTCTTAGAACGCTGTCGTGAGACTTGTAAAATGAGGATTTAAAAGATACGTTGAATGGTTATGAGTTACAATGAATGGGGTAGAGAAATATGCTGTCAAAAACAAAGATTTTTGGTTTTGGTTACGCTGTAATCGGGTAGCAGCCCTGCTGTAACCGGTTACAGCGTTGTAAAATAGGCAAAATTGGACATTTTTAGGTGCTGTAACAGGGTAACAACCCTGCTATAACCGGTTACAGCTGAACGTAACAAATAGCGAATACAGTGATGGTGATGTGTAACCGGGTAACAGCCCTGCTGTAACCCATTATACTTGACTATTTTCAGAAAAGCTTAATTTTGTAAAACTCATAACTTTTGATCCGTAAGCCCGATTTAGGTGTCGTTTGAACCGTTGGAAAGCTAAAAATATTATCTTTAACATGTGGGTCTTTGAATTATATGTGTTATGTATATTTGAATTAAAATCTGAGCAATATTTTTATGATGTTTCGATGTAGCATCCCATTTGATAATGATTGATATGCTGTAATTACTCTGATTATTTATTTAGATTACACGATGGAGAAATGGGGTGTTACAATTGGCATGTAACACCCGAGGCCAAAGATGGAGATGAGTGGTTGCACCACATGTAACACCTGATACCGAAGAGGGCAAGGGTGGTCGCCACATCGGAATGAGAGGAATCTAAGATCGTGCAGGTATGGGACTGCATGGTTGAAGGAAAGCTTATAAAGATTGATGGGTACTACCTATACCAACAAGATGCATCTTCTTTTCGGTAGCTCATTCCATAAGAACTCCACAGTTAAGCGTGCTTGACTTGGAGAAATTTTGGGATGGGTGACCTTCTAGGAAGTTTCCCGGAAAGCGTCTAGGGTGTTACAACGTGAATTTCTTGCCCCTACAAGGAACATCTACAAGACCACTTCCAAGAAATCGTTAAATTCCCTCCACTCCGTATTGGATCTCGAAGTGGAGATTCCCACCCTTTCACTATTCTTCTTGACCGCGTTAAAATCCCCCCAATAATCCATCTCCCATCATTGAACTTCTCTTTCAACTCCAAGAGCTCTTTCCATAATGCTCGTTTCAAAGATAACGAACAAGCCGAGTAAAAAACTACTTTCAACCAAAATTGAACTTGAATTCCACAAAATAAGAATACCTCCCAATAAACCGATAGCCTCAGAGAAAGAGAACGCAAATTCTTCCAACCCCCAAAAACTCCTAGCCGTCACCTCGGAGATCTCCTTCATTTTAGTTTCTTGAATAAAGAAAATATCCGCCTTCCCCTTAAGAATGATAGATCTAATTATTTTCCTCTTAATCTTACTACCCCCCAAATATTTAGTGTTCCAATAATCATTAAAACCGTTTAGTGTTCACCTTCCCTCCAAAATACTTCTTCTTCGCCTCAGCTTCCATCTCCTCAATTCTCTCTTTAGAATCTAACCTCGAGTCCACCTAAACCACCCTCAAATTAGAAATCGCCTTCCACAATCTGTCTCCCGAATAAAGCTCGAAATTCCCTAGAATCCTCTTGTTACATCTAAGGATATCTGACTCTGCAGAATTTGCTACAATGTTGGCCCCTCCCGAAATGAACTGCTGAATCGAGTCTCTATCGCCTACATCTTCGCCTTTCTTTATACCCAAATTACCCACTTCGAAATTATCGTTGCTGACGCACATCCTCTGTTCCACACCATCCGCCCCTCCATCCTCCTCAACAGAATATAGGCACGGTTCAAATAATCCCTCTGCCACTGTTTTAGCTCTTTTCTTGAATAATTTCTTCCTTTTAGAGTTAAATATACAGTGATTAGTGCATAGTTGGGATCATCTCAGTCATTTTTAGATAAACAATCTGACACATTTTCATTGTAATATATAATTTTATATTTTAATCAATTTTTTTACGTAGTTCTTGAAACACATCTCACTCTATAAAAATAGATATATCCGAATAATCAATTTTTTTATGACAGTATCATCATCAAACTTAAACATTTTTAATAATAGCATTTATATCCGTATAAGTGTTATTATTAGAATAAATCCAATCCATTCCAATCTAATTTTCTTATATATATTTTGAATAAAAACAATTTCTTTACTAACAATAAACTTGAGTGGTTAGATATCACGTACACATGCAACTATTATCATATTGTCACCACGTGAATTTGCTCAATATCATCCACGCTGCTACTTGTGAAACAATTAATACTAGTACTATTTATGTATCAATGTTTGTATGCACTGTTCCTTTTCAATTTAACGAAAACAAACAAAACCAATTTATTTGTAACAGAAAAATGTAATCACGAAATATGGGAAAAAGTACATCGATTTCATATTTAATTTGGTGATAGTAACATGCAAATAAAAGGTCAAACTATTGGTTGTTTTTGAAAAAAAAGTTTAATAGATCAAACAAACTACTTTGCCCTGTAATGAAAGGACGATCGTGATTTACTTTTTTGAAGTTTGTTTTTAATTGATATTGATGATCATGATGATATACTCTTTGACAAAATTAAGTTCTCAAACCACTGCAACAATAATAAAATTTGTCAAAGGTAAAACCCTTGACAGTGTAGTAAAAAACTTTGACAATACAAATTTTTGAGAGATATAGCACAAGGTTTTAGAGACTTTGCATTCATGTAGTTTTGATAATTTTAGATTTCATTTTAAATATCAATATAACATACATTAACTATTTATTCTTTTATCATATTAAGTAAAGTTACCAAAGTCATAAGAACAATAAACTTATCTAAACCATTCCCATATATACAAAGGATTAAGATCCTTAAGAATGTCCATTGCATATATCAAGGTAACAACTTTACAAGGGGTGTTCTGAGGGCTAACCCACCAATTTTATGAACATTAAGCAAACATTTAGTATATGAGCATGAAGTATAAGTTGAGGGACAAGTTTTACAAGGGATTACGCCTTACAACTTATCACATTCTGACTTGTGCAGTGTGGGATAGAATTAAAGGAGACATAACATGTGAAATGTTACCCCTGCATATGCCTAAGTAAAGAACAATTGCCAGAGGTAAATCTTGACAATTTTCTAAAGTAATTAATTATTTTAAATCAAATTAAATATATGTTTCATTTTTATAAAATTTATTCAAATATTTATCATTGTAGTGATATATTTGAGGACCACAGATGGGGCAGCACATTTCGTGCCTTCACCAAGTGTCCGCCCTTTAATGTGTCACCTGAAATCCTTACATGGCAGGGGTTTCATCTTAAGGAAAAACAAGATAATGACGTTTATGTAAGAATAAGATTGGTTATGCATTTGGCTTTAAGTTTTAATGATAACTTTACATGTTATTTTAAAGAACAATTGTATACATTAACAGTTTCTTTTCAGTGTGTGGCTTTCTCCTTGTAGGTTTTGACTCTGGTAAGAAGGCGTGTGACGTCATCAGGTTTGTCCTCAACACTTTGGAAGAATACTAATGTTGTGTTACAATGGAAATCAAAATTTTGGAATGCTACTTCTGCAAGGGTTCTAAGGAACGTTAGTACAAGAGCTTCTGATCGTGACTTCGTAATGAAGCTCTGGAGGCCTTCTAAAGCTTTGCTTATGTGTCTCTGATACTACTGAAGACGAGGTTCTGCTGAATAAGTTTTGAAGATCTGAAGACATCACTTTTATAGACCAAGTGTTGAAGACTTTGAAGACAAGGTTCTGCTGAACAGGTTATGAAGATTCAAAGACTTAGGTTCTGAAGACTCAAGTTCTAATCATCTACAACATGCTTCAATCAACATACAATCAGAAGTCTCTGAAGACTTAGAAGATCAAGGATGGCTTGTGTGTGATGGTGAGCATAAAAGTACCAACGTAAACTCTGACCTCTACTCTTATAGGGTGGCGAAAGGACAGTTCAACCTGTACTTGTTATCTACCATTCCCACCATGACCGTTAGCGAATTTACAATTATACTTTGTATTTCCTATTCTACCCTCCAACGGATCTATCCTTCTCTATAAAGGAAGACATTGGAAAAATTGGAAATTAACAAATCAGTTCTACAAAACTACACCAAAGCGCTGCACAAACTTTGTTAGAGAAATTCTTTGTATATTTGTATTTTCAGCAAGGAGTTTTTGTTCGTATATTGCTTATCAAAACTTTTGTGTTGTTGTACTTAAACATTGTGTAATTTGTTTATTAGAAGCATCTTTGTAATACACACCTTGTAATAAACATTAGTTGATAGATTCCTTGGGAGACTAAGTGTTAGTCAAAATCCTCGAGAAGACTGTGGATACGGTCATAGTGGTTTCACGATAAGGATCAACTAAATTTGTTAGAGTTGTCAGCAAGGTTGATCATTAGCTTATTGTGGTTGATTCCTTAAGAGACTAGTGTTAGTTAGGAGTCTAAAAAAGACAGTGGTTGCAGTCATATTGGTTGTCTGTAATTAGTTTGGCTATAGTGGATTAAGTCCTTACTGAGAAGGAAAAATTATCATGGCGGGTGGACTGGAGTAACTTCGTTAACTGCGAACCAGGATAAAAATAATTGTGTTCATATATTTTTATTCACTTGTTAACCTCTTATTTTGAGTTGCGAAAAGATTATATTTGGTGCAACCCAATTCAAACCCCCATTTCTTCTATTTCTCACCTTCAGTTTACTTAATCCATAATTGCTTGCACGAAATAATGTTAATTAGTCTCTAAGATGTTGGTAGTCAACAACTCCTTTGTCAAGGTGGAGCGATTACCACTTCTTAGAAATCCCATAAGTTTAGACCCATAAGCCTATATAAATGCCTCATCCCTAATCCCTAACATGAGGAAGAACAACTCATAAAATACACAAAATACCTTAAAGATACATAATTTCTCACCTCACGTGAGCTTGCTCTCTCTATAGCCAAAAACAACACCGGACAGTTTCTCACTAGTGTGAGCAAGCCCTAAACCACAGAAAATCACTAAGGTCTCTGACCACCTGAGAAGTGCCAAAATGTAGTTATTTGGTGTATGTAAATAGTGACACTTATCGATACTTTTTGTTAATACCGTTTGAATAATTCTCCATTTTATATGTAAATTCGTATACTTTATGAATAGTTGTATTTTCATATACTTGTATACAGTTTGATTGTTTTTGTGTCTTTTTGTAGGTATTTTTGCGTATTCGGAGCCTTGAGAAATAAAGTGTCGAAGACACGACTGCGAGCGCAAAGTTGGAATAAAGAATAAAGTTCTGGTGTGGGGCGCGTCACACCCATCAAGGGCGCATCGCGGGACCTGGGAACAAAAGAATAAATTCTGGCAGAAGGTTGAGCGCGTCGCGCGGACTTAAGGCGCATTGCGCGCTAGGGATATTTGGTCCATTAGTGAGAGGGCGCATCGCGCGCTCTGCGAAATTCTGTTTTTCTATAAATAAGACATCTTTGTCATTTTAGGTTTTTATCATCTCTTCTTTGACAAAGTTGAGCTCTGATCCATTCTTTGTAGTTTAGAGGTTCAAGCAACACTATTGGGTGGCTCATCATGTTGATTGAACGCGGGTGTTCTCCGATTGTGCCGACAACACGAGAAATTTCCATTTGTTCTTCTTCTTCTTCCTTGTGACCCATTCCAATGGTGGGGTTTGTATGTACATTTTTCCTCTCTTGTATGTACATTTGTTGATCTTGGGATCGTTTATATATTTGCTTTACAAATCATCATTGTTGTTGTTCTTAATATTTTTGCTTAAATGCTCTGGATTTGTGTTGTTGTAGAAATAGACATCATAGATCTTGATTAGGAATGATAACTATTAGTTTCTAAACTCTAGACATAGATTTGGGGCTAATAATCGTAATGGAAATCAAGTTTAATGCCTCTGTGTTGTTTGTGTCGGTTGGGAAATCGCTGATGTGAATAGTATGATTGAGCTTTCGTCGGTGTTGCAGAAATGGACATTGATGTGGCGTCTCGAATGATGCCTGGTGATTTTGATGCGTATTGTGAGTGTGTTGCGATAAGATCTTCAGATTTAAGTATACGACGGGTTAAGTAGAAATCCGATTCCAGAATGAATTCTCTTAAGCTACAATAGATTGTTTATTTGCTTTTATTTACTTTTCGCACTATTTACCTTCCGCAAACCCAATCATGAAACTTAGAACGTGAAAAAGTTGAACGACAATTTTTCTCTACCAATCTCTGTGGACTACGATACGATATAACCTATGTCACCCGGTAATAATATACCACTAACTTTTGTTGCTTGCCACTATACCGCTTCAACAAAATGGTGCCGTTGCTAGGGATTGGTTTTGAGATTAGTGACATTGCAATGGTTTCGCGTTTTAAGTTTCGTAAATATGTTTATATCGTATATTTTGTGCATATTCATATTTGTATAGTTATATTTGTTTCGTTTTGTTTGGTGATCTAACTAAACAAGTTGAACTCAGATTAGCTCTTAAATTACAAATATTCACTTTTCAACTTGTTTTGTCAATTTCAGGATGTCTCTCCCTACCTCTTCTCTTCATCCATCATTAAATCCTTAAGGAGGGGCAAGGGCATGAGTGAGAGTCATTATTTGTCTTGCATCTGAATCAAGTGCTTTGTTTTCTCGCCGAGCGAGATTCTAGAAATGTCCCATGTGAAAAGACAATGTTGAAATAAATCAAAAGGTTTCTTCTATACCCTAACCCTTACCCATCTACTTCTATACCCCGCCGACATCTTCTTGGTCTAAGGTAATTAGAGTACGAGAGCTCAGGAGATGGAAGCAATTAAGAATTTGGATAAGATCTCGTTCAATGGTGAGGGCATTGAAGTCTACACCTTTGATGAGGTAAGGATTTGTTGTCCATGACAAAGGGAAGCAGAAGGCACCTACCGCCTTTGTGGCCATCATCGAGGCGTCGTATCGCACTCTAACATGTACGATAGGAAGGATTTTTATTCCATAAAAATAAAGTAATATACTAACAGTAGGAAAGATATCTAGATTACAATACATGACCTCGAAGGCCTTTAGAATGCTCCACGAATTGAGCTTCATCTAAGAAGGGGCATGATTAACATTCTCTAGGAAGTCTTCCTCGAAAGGTGTAAAGGGAATCACTGTAGTTGCATATTTTAGACCTTTTAGTCATTAAATATTCCATAATACTACCTTGTTTTTGTCATAAAAGTCTTCACTAGCTAATGATGAATGACTAATAACATTGGAACCTTCTAAAACACATAACTAGCATATTTTAGACCTTTTAGTCATTATCACTCATGCGAAATCTTATAAACCCTATGTTTAACTACAGTGCAATTGCCTAGATAATTAAACATGATTATAGATAGTAAATTTTTTCCTATCCCTAAAACATACCTCACATTGTGTATAAGAAACATGAGTCCATGACCTAACTTTCTTTAGTCTCCAACTCGAAAACACTAAGGCATCAACTCTATCTTAACTATCCTCATTTGAAACAATAACAATCTGAATAGAATCTTCACTGTCCTCCCTCTTGAAACAATCCTTCATGAAAATACTAGGTTTCTGACAAATAAATCATTTAAAACCTTAACTTGTCAAATCGCATTGATTTAGACACTTATCTATGCTCACTTCCTTCTTTTGAGGCACTCGAGCCTTCACCGGTATCATCATTCTTCAAATCATTCACCATTGAAAATTCCTTGGATCTCACAGCTGTTTGGACTTCATCCAAAGTAATATTCTTTAACATAAAGAAGTGCCCCTGAGGTCCTCAAAAGATCAAAATAATAAGCTCGGCAAGAATAAACCTTTGTCCTCATTATCAATCTTTTACTCAATATTATCTAACTAATTAATAAACTTGTGAAATTGTGTCGACTGCTCAATTGTGGACTTATTTCACTACCATTCATAATAATAGATATGTTGCTTCAAAAACAACCCATGAACCCAAGATTTAATCATATACAATGATTCAAACGTGATGCCCAGACCACCCTCTGCCTAGAATTGTCCACTGACGCGGCTTTGTTGCAGTGGTCGACAAACCTATGTCTCCTTGGTTTTGGTGTCGCCGACTCCTTCACTGTTCTTTGGACTACCATTGCTGTCGGCCACTTCGCTAGAACGCCTCTTCGCACCTCCGGCATCCTCCCTCGATTTTTCTACAGTTTTTTCGATTTTTTTTAGCTTTAATTTCTGACAAAATTAAAATAGATATATTTATCTTCATCACTTAAAATTTTAACGCATATCTCAGCCGATAATAAAAGGGCTTTTCAAAAAAGAAAGTGATGTTATATATATATATATATATATATATATATATATATATATATATATATATATATATATATATATATATATATATATATATATATATATATATATATATATATATATATATATAGGGAACGACTCAAGTGAGAACACTTGGTTATTATGAGAAATGAGAACAATGAATCACGGCCATTAAGTTTTGATTTTGTTGATTTTAATGGACTGGATTGGTTTCTCTTTCTATGATCCTTAGTATTTATTTTAAATCAACATAGAAAGAGAAACCAATTCAGTCCATTAAAATCAACAAAATCAAAATTTAATGGTCGTGATTCATTGTTCTCATTTCTCGTAATAACCAAGTGTTCTCACTTGAGTCGTCCCCTATATATATATATATATATATATATATATATATATATATATATATATATATATATATATATATATATATATATATATATATATATATATATATATATATATATATATATATATATATATATATATATATATATATATATATATATATATATATATATCAAGTGGTGTTTGTGAGTTCAAAGGTCTAGAAATGTCTTAGAAAAAGTGTTACATATCACTTCACACCTGCAATTACTTCAATTCCACTCTATTCACTCAACTGGATGAACAATTCAACATATCTTGCAACGTATTTCTTGGTTTTACACCGACATTATTAAGGACGCTTCATAACTTTGGTCCCCTAATGGTTACTATTCTGTGATATGTGTCCCTAATTCTATAAGGGTTGTTACTTTCTTCTTCGCTAATAAATTGAAATCAGACCATACAAAAGTCATACTCTTGTTATAATTCATTAATTAATGTTATTGCTCTCAACCAATATTATAATGTTGCAGTTGTTAATGTATATAATGGTCTTGCTTTCTAAGTTTTGAAATTTGAGTTAGGTATAATTATATTCTTAAGTTGTTATCGAATTGGAAGGTTAGTTTATGATAGCTATCAACAGTGGGTTGTTGTTTTTAACAAGCAATTACGCAAAGACGTAATTATATTCATAGGTTGTTTTCTTAACCATTGTAGATAGTGTTAAGAAAGGACCGCAATAACCAACTGAATTAAGTTAAAAGGAAAGGTATAAGTAAAGCTAAAATATAGATAGGATATCAACAAAATTGCAAGTAAACTAAGTTGGTTATTAATTGAAATCTTTCTACAATCATATATTTATAAGTTGTATTCTTAGTCAGGTATACAAAAGTCTCTAACCTATGATTTTAGCCAAATAAACTCATAATTTAATCGATGTTATCCAGTTACACTCGTATAATCATGCGTGAGATCTTGATTTGCCATTTTTTGTATAAGATTCTCACAATATCACTTAATCCCTTTTACTACTCTATAATACTCGATGTGAATTTATTCATCTAGATTACCATAAATAAATGGTATATCTTCACATCTATCTGTTCTAAGTACATATCTCGACTCTCTACCAAAGCAAACACGAATTTAATAGAAGTATGTAAAGGGAAATAGAAAAAAATGATCATAGTCAATTCATTTACGTTGTTAGTACTCCTTTTCTTCAAGACGAGTCGCAAACCGATCATCTTCTTTTTTTATTAGTGTTGTTTTTTTTGTACACCCACTTGTAATCGATGACACTTTTTTAAATTTAGGAAACTGAACAAGCTCTCATATCGGATTTTCTTTCAAGAACTTCATCTTGTCCACCATAATACTCATCAACTTATCTTTGTTACCGACTACTTTAACATGACTGCTCATCAAATACAACATCTCTAATGATTATCATCTTCTTGAAAATTGGATTCCATAACATGATCCCCTTCATACCTGTTGCATAACAAACAAAGACACGACTACGCCTCGTTGATTTAGTATTAAGTTTTGATCTATCTTCACTGGATATATGTACACACGTTGGACACCTAAAAATCCTTGAATTTTCAAGATCAATGGAGTTACTTGTCTATACCTCTCTTATAACCTTCCATTAAAAAAAACTCGTGGTGACTTATTGATGAAATAACGCGCCACGTTAATTTTCTATACCAAGAAATTCTTTAAGAGTACAACATTCGATCAGAGACATCTTTCTTTTTCAATTAGAGACTTGTTCATTGTTTCTAACACATCATTATGTTGTAGTGTCTTGCGAACTGAAAATTGCCTTTGAATAAAATGTTCTACACAATATTTTAAAAATTTTGAATCAGTGTACTATGTTTCATTATTTGAGTTCAAATACTTGATTTTTTATTTATCGATTTTATTATTTACACATGTCTTCTACAAATTGAACTTCGTAAAACCTTCAAATTTTGCTTCAACAAATATATTCAAACCTCATGAGAAAAATTATCAATGAAAGTCACAATGAACAGATTCTAAGTTTCTCTTTATTATGTGTTTCTCAGTCTTTAAATTAACACATCATTATTTCTCTTTGTTATGTATTCCTCTTATGAATATCCATCACCCCACACTTTATGAGATGACCAAACATGTGCGCCAGAGTTTGGTTATAAGACTAAGTGGCGTAATCTCACCTACAACAATACATCTCAACAGTTTGTAGATATTACACGTTGTCCTTTATTTCTCTCATCACTTTTAAAACATCTTTGCTGACCGACTTTCATAATGTCCCTATCTTCATCAGACATGTAGGAGAAACTATTTGCATGTAAAGTACTGTGGGAAATCAATTTTTTTCTTCAATTTAAAATATACTTTACATCATTTAATATTTAGCATGCCGCTATCGCCCTTAATAATTTTAATTTGACTCATTTAAGTTATAACACATGCTTTATCATCGTCTGAATATAAATATTCAATATTTGTGTAGCTGAATGTAGTGAATCACTCATGGTAGAATATAATATTGTAAGAGCATCCAAAGTCAAGAATCCACTCTTCTATGCACTTGTTAAATGGAACACAAAAAATATATCATCTTCACTACAAGAGTCATCAATTTGGACAACACTCGTATAATTTGTTGGATCCTGCATTTTTATGTATGGCAAATTCCTCCTCATATGCCCGATTTTTTCATCCATTTTTATGTATGGCAAATTCCTCCTCATATGCCTGATACTTTTCATCCATTCCACAATTTTCCTGCTATTGGATTTATACCTCTAATTTCTAAAACCTATTTTACTTTTATTCTTCACACAATCTTTTCTCCTTTGTCATTTATAAACATTCACCTTGAGTTAATTCCTCTAATTTTTGTATTCTTTGAAAATGAGACAAGGGTGCAACTATAATGATATTGAGGCTAATAATGTCATTCTCATAGTCAAGAGTGAAATTTGAAAGACCAAAATCAAACAATTAGAAAAGTCATTAAACACACATGTTTTTTTTTTTCAGTTTGTCAAGTGTGTCTACCCACTTGATATTAAAAATGTAAACCCTTCCCCAGAGTTGAATTTAAATGTAATCTTTTATCAAGTTGGAGTTGAATTTTAGCCTCCACAAACGTTGGGCAGTTGATATTTATGATCTCTAAGAAAAACTTTTACAGTAAACATGATTATTGAGTAGCACATGCAAGTCAAATAATAGGGTCAAGATGTGATTGCGCCCTTTTTTCAGACGGGGGTTAAGCTGATAGGTAAAAAAAGGACAATTCATCTTAAATATCAAGATACACATTTATGCATTTTCAGGTCTATTAGACCGCAACACAAACGACTTCGGGGCTTTTTTGGTGGGTCAAATTGCCTTAAATATAGACACTATCATGCTATGTAATCAAAAGAGTTCCCCTGGCATTGGGCCATTTCTAAGGCTTAATAATACATCATGGTAGTAAAGATCATAGACTATTATTGATGGACAAATTCAATGAAAATATGCAGTTGAGAATGTGAGTAAAAAGGGCCCCTCGATGACACATAAATGTGTAGTGAGCTCAAGCAACAAGGGTACTGTCATAAATTCATAATAGTTACTTAAGGTGTGTAAATAGTACTATTATTTATAGTACAAGTTTGTTTTCATCCTTAATTTTCTTTTCTGTTAGGTGGGTAGCTAGCTGTGTGTACATGCATGGTATCCTATTGTATCAACATTTAAGGACCAATTTTCAGAGAGGACATGCTTGTATTGAAGTTGTTTCTTGTTGAGGAAATTTCAGTATCGGTAACTTATGTAGTAACACTTTTGCAGAGACAGAGACTGAGAAATTTATTAGGTATACAACAAGGATCCGGTAACCGAAGACCAGTACCAACGTACGATAAGCAAAGCTTGATCAGCAGCTTCTTCAATTCATTAAGGGTATGGGCAAAGACTTGATTTTTTTTTTTGTGTAAGCAAGAATATATTAATAAAGAGAACTAAGGGTTCTCAAAGCCTTTTTACACAAGAACGGACAAGATCCGCAAAAAGAAAATTACAAATCAATTTGAATTACAAAAGATATAACAAAGGATCTTTGTTAAATTCGTAAAAACTACAAATGGAATGAGTAATTTCCCCTATAAAGCTCCACTTCCAAGTCAAAGATTTAATACCCCATACCGTATTATTCACATTCCAAACTTCATTTCTAAAACAAATTCCATTCCTAGTTAGCCAAAGGAACCAAACGGTTGCTAACCAAACTACACCTATTTTTCCTCCTTTCACCTTCTTTTTTTTACAAAAAAGGGACCAATCCGAGAAACTTGACAAACAATCTTAATCCAACTCTCCTACTTCCTTTCCAATCCACACCGCTACCTCCCTCCATACTATCTCCACCGAATAACACCCAAAAAAAGAATGTTCTCTATTTTCCGGATTAATACCACAAAAAACACAAAAAGTATTATCCGAAGACAAAGCAATGTTCCTATGAATTAATTGATCCTTTGTTGGGAGCCTATTAATAAGAAGCCTCCAACCAAAAGCCTTAATTTTATAAGGGACCTCCATCTTCCAAATCAAGGCTAACGCATTATCGTATCTATTAGGCGGTCCCAACGGTATAAAATTATCCGCATAACAATTATAACAAGATGCCACCGAAAAGGATCCATCCACGGTTAAGTCCCAACCAATCTCATCCTTCCTCTCTAAATCCACCATAAAATCCTCAATGTAATTACGAAAAGAATCAAAAACCATTCTAAGAGAAGGTTCGGAAAGATGAAGGGAATTTATACCGCAATCACCCCACTTCCAACAACCATTAACCCAACCACCCATACCCGCCACCGACACCATCTTCAAACTAGAAATCGAATATAACACCGGAAATTTTTCTTTCAAAGAGACCTCATTGCCCCATCTCGCCTCCCAAAATGGGGTTGAGAATCCATTCCCAATCTTGAACCGACAAAAAGACACAAAAGGATCGGTATAGTCTTCCTTCCCTAATGACATAAGATCCTTCCACCAAATAGAAAAACAAGAAGAAGAAGAAGATGGTAAAGAACAAGGAAACATACCTCCACCAAAACTCTTCAAAGAGATGTCACCATATCGAGCTTTCAAAATATTATACCACACCGAATTACGGCCTTCTAAAATCCTCCACCTCCATTTGTTAAGAAGAGCCAAATTGAACGTCAAAATATTTTTAATACCGAGCCCTCCCTTGTCGAGAGGTAGACACACGTCCTTCCAACTAACCCAATGAATCCTCCTTTTGTTGTCATCCATCACACCTCCCCAAAGAAAATTACTTTGCATCCTTGTAAATTCCTTAGCAACACAAACCGGCATTTTGTAAAAAGACATAGTAAAGATGGAAAGCGAACCAAGAATGGATTTCAAAAGAGTGATCCTTCCTCCCAACGAGAGAAAGCGGTTCTTCCAACCCGATAGACGTTTCTTCATCTTAGCCAAGAGATGAGTCCAAGATGAGAAACTCCTCGGATTACAACCAATTACAATACCAAGAAACAAGAATTTACTTTCTTCCACTCTACACGAAAGAACATACGAAGCGGCATCGAGAAAATTATTAGTCAAATTAATACCAATCAATTTGCTCTTATGATAATTATTCCCCAAACCCGAAGCCAACTCAAAAGCTTTTAAAACCACTTTGATAGCCCACACTTGCCTCCAAGAGCCTTCCCCTACCATCAAAGTGTCATCCGCGAATTGGAGAATATCCACCGTACTACTACCATTAATGCCCATCCCCCTAAATTCTCCAATCTCGCTAGATTTCCTCACAAGGCCCGCCAAGCCTTCGGCAACAATAACGAAGAGGAAAGGCGATAAAGGATCTCCTTGTCTAAGACCTTTCTCCACCTCAAACTCCTTAGTCGGGCTTCCATTAACTAACACCGACATACTACTTTGAAAGATCAACATTTCCATCCACCTTTTCCACTTTGGACCAAACCCCATCCTATTTAGCATGTATCTTAGAAAGTTCCAAGAGACATTATCATAGGCCTTTTCGAAATCCACTTTAAAAAAGAGGCAACTACGTCCCTCTTTCTTTGCAAAATCCACCAACTCATTTGCCACCAACACCCCATCGAGAAGATAACGATCCGGAACAAAAGCACTTTGACAAGAAGAGATAACCGAGTGAAGCACAATTTTCAATCTTCCCGCTAAAATCTTGGAGACTAATTTATACATACACCCCACTAGGCAAATAGGTCTATAATCATCCAAAGAGATCGGATTATTAGATTTCGGCACCAAAGTCAAAAAAGAGGAGACAATAGCTTTGGAACATCTTCCTCCGGTGTAGAAGTAATTTATGAAATTCATAAGATCCTCCTTTAGAATGTGCCAACACTTCTTTAAAAACAAGAAAGAATAGCCATCCGGGCCCGGGCTCTTAGTACTTCCACAACTCCAAATAGCTTCCTTTACTTCCTTTTCTTGAAAAGGACTTTCAAGAGCTTCCATATCAACGGAAGAAATTCTCTTAAAGTCCATCCCTTCTAGAAGCAACCTATCCGTATCCACCTCCTTGAATTTATTAGAAAAGTGCTTAGTTACTTCTTCCCTAACCTCCTCCACCTTCTCCACCACAACACCATTTGAGATTAAAGGACCTATATGATTTTGCCTTCTTTTTTCTTTCACCACCTTGTGAAAAAAACTACTATTTGAGTCGCCATCATTCAACCATTTTAGTCTAGATTTTTGGACTAACATGTTCTCTTTAATCCGCAAATTCAACCAAAATCTCTTGTTGGCAACGTTCCTACTTGTTATAGAATCTCCTATCAACTCCTCCGATAAATCCTCCAAAGTAGAATCAACCACGTTTATATCCCTCACATTCCCCTCCAACTCCAAATCAATTTTCCCGAACACCGATCTATTCCACCAAAGAATTCTCTTTTTTAGAAGTCTAAGCTTTTCTTTTAGCACAAAATCTCCTCTTCCTTCGACCTTTATTTCATTCCATTCCTTCTCCACAAACGGTAAGAAAGAATTCAAAGAAAACCATTCATCATTAAATTTGAATGGTTTTGGACCCCAATTGATATTATCTTTCACCAACCACACCGGGCAATGATCCGATATATCTCTCTCCCCCACTAATTGGCCCACCAACCCCCATCTATCCACCACCACTTCCGATACCAAAAACCGGTCAATTCTACTCATCGCCAAACCATTACCGCTATACCACGTAAAATTCTTGCCTTTACAAGGCACATCCACTAAATCAATATCATGAATAAACTTGCCAAAAAGACCCGAACCATTATCAACCTCCCTTTCTATCCTTCCTTTCCTTTCCCGATTATTTTTTGTCGCATTGAAATCCCCGCCTATAATCCATTCACCATCCGAGAGAAGAGCTTTCATTTTTATCAAATTGTCCCATAATTCTTTTTTCTTGAAAAGAAAACAAGAAGAATAGACATTCACCACATAATAATAATTGTCCTTCCAACAAACTTTAATGCCAATATATCCCTCACCTTTAAAACTACACAAGACCTCCATCCTATCCGTCCTCCACAAAGTTAGGATCCCTCCCGACAAGCCAACGGAATTAGAGAACGAAAAACCGACATCCATACCACTCCACATACCCTTGGCCACAAAATCCTCCATATTAGATAACTTTGTTTCTTGGATCAAAACAATGTCCGCATCTCCCTTCTTTAAAATAGAGCTAATCCTCCTTCTCTTGAGGGCGTTACCGCCTCCACGAATATTAAAAGAAACTATAATCATTTCCAAGATGAGATATTCTCCTTCTTTGACATTGTTTTTTCAATATCCTCCTTTAAGGAGTCATTGTTTAGACAACTAGAGTTGCAACCATGCTTCAAATTTCCAAGACCCAAATCTTCAAACGCCGTCCTCATCTTAACTTCATCGTCTTTGGTCACTTTCTCCCATTGTTTACTATTGTTCGGCCCGATAAAATTATTTTCCGAAAGAGATTCGTAACACCCTTCACAAGACATCCTTCGTCAACGAGATAATCCCGCCCCTCGCTTTCGAGATAACCCTCCCCTTTCCCTTTCTCTTGCTCCTCTTAATCAGATTAGATTTGTGTTTGAAGCTTCTTCCTCCACCAAAATCCAACATATTTCTAAACTTTACCACTTTCCCCTTCCTTTTATTATTTTTCACAGCACAACCAACGAACTCCTTATCTTTATTCGAATAAACTGAGTCAATCGTAGTTGAAATTCCTCCTTCCTCCAACAAGATCTTCTTACCCGAACCCTCCCTCCTAACCTTTCTAAGCGCCAAATCAAAAGACCCCAACAATTCTGACTTACTAGAATGTCGAGGCAGCAACCCAGCCGCTCCAATCTCAACCGTGCACGACACATGCTCTGAGGAAGATGATCCCTCCTTCTCAGCACTGAAAACCGATACAGAATTGCTGCCTGTGTTCGGAACAGACCCTCCAGCCAACTTCTTCTCTTCCATTCTTCTCCCAGCACTAGAATTAACAGCAACTGGTTCAAGAATACATTCCACCGAATTAACAGGAACCTCACAAGGGGAGAAGTCTTGAATACTATCAGAAGAAGAATTTTCTATAAACCTCGACACACTCCTCCCAGAATCATCGCTATTCCTAAAATCATCAGAACACACAGAATCCGAAGATTCTGGACCAGGGAAAAGATTACGAGGAATACCTGGCGGAGCTCGATTAGTCGGCGATTCCTCCTTGATCATCAGCAAAAAAAAGGATCCCATCAATCTTGACCTTCATTGTCTCTGGAATTTTGACCTCTATGCCCAAAGATATCTGAACCCTTGCCACCTCCATGGAATGTCCTTCTGCTGTATTAGAGTCAATACAAATCAAACTCCCCATCAAAGCAGCCAGACTCGAAAAAAATTCCCCACTCCACGCTAGAGGCGGAATCCCGTAAATGTTCAGCCATGTCGCACGCGACGAGTCCACATCTTCCAACTTCCAGGGAGCAATATCTGTAAACCAATCTTTCCACCATTCTTCACCCTCCTTAATGAATGCCTCCAAGATGCCATCTTCACCTTCTTCCAGTAAACATTTGTTAGCACCCAACGGCGTCACTATGATCGCGAAGAAACCGGCTCTTTCTATGCACCTCCGAATGCTACCTGCTGCGCCAGAACACCTCAAATTTCCCACAAAAGCCTTGTGCAAACGAGTCCTAATACACTCCTTCGACGAAAAATCCAAGCTAACCGAGGAGGCTGCTTGCCTACAAACAACAGCTTTATCAGACAAAGTCTCAGCAAAAGATCTACTGTCTCTGAAACTCTCTCCCACCCTCCTACCAGACCCTAAAAAACGCTTCTGGTTCACTTGAAAAGAGTCATTCCTACAGAACCCCGACCTATCAGCCACTGCTTCCCTTCTCTTCCTCTCAAACCGTGGTACATTAGCGTGTATCTTCTTCCCGTCGAACATTACGTTATCAACTTTCACTGCCAGCAATCTAGAGTCAATCACATCAGAGAATCTAGCAAAACCGAACCGGTTCCCCAATCTATCCCTCCTAGGAGCAATTGAAACTTCATAGATTTCCCCTATACATCCAAAAACCTCATATAGATCCTTTGCTTTACATCTTTCTGGAAAGTGAGAGATGAAAATAGAGTCAACCTTGATGCCCTCTGACTTCTTACCCTTCGAATAAGTGTCCCACAGAGGAACCCAATTCCTGAAAACCTTCTTCTTAGCAGTCTTCCAAACCTCTTCCTTTTGCAGTGTGTGGCCACCCATGACAAGAACCTCACGCGACCTGTAGAAGACCAGACACTCGACCCAAGAACGAGACAAAACAAGCAGAGATGAAGCGAAACAGACCCAAACCCAGCACAGTTGATGATTGAAACCCAGAAGATCGGCGAACCCACTGCCCTAAATCCGAACCAAAACAACCCTTCGATAAGGTCCCTGAACCCTATAGCCAGGAGTTTAAACCAAAATCGAATTGAGGAATGGTTCCAATTTAGGCGCTAGATGGAAGAAACGCTTTGCTAATCATCGGAGACGCTTGATGTAAATATTTTTTCATGTCTATAGAGTCCTAGTTTAATCTCTTTAACGCAAAGACTTGATCATCCATCCTAAATATATTAACCCTTCATTTCTTATAGAGTACTCCCTCCGTCCCAAAATAAGTGTCACATTTACTTTTTAGGTTCATTAAATATTTAATATATCTAGTCTGTATATAGACCAGATACATTAAATATTCAATGAATCTAAAAAGTAAATGTGACACTTATTTTGGGACAGAGGGAGTATAAAAAAGAGTGAGGTTGTTTTAAATATCAAGGAGGATATGCGGTTGTTAATTAGTTTTTATTATTATTATTATTAAATTTTAAATATGTTACAAATTTGTTTTGACAAAATACGAATACTAAATTTATTTTAAATAATTTTTTTGTTATAAATTAATGGTATGATAAAAAAATACTATAGCATTTAATTTTTTAAAATAAAAAGAAACTAAAATTATTTTAAAAATACCGTATGAAAAAGATATATCAGAATTAATACTAAAACATTAAATGGAGATATTTTTATTTTTGTCAGAATTTGAACCCATATATAGTGGTTTAGACTATTAAATAATATTATAAAATTATTTTGTATATATATGACATAGCAAAATTTTGTATAGTGGTGTCGTATAAACTATAAACTTTGGCAAGTCAGGGCCACGTCATAAAAAAATGTCAATGCAAATCTAAGAGAAATAAAAGACTAAAAAATATTAAATAGAAACTAAAAAAATAGGAAAAACAAAAGTACATTAAATTATATATATAATTATTTATTATTAAAAAATTGAAGACCCGTTATGATCCTTCACAAAAATTACACAATTCAAATTAGTTATTCAAAAAATAATAATTTGATATAATTTCTTATAAATTTAAAGAGACTAAATTTGTCTTTATCTAATATTTTTTTCAAACAGATTTTTTTCTTACTTTTAAATCGTGACTAGACTATCACGTTTGATTTTAATTTTTAATTTTAAATACTAAATTAATTTTAAATTTAATTTCATTTTTAAAAAATCCTAAATTAATAATATCAAGAAAAAAGCCAAAATTATTTCTCATATAGAATCGAACCCAAAACCTTTTAAACAATATTTAAAGTCTTTACCACTACTCCAATGTACATTTATAACAATTAATTTTTATGATTTATAGTAATATTATAATTTTAATTTAAAATAAAAATTAAAAATTTATACAAATAATAGTCACTTTACAATTAGACAAATCAATTTCTACGATGAATACCTAACTTAATAATTCAGAACAAACATTTATTTATTTCAAATAATATGCAAATAAATATTTACTAATTTTAAATAATACAAAAATTTAAAAATCAAATTAATAAAATATAAAACCTAAATATAATTAATCAAATAGAAATAAATAAATTAATATTTAATTGAATTACAATTAAACTAATTGATCACTATTTATTTTGAATTAACTAAATAATTTTAAAAGTTAATTGAGTATTTAATTTAAATTGATTAAATATTTTAACAACTAATTAATTATTATTTTATTTGAATTAGGGAAATAAGTAAATATTTAGGCTAAATTACATTTCTGGTCCCCCTGTTTTGGTCTACTCACAGTTTTAGTCCCCTGTTTTCTTTTTAAATAGTTTTGGTCCCCTATCACAATTTTGAATTAAAAAACGCCTATGTGCCAATTTTTTTAATAGGTGTTAGATATTATGTGACCTGACATAAGAGAATAAACTCAATTATAAAATAGATCATTTAAATCCATTATATCTAAACTAATTAAATATAAAATCATAAAATTAAATGTCCATTGGTAAATTGAAGCTATCGAGAAACGCATAACAAAGAAGCCACAAATGGAAGAACGAAGAAGACCTAAATGCACTCCAAAGAAGATTCAGTCATAAACGCATCATACGAATATACTGAAGCCATCTATTTTCATTTCTAAGAAAGACGGTTCCATAAATTTCGAGTTCCGGGTTTTTTTTAGGATCTTTGAAAACCCTGATTTCTATTTGATTTCACTCACAAAAATGGCTCAGTCTTACGACCAATCTTCATCTTGCACTAAAGAAAATCCTAAGTTTTTCTCTAGGTATGTTGATTATTGATGCAGAACTTTAAATATTTGTTGTTGTTCACAAATCTCTGTCTGGCAAAAAATTAGCACTACTGTTGATTATTTAAGAAGATTTGTTGTTTCAAAACCTTCTTAATATTTGTTGTATTGAAATATGTTGAGTTGATTATTGATTATGAACTGAGTTATCGTGGTTATTAATTCTGTAACATTTGTTGTTAGATGTTGTATTTTTTTTTGTTCTAGGCCAGCTGATACAACTGCAGTTAGATTGAGGATTAATCACAAGGGGATTTAGTTCATTAACCTTGCAAGATTTATGTAAATAGAAAGGTAGAAGAAATGAATTAGAAATTTGATGTGGATTTTATGTGTTATATGGACTTTATCAAGGTTATCAACAAGTTGGGTTATGTAAGAATCAAGGGCATGTGGTATCATCACTCAAAGTTTTCGTTTGAGCATGGGCTTAGAACTCTTAACAATGATGCTGATGTTTTGAAATTTGGGGAAGACATGAATGGTTATGATCTTGGTAAGAAAACAATGATGCAAACTAAGTCTCTTCTAATCAAGAACCAACCAAAGTATCTGATTTTAAGGAAGCCCCTGACGTAGAATCAGATGATCTTGATACTCCCCAAGGAAGTGAAGATGACGGTGAAGAACAAAAGTATCCCAAGTTTAAAATGCCTGACTGTGGTGATCACGTGAGATTTGAGCTTGGAATGACATTTGCCACAAAGAGTCTTATTAAAGATGTGGTTAAGTCATTTGTAATGGAAGGGTTAAAAAAACTTACATTTCAAGAAAAATGATCGAAAACGAATTGTTGTCGAGTGTGAGAAAGACTGCCCATTTCACATGAGATTTAGTGAAAGGGTAGCAAACTAATGCTGGCAGTTAGTGAGCCTCATTGATGATCACATTTGTCATAGGACTGTTAGGAATAGGCAAGCTAAAATAGAATGGCTAGCTAAGAATTTTATACCACTCTTGAGACATAAACCTGAAATAAGGCCAAAGGGATTCATTGTGGAGTCACTTGAAAAATGGGGTGTGAAGTTGTCCTCAACTCAAGCATATAGGGCCAAAACAAGAGCATTGGAACTAATACAAGGTGCTGAGACTTAGCAATACGCTTATTTGAGGAATTATGCTGAGAAGTTGAGAAGATACAATCCTAATACCACATTGATAATCATGTGTGGTATGTCTAATATTGGACCTATTTTTGAGAGGATGCATGTATGTATATCTTGAGGCGTGTAAAGTTGCATTCACACATACCTGTGGGCCTTTAATTGGTCTTGATGCATGTTTCTTGAAGGGTGAGTACGGTGGACAACTAATGGTAGCAGTAGAAAAAGATGGAAACAATCAGATTTATCCAATTGCATATGCATTGGTGGAAGCCGAGACAAGAGACTCATGGAAATGGTTTCTAAATCTTTTATTAGAAGACCTGAATAATATCATGCCAAGGTCGTATGGTTTCATTTCAGACCAACAAAAGGTAATTCTATTAATTTTTTTCTTTAGTTATCAACTTTACACAACACCTATAAGACATTAACATTATTGTGTTTTGACAGGACTTGGTAGTTGGTACAGGCTATTGCTAACCTAGGGCCGGATGTAGAACACAGGTTGTGCGTTAAGCATTGGTACCGGCTATTGCTAACTTGGGGCCGGATGTAGAAGAAATATTTATTTGTGTGTTATTTAATTTCAATTAAGTATAATTTAATTTATTTCTATTTGAATAAATATATTGAGGATTTACATTTTATTAATTTATTTTTAAATTTGTGTATTATTTGAAATTAGTAAAGATTTATTTGTGTGTTATTTGAAATAAGTAAATGTTTGTTCTAAATTATTAAGTTAAGTATTCATAATTAAGAATATTAAGAATAGAAATTGATTTGTCTAGTTGTAAAGTGATTATCATTTAACGAACTTAGATTTAAGACTCCATTGGTACAAATTTTGTAATTTTTGTTTTAATTTTAAAATTATTTAATATTATTATAAATCACTGAAATTATTTGTCATGAATGTATATTGGTTTAGTGGTAAAAACTTAAATGTTGTTTAAGAGTTTTTAGTTCAGTTTCTTACCAGAAACAATTTTGATTTTTTTATATTATTAAATTAGAATTGTTTAAAAATAAAAATAAAATTAAAAAATGATTTAGTATTTTAAAAAAAAACCCAACGTAGCAGTCCAGTCAAGATTTAAAAGTAGGAAAAAAATTAGTTTGAAAAAAATATTAACTTGTCCAGTTAAATTTTATAAAATATTAAATCGAATCTTTTTTATGAGAGGCTAATTTAAGTTGTGTAATTTTCATAAGGGATCAAAATGTGTCTTAACCAAAACAAATCAATTCTCTAAAAAAAAATCAAAGTGACCATCTATCACAAAAACTCTAACTAACCAAATCATACTATTTACTTTAAAATATTTAATATAATACTATTAATTAGATCTCCAAATACAAGTAAAAAACAGAATGGGTCATCTTCGGGAATTTTTTTTTTAATATCCATATTTTAAAAAATAATTTCAAAAATAACAACATTTTCAAAAAAATTACCAAAATATTTTTTTTTAAAATACCACGTTGTCGCCAGGGGGGTGGCGACAATGCTAAGCCCATAAAGTAGTCGCCAGGCCCAATGGCGAGCACGTCCAAAAAATAGGTGTTGTCGCCACCCCCCTGGCGATAACACCCCCCTATTTTTTTTTAAATTTTTTGATATTATTTTTTTACTTGTTTTTTTTTTCTATTATTTATTTCCATTAATTTTTTCAATTATTTTTTTCCATTAGTATTTTATTTTCCATTATTTTTTTATATTATTTTGTTTAACTATTTTTTTTCTATTATTTTTTTAGTTGCATCCAGCTGTCCCGGTCGCCTCCTTGGGTGGCGACAACACTTAATATTTTGGCCTATATATAGCAGCTCATCATGAAATCAATCTTCATTATTTTCTCCTTCAATTTTTCCATATTCACTATTGATCATGTCTCGCATAAGGCCGCAGTCATGGGAACGAACATTATCCAGTCGTCCCGTGCCGGCGCCGGAATACAAGAGATGTTATGGTCATGTAATTTTTTCCCCGGTCAAACCTCCTATGGCGGTGAAGTTTTGGAACATCCCCGACTTCAACAACCTGAAGCGGACTCTTATGGCACAGTTAGAAGGGGAGTACAGTCCCGGGGAAGAAATAAAAAGGATTCAGAGGCTTAGAACAAGGGTGTCGCTTAGGACCGGAGAGACGACCCGTTGGTGGGTTGATGTGAAAACCGACCATGATACTGAACAAATAATGGACGGAACAGACGACATTGTTTTAACCGCTATAATTTCATAGATTTTAATTGTTTGTTGTGTTGTTTGTTGTGTTGTTGTGTTATTAGTGAATCCTTTTTATTTCTAGGCCTAATGTTTGTTTGTTGTGTTGTTTGTTGTGTTGTTGTAATCCATCTAATTAATGAAAAAAAGTCCATTTCATTGAAAAAGTAAATCACAAATATCATTGCAACTAAAAACTATGTTGTGGAGCTAGATCCACGATTGGGACATTTGTTCCTATTATGACCTACCTCACGACATATACTACACTTCCTCTGCATTTTTTCCATGGCGTCCATCTCGGTTCTAATACGCCTGCTGTTTGGTCGACCGCTTTTATTCCGACGCATTAAATCGTTATGCCAAACTGTTTCCCCCTCGTACACAGGCCAATATGCCTCCGTTGCTACCACCGGAAAGTAATTGTCGTATACGTTGAGCAACGTTGATACCTTGTAAATTTCTGATACCAAAGATAATGCATCAAAGTGAGTATGTGAACATGCTGCAATGACATGGGAGCAAGGCATGTGATATACTTGAAATTGGCCACAGTCGCACCAACGACCTGAGATTGAGACGCGATATTGTTGTCGTGGAAGCCCCTGGTTGTGGTCAATTGTTTCTTTTACACTGAAGGTGTGGCCGTGACGGTCGAACTCTGTCACTCGATAAGTGTTACCCTTGGCAGATTCTTGTTGTATATATTTCATGCAGACATCGTTGTATACCTGTTGTGTTTGCAACACTGAATTCCACCGCTTACCTCTTGTGGCGAACAAAGTTGCCATCCGAAAATACGTAGCACTAACCAAAGCAGTTATAGGTAGGTTTCGTATGCCCTTGTTCATTGATTCCACAAGATTTGTAGTCATGTGGCCCCACCTAGCCCCATCGTCGTATGACCTAGTCCATCTCGCTCTATCAATGTTGTCAATCCATCTCCCTGCATCTGGATTTGTCAACGTTATTTCTCGGCGGTAGTATTGAAATCCAGGTTGGTTTAAGGCATACCTTGCGTTTACCAAGTGGTTCTTCAAAAATTTATCTTTGATCTCTCTCATAAAATTTTGTGCTATATTGCCTAATACAGTAGACATGCTTAGACGGGGGGTTGTGCCAACCATTTGCCAGATTGTTGTATGCGCTGTCAATAGAAGCGTGCCTGTCCGAAATCAAACAAAGATTAGGTTGTGGAGCAACTCTAGCTCGGAGATTCTTCAGAAAGAAACTCCAAGCAGCAGCTGTTTCTCCTTCTACTAGAGCAAAGGCTATTGGAAAAGTGTTGCTGTTTTCATCCTGCGCGACCGCCATCAGCAATGTTCCCTTGTATTTCCCATACAACCAGGTTCCATCAATTTGAATTATCGGCTTGCAAAAACCAAAACCGATGATGCATGGTCGAAACGCTCAGAACAGTCTATGGAAGATTCCATTACCTTCGAGAGGGGTTCCGTCTTGGGATTATGCCGGCAGTGTCTCCAATATAGTAACAGTCCCCGGTGAATACAATTGCAGTGCAGCCAGGTAGCGAGGAAGTTGTTGGTATGATTCCTCCCAGTTCCCGTAGACTTTTTCAATTGCTTTCTGCTTCGCTAACCAAGCCTTTCTGTACGAAGGTCTGTACTTGAACACAAAAACGCAATGGGAAATAATTGTCTTCACCTTCAGTGATGGGTCAGTTTCGACGAGAGGAATGATGGTATGACATATCATGTCATGACTGAGTTTTCGATGATCTTGCGCCATATTTGTGTTGACGCAAGTGTGGCCTTGAGATATCGAACGTATCACCCACGCATTAAATTTCTTTCTGAATGATGCCTTCAGCATGTATCCACACTCCGGGTTTCTGCACACAATAGTGACTCTCTCTGGATTTGAGCAATCAGCTTTAAAATCAACACAATTTGCTAAGTTCCAGTTTTTTATAGCTAACATACAATCATCCTTCGAACGAAACGTGTCACCCTCTTTTAACTCCTCGTCTGACCTCATATATGGATTGTAGAACATATCAGACGATGGCTCGTCCTCTCCCAAATTAAGTGTTGTGAAATGTGCTGGAGGTGAATATGCATGTGTATCCGGTACTGTATCCGGTACTGGAACTTGTTCGTCATCTTCGGAATCACAGTTCACCAACTCATCAACGACATCTTCTATTTCAGTTTCTTCGTCAATGACATCTTCAGGCTGTTGTTCGTCATCAACAACAGGATCAATAACCTGTGACTGAATATTTTGTGAAGGAACAATTTGTTCAACCACTATGTACAGTTCCACATAATCATAACCAAAATACTCATGGGTAAGGAACATGTTTTGAACCTCTATGTCAATTGTTATCTGTGATTGATAAAACTTGACCAAGTTGTTAGGTTCAACTAAGGGTTGTTGGTAAAATATTTGAGAGACTGGTTCTCTTATTTTGGATTCGATTTTCCTTTTCAGATAAGAGAAATCCGCTTGTCTATTTAGAGCAAAACGTGTTGAGTTAGTGTTTCTAAATAGAAAACCATTTGTGTCGCAGTGGTAAGTCTCACCGTTCATATGAACACGAACTTTGTATTGCGAGGTGGATGCCATAATTTTGATATGTGTTTGTGATAATCGTCTGAAACAAACAAACATGACAAGACTAATGCATGCCACAATGGAATCTCGTCCCCACCTCTTACACAAGCATGCATGCAAGAATACATGCAATAATCGTCTGAAACAAATAAATGTGACAAGACTAATGCATGCCACAATGGAATCTCGTCCCCACCTCTTACATAAGCATGCATGCAAGAATACATGCAATAATCGTCTGAAACAAATAAATGTGACAAGACTAATGCATGCCACAATGGAATCTCGTCCCCACCTCTTACACAAGCATGCATGCAAGAATACATGCAATAATCGTCTGAAACAAATAAATGTGACAAGACTAACGCATGCAGGCTAGGGAATCTCTTACACACCTATGCATTGATGGCAGTCGCCAAAGGGGGTGGCGACAACATTGATTTTTAAGAGTTGTCGCCAATGGGGATGGCGACAACATTGATTTTTAAGAGTTGTCGCCAATGGGAGTGGCGGCAACATTGATTTTTAAGAGTTGTCGTCAACGGGGGTGGCGACTTGCTTCGAATAAGTGTTCAACCGTCGCATGCACTTGTCTTGTCACATTTATTTGTTTCAGACGATTATTGCACCAAACACATTTAATTGTGTTTCGTTTTGGCTATAAATAGGTTCCCAAACTTGTTCATTTTCTTCATCACCAAACAACTATCATAAGAGCAACTTTCATCAGAACAACTAGTTTTCATCATCAACAAAAATGTCTCTCCTAACAATGGGTCAAGAGCATCGAGGAACCATTGCAAACATCGCCGATTATGTAAGTTTGAGTAAATTCAATTTATTTATGTTCTAAACACTTAATTTTTTTAATTAAATTTACTAATTTCAAACATTCAAATACTTATGGTTCATCGTTTTTTTATAGGATATCACGAGATTTAGGACCCGTGCGGGACCGATAAATGCTCCGGACCCTTGGATTGTGCCTTATCTTGACCGTGTGGGGTTTGGGAAGGTAATGAACTTAATACGTACCTCAATCGATATGAAGTTTATATTAGCATTGTGTGAGCGCTGGAGGCCTGAGACTCATACTTTTCACCTTCCAATGGGTGAATGTACCGTCACTCTAGAGGACGTGTACATGTTATTGGGTCTCAACACAAATGGAAAAGCTGTGTTTGGAAATGTCCAACAACCGAACGCTTTATGCGTCGAATTGTTGGGTGTTGATTTAATAGAGGGTGAGGGGCGACAAAGAGGTAGGGGCCAAGGTATAAAGCTTGCTGCCCTTCAACAAGCTTATCAAGGCCTTGAGATGAATCAAGGCTCTAGCGAAGAAAGTAAACTACAAAAAACTAGAATGTATATTATGTTGTTATTTGGTAGGTTTCTATTTCCCGAAGGCACGGGGAATAGTGTTAATTTTATGTACTTGTGTCTACTTGAGGACATTGATGCAATTAAGACGTATAGTTGGGATTCGGCTGTGTTGGCTTACCTCTATAACTCCTTGTGCAAATGTGCAAAAAGGGATAGTTGTACATTTAGTGGATGTGCATTCTTGCTACAAACATGGGGATGGTGGAGAATGCCGGTATTAGCCCCTGAAAATCCGCACATTTACGTCTTCCCTTATGCGTCAAGGTAACTTAATGATCTTATTTTAATTAGTGCATTTTTTTCTATTATTAATTGTAATTATATTGATTTTTATTTTTGAATGTGTTTAGGTTTAATGCAACCGGGATGGACAACACCAATACGCCAGTAAACAAAATCATTTTTTACCACCAACTATTGGATCGATTAAGACCCCAAGATGTAATACCACTAAAAATTTCCATCTTCTAAATATATTTGTAAAATTAACTATCTTATATAATTTGAAATTAATTTTTTTTTGTTGCAGTTTATTTGGAGACCTTACTTGGGTTTGGACCACGTACCCGACCCTAAAGAGGCGGCTGTTTGGACGGAAAAATCATCCATCATATGGTTCACCACTGTGGAGATGCACCCAAGTGACCGTGTGAAGCTCCAATTCGGCATGCATCAAGGTATCCCTGACCCCCCTGAGCCTGACTCTTTGGGACGTTGGCATCTGGCGAAGGTTAGCGAACAGTGGTACGTAGAAAATTGGAAGACGTTTGCTAGAGATCAACGTAAAATATGGTCTCGTCGTTCCACCACCGTTTTACAATTTCCTGTGGCGCCGGAAGAAATGAAACCAACGGCTGAATATGTCAACTGGTACAGATCGGTCACAAATCCCGAAATGATTGTGTCTGCCCCTTTCTATTTGGCTGACCCGCGAGAACAACAACCATATTTTGGAGGACAACAACAACAACCACATATTTTCCAACAACAACAACAACAACAACAACAACAAAATTTTCAACGAGAACAACCACCGCCATATTTCCAACATCATCAACCACCACCAAATTACCAACAACAAAATTACCCACCACAACAACAACAACAAAATTACCACCACCAACCAATCCACCAACAAACACCTATTTACCAACAACAACAATAACAATCCCAACAATACCACCACCAACAACCATCCCAAACTCAACCATAAAATCAACCCCACCACCTACACTTCCAAGAACTCCATGTGGGGAGCTCTTCCAGATCACACTTCCAAGACCTCCATGTGGGGAGTTCTTCCAAATCACCACCACTAACCCCCGACATAGGCATACAAGAAGAATACCCGCCATACAACACATTCGACCAACCAACATCACAATACCCCAGCCAACCATTGAACTTCAATACACCATCACAACCAATCTATTTTAACCAAACCGAATCCACCACCAACTTCCAAAATCCAAACTTCCAGGCCGCACCCACTAGGAGATATTTCAACCCACCTAGACAAAGCTTTGACGGCGCCGCGGGCACCCGCCTTTCCTATAGCGGGAATTATAGAGGTCAAGGACGGCTCACAGATTTTGTAGACCCGGAATGCATTGAGGGGCCGTCGACTCAGACACAAGATGAACCAAATAGAGGGGGACGTCGCAGGAATAGGGGAGCACTACCAACTCGTGATCCTTCTACACGACCTATTAGACAACCTGAATGCGGATCGTACCATGGTCCACGTGGCGCACAATAAGAATTTTATTTGTATCGTTAATGTATTTTGTGTTGTTTTTAATTTTAATGTACCTTTTTAATTATGATTAATGACTAATGTATTTGGTAATTTTTAATTTATTGATATTATTTTTCCAACCTAAAAAAAAATAAAAAAACAGCTCAAAAAATAATATAAAAAAATTGAAAAAAAAATAAGAAAAAAAACAGCTAAAAACATAACATAAAAGAAATTGAAAAAAAAATAAGGGGGGTGTTGTCGCCAGGGGGTGGCGACAACACCAAGCAAATGCACATAGTCGCCAGGCCCACTGACGCTTTCTTTGAAAAAGGAGTGTTGTCGCCACCCCCTGGCGACAACGTGCTATTTTTATAAAAAAAAAAAAAAAAAGACATTTTGGTAATTTTTTGAAAATATTGTTATTTTTGAAAAAAAATTTAAAAATATGGATATTCAAAAAAAAAATCCATCTTAGGCCTATCCAATATATATAAAAACTCAATTTCTTTGTTAATAGTAATATCTGGTGTGGCTATAGATATCACGTACGCATGCACTATTATGAGATTGTTTGCACGTGACTTTGCTCAATTTCGTCCATGCTCCTGTGAATTAGTTAATACTACAGTACTATTCATGTATCAATCAATATGTATGTATTGTTCCTTCTCAATTTTACAAAAACAAACAAAACCAATTTACTTGTAACAGCAAAATGAAATCACGGAACATGGGAAAAAGTACATGATGATTTTATAATTAATTTGGCGATAGTAACATAAAAATAAAGGTTAACTTGTTGGTTGCTTGTGAGTAAAAGGTTAGTCAAAGGAACAATCATCATGTGATTTTTTTTTTGAAGTTTGTTTTTAATCGATTCATGATGGTGATGATGATGATATGGGAAGATACTCTTTTCTAGACCAAACCTTGTTAAAAAGCAATGCTGAGAAAATTTCTTTATTTGATTTTATTGTTGAATGTGACCTAGTTATTAAGGACACTTCATATTTGGTCCACTATTCAGTGATGTGTGACCCTATTTCTGTAGTAAAGAACACAACTCAAGTTTTACTGTTCTTACACATTACAGACTTGTACAAAGGGAAGAAGGTGAGAAATATCAAATGTTGACAAGTGCTAAATTAAAATCGACAGAAACATCACAACACACCAACCACCAACTTGTCACATTAGAATAATAGTAGTAACATTATTTGGGAAGTTGTAAATTAAAAGTCAATTTACAATTATTGTATACAGATGAATTTGTAAGGGGTTTTTTACAAAAAAGATTTGAAAATCACAACGACACGGGTATGCTTGATTAATAGGGTAGTCTCATAAATTCATAATAGTTACTTATCACTCCAAGGAGGTGTAAATAGCAAGACTTATAGTACAATTTTGTTTTCATCCTTCATTTTCTTTGTTGTTAATTAGGTGGGTAGCTAGCTGTATGTACATGCATGGTATCCTTATCCTATTCTATGAATATTTAAGGACAAATTTACAGAGAGGACATGTTTGCATTGAAGTTGTTTCTTGTTGAGGAAATTTCAGTATCCGTATAACTTGTAAAATGTATCAACAACGCCTTTGATGACTGAGAAATTTAATTGGTATACCACTAGGAACCAGAGACTAGAGTTCAATACCAACGCATGATAAGGAAAGCTTGATAATGTAAAACTTCCAATGTCATGAGGAGAAGGCACGGACGGACGGATCTAGAGGTGGCCAGGCTTGGGCTCTGGACCCTTCCTCTTCATAGTGTCAAGTATATTATATTATACTTTAATTAGAAATTTTGTATGAATATTGGTGTGATGATATTATACTTTAATTAGAAATTTTGTATGAATATTGGTGTGATGATGTGTGTAATGCCCCAAAATTAAATAGTTATTTAATTAAATTAATTAAGAATTTATTTATTGAAATTAGTTGAAGTCGGAATTTATCGGTATTATTTTAAAGGCGTAATTGGATTAATATGTTTCTAAAAATATGACATTTGCTTAAAGGATTTCACATCCGGTATCAAAATATATGATGTGAAAAATATTTGTCAAAAGATTTTACATCAGACATTTATTTTCAATGATATAAAAAATATATGAAAAAATGAAAATTATATAACACAATGGAAATATTGTAAATAAAATGAAAAATAAAGTGGCAGAATTGTAAATAAAATAAAAAATTTGTTATAACGTATTTTAACTCTAGCCTAGATAATAGCCGATTGAAAATGTTATGCACAGTGGGCCTTTACATTGGGCCATTCAAAAACCGATTGAAAATGAAAATCTTGTTATAACATATTTTACATCGGGTCTAGATAATACCCGATGGAAAATGTTATGCACAGTGGCCTTCACGGGTAAGGTTTCCATGACTTTATGGCAGCAAAGTCACGGTGACTTTGTCTCTTTCTCTCTCCTGTTTTACCTTTTTTTTATTTATTTATTATTTATTATTTATTTCTTTTCCTGCCAAAACACCACATATTACACTAAAGTTACGGTAACTTTGGCGGAATAAAGTTACCTAATCCAATTCCTGGCCTTCACATCAGGCCATTCAAAAACTGATGGGAAATGTTATGGCCATTTTTTTTCCTAAAACCCTAAACATTCATTAGAGACACAAATATTTCTATCTTTCTTCTTTACGCACATTACTCTCTCACAACAAACACAGCCACCCCACGAGTCACCACCACCACGAGTCACAGCAAACACAGTACAAACTCCATCTCTGCATACTCAGATGCGAAGAAAACTCCCTCTTCGCACTCCATTTCTTCCGCTTTCCTCCGTTAATAGCAGTACGACGCGCACTTAATAGCGCTGACGGATCTCCCATTTCTTCCGTTCGCCGCCACCACTCCGTTTTCCTTCCTCCGTTCGCCGACCTGTCATATTTGACTTGTTAGGTTTTATGGATGCTTAGATAAGGTTAGTTCTGAGTATTTTACACCATAACTCTTTCTTTTAGGCTTTTTTTTAAACCATAATATTATTTTCATTTTGATTAACAAATGCCCATATTAAATCAGTAGTTTGTTACTAGTTATTTTAAACTTCAATCCTGACAACAAAAAAGTCGAAAAAAGAAGCTAGATACATTAGACATACCCTTCTAAATGAAACTCATGAGAATATTAATAACACTGGTTTCTGAAAATAATTAACAAAATGTAATTACATAAGCCAGGTCTTATGTTTTTTGAGAATTAAATATATAGTGTAGCCACTATGAAATCATTTATGTGTCTTTCATTGTGTTGCAGAGAACAAAAGCCAATGAAAGTTTGGTTATGAAATTGCAAATTAAGAACAAGTAGAGTTTCCTCGAGGACCAAAAAAATCCTAATCTCAGGCAGCCAAGATACATGAAAAACATTATTTTTATTAAACTTAGGTGTGCTACATACTGGATTTAGTTTTATTGTTTAATTTTTTTTGGCGGGGGATTAAGGGATTATTATTATTATGAAACTTAGAATTTGTTGGATTTGAAATATTTTGAAAGTGCTTTAGTTAGTGACTTTCTTTGACATAGAAGTGTTATAGATAATGCATTTCAAATACTACCTTATAATTTCATAGTGCATTTGAACATTACATGTTGTAGTTAGTTGTCACATGATTGAGAAAATGTAACAAATGTACGAGATTTGTCTCCACGTACCCACTAAACAAAGCAACACCATCTCTTCCTGTAATGAAAAATTTAGTGTTCCTCACAATTTGAAAAGCTTATCTCTTCTTGTTTTGAAAAGCTTAGTGTTCCTAGTGTTCCCCGCAATTTGAAAATCTAAGTGCTCCTCACAAGCTGTCAAAGTCAATGCACTTGTTATTTTAAGAGTCAATGCACTTGTTCCTCCCGTGTAGCTCATTTCCATGTAGCAGTTTATGTACAAAATTGAAGTTACAAACAAGTGCCATATGCTACTAGATAGAGATCTATAGACATATAGTTATAGAATAAAAGGGATGAAATGAAATACACTTTATGCTTGACTAATGACTATTAGATTACAAATAAGAAAGAGTGCTTATTTCATCACATTTTTAGATGTAGTTTAAAACAGAGATTTATGAAAATAAGAAAAATTATTAGATTATAAATAAACAAATTATTTCATCCATAGTTATTTTTTCGTAGTAGTTTCATAAATAGTCAACGAGAATAAGTTGAAATTAATAATTTCTATCAATTATTGATATGGTGCTTTGGTTTTTGTTGCAGGCAACTTTTCTCTTCGCGTTTGTGAATGTCAAGTTAGGATTATCTACAAATGCTCTTGTGTCTTTAAGGTATGATTTCATCCTTAATCTTGAATGTGTCTTTACTATATCATTGTTTAATAGCATTAGATTAAAGAAATTTATCTTGAAAGTAGTTTTGTCAGTGAATAGGATTTTAAGTCTAAATCATACATTTATCTATGTAGACGTGAAGTATTTAACCATATATGATGGCCATATGCAGTTTCAAAATTTGTAGCCATTGATATATTATGGTGGAAAGGCCTTACTCGAATTTTGGAAGCTAAAGGATATATCAGAGGAGATAACAAGGTATACTTGCTTCAGCAAAACAAAACAAAATTAAGCTATCCTTACCTTTTGATATTAAAATAGCATGTTCATAACATTAATTGTTGAAATTGTCGATGATAACATTATAGTGGTAGATATCTTGTGACTTAAGTTTTCTATACGAAGATAAATACATATCTGATGGAATAAATAAGTACTAAAGCTACAAATGAAATAATTTCCTTAGAAATAATGTCTGCACCCCTGCCTTTTGGACAAATATTTAATGTCAATTGTAGGCGTCATAATGATTTAATTTTGTATGCACTAATTTCGGAACATAGGTATGGATCGTAGTTGGATGAGAGCTAATCGATTAAGTGCTGAGTACGAACATGGAGTGATGGAAGGCAAATTCTACACATATGTCAGTCGTGTTAACATTGTTTAATCTGAAGGCAATTAATGGGTGGAGTGACAAAATTTTTACTGAATTGCTTGAATTGTTGACAAAAATGCTTCCAGAAGGTAACCCACTACCAAGTCGTTATTACAAGGCAAAGAAAATATTGTGTCCGATGGGTTTGGAGTATGAAAATATACATGCATGCCCTAATGATTGCATATTATACAGAAAGGAGTATGCAAACTATAATCATTGTCCGAAGTGCAAGGCGTCACGCTACAAAAAGAAACATGGTGAATCTAGTGATGATGAGGAGGTCAAAAAGGGTCCTCCCGCGAAAGTGGTATGGTACCTACCAATAATTTCAAGGTTCAAGAGATTATTCGCTAATGCAGATGACGCAAAGAATCTTAGATGACATGCAGAAGAAAGAAAATGTGATGGAAAAATTCGTCATGTAGCTGATTCTTTGCAATGGAAGAAAATAGATTATTTGTTTCCAATCTTGGCGAAGAGTCGAGAAACCTTAGACTTGGACTTTCTACTGATGGAATGAATTCGTTTAGTAATCTAAATACTAACCATTTTTCTTGGTCTGTTCTTCTGATGATTTACAACGTATCTCATAGGCTCTACATGAAGCGTAAATATATTATGTTATCAATGATGATTTCGGAACCAAAACAACCAGGAAATGAAATAGATGTTTATTTAAGTCCATTGGTTGATGATTTAAGAGTGTTGTGGGAGGAAGGGGTGGATTATTTTTATGCGCATTCTAGTGAACAGCTCAATATATGTGTCATGTTGTTTTGCACCATTAACGATTTTCTGGCATATGGTAATTTTTCTGGGTATAAAGTTAAAGGGCATAAAGCGTGTCCTATATGTGAAAAAGACACATGTTACTATCAACTTGATAAAGGAAAGAAGACTCTTTATCTTGGGCGTCAAAAATTTCTAAATCGTTATCATCCATATCGTAGATTGCAAAAAGCTTTCAATGGAGAGGAAGTTTATCAACGACAACAGGGCATTAATGTTGTCTTTGGAAAGTACAGAAAGTGATCTATTGTGAAAAATATATGGAAAAAGAGGTCAGTTTTCTTCGATCTTCCATATTGGTCTAGTCTTGAGGTAAGACATTGTATTGATGTGATGCACGTGGAGAAAAATGTATGTGATAGTGTAATTGGAACACTTCTCAACATTAAAGGCAAGACAAAAGATGGTATTAATGCTCGTCTAAATTTGGGCGTGATGGGTATACGAGAAGAGTTAACTCCACAGTATATAGGTAACAAGATTTATTTGCCTCCTGCCTGCTACACTTTATCTAAAAAAGAGAAAACAAGTTTTTGTGAGTGTTTAGAAAGTATCAAAGTGCCGCATGGTTACTCATCAAATGTTAAGAGGCTTGTATCGGTTAAAGATATCAAATTAGTTGGCTTAAAATCTCATGATTGTTATGTCTTGATGCAACAACTACTACCAGTGGCTATTTGTGGGATATTGCCTAACAATGTTAGGAAGACTATAACTAGGTTGTGCTTATTTTTCAATGCAATTTGTTGCAAAGCCATTACTCCATTAAAGTTAGAAGATTTGGAAAATGAGGCTGCAGTTATCTTGTGCCAATTAGAGATGTATTTTCCTCCTTCATTTTTCGACATTATGGTTCACTTGATTGTTGATCTAGTAAGGGAGATTAGATTATGTGGTCCAATTTTTTACGCTGGATGTATCCAATAGAGCGATATATGAAGATCCTAAGAGGGTATACCAAAAACCCACATCGTCTAAAAGAATTGATTATTGAGAGGTACATTGCAGAAAAAGAAATTGAGTCTTGTTCTAACTATTTGTCAGAAGTGGATGCTGTCGAGGTTCCGAAGTCTCATCATGATGGAAGATGTGAGGGTGTGGGTACACAAGGTTTAAAGGTCAATAGCTTAAGTATATTGAATAACACATATGAAGTTCAACCTTACTTATCTGCTCACAAAAACATCATAAAAAAAAAGTACCCCAAGATGAATGAAAGAGGGTTGTTAAAAGAGCATTATGATAGTTTCTTTGAGTGGTTTAAGGAAAAAATTGCTAGTGATGATAGTCCTTCAAAAACAACTAAGTGGTTGTCCTATGAGCCTAAATGTAAGATAATAACTTGGAAATAATATTATATTAATAAAACTTCCTTTTATACAAAGTCAAAGGATGACCGTAGTACCACACAAAATAGTGGATTATGATTGTGGCCGAGTCCATGCACTTCTCTAGTGCTAAAGATAAAAACCCGGTTATGGCATATACACCCTACTTTGGAGTGATTGAAGAGATTTGGGAAGTTAATTATGTGGTGTTTAAAGTTCCTGTATCTAAATGCAAATGGATTGATATCAATAGTGATGTAAGAATCGATGAATTTGGAGTTACACTGGTTGATCTTAGCAAGTTAGCTTATGCGGACGAACCTTTCATCATGGCATCTCAAGCAAAACAAGTGTTTTTTGTCACAGATCCTTCTAATAAAAGGTGGGCAGTGGCTATACAAGGAAAGGTGCATGATAGTGATGAAAATAAATATGCGAATCTTGATATTTTTGAAACTCCTCCTTTCTCAACAAATGTGCCTATCTTCATTGAAGAAAATGTAGAGGATGATGTGCATGCTATTCGCATAGATCATGAAGAAGGGATATGAGAGAACTAGTAAGGTGTTTTTTATAAGTTAATTTGACATTACTTTGATTTCTAATTGTTTTTATTTTGTGCTTAATTTGATGTCTAATTGTTTTTATTTTGTGCTTAATTTGATTTCTAATTATTTTTATTTTGTTTAAACAGATACATGGCTGATTTAACCAAGAACTTTTCTTCATCTAGTAAACCTAATAAAAGAAGAGTTAGAGGTCCAACTTTGATGACACAAATTGACAAAGTTCATCAAACGGGAACATCTGATGATAATGGTAGTCCATCTCCACCATCACGCCATGAATTATGGAAGAGAGCACGACAAAAGAAAGGGGGAGAATACACATCAAAGTCTACACAAGTTGTTGCTGAGAAAATTGTAAGTAAAATTTGGAAATTACTTCAAGTATCATTATATTTGTGATTGATAAAAACTATTGAAATTAGTTGTGGTTTTTGCATTTTATAGGATTCTCTAGTTGAAGAAGCTGAAAAAGGTGTCTTTGTTTTGGATGGACGTAACGATATCTTAACAGCAGCCATTGGAACATCTGAGCATGGCGGTCGTGTTCGTGGTGTTGGAAAACACCATAAACAAAGCACTTACTTTGGAAGGTCGTCTTCACGCCAAGGACAATATATAGATGTAAATGAACAATTTGCGAAATTTTCATCTGAATTGGAAGAAAGACTTAGAGCTGATTTTGATCAAAAGTTGGTTGAAAATCGTAAGATGATGCAACAATATTTTATGGAGACACTTAAGTCTATCAGTTTATCGCAAAGCACAGATAATAATAAATGCATTGAAAAAATGGAAGTTGTCGATTCAAGCGGAAAAGGAAGTTGTTCAGCTGCAAAAGAAAGCACAAAATACGTGGAAGTTGACGATGTTCAGAGATTGTTACTCATGGTTCTGAAAATGGCTGACACACACTTGGAAATAGAATTAAGTCATTGTCAATCTATCACTAATTTTTATATGTCAGCTAAGTTTATCAGAGAGTTGTTGGTGGGTTTTAATTGGCTTGATGTGTCTATTCTGCAAGTTTGGTGCACGTAAGTACATTTTCTTTTTTTAGAATTGTCAATATCTATTAATATGTTATATCTCTCATCACTTTGCTTCTAATGTTTATTTTAAAATTATTCAGGTATATTCATCGTGTATGTATTGATAGTTCCACATCAGAAATATACGGTATTATGGATCCTGCTATGTGTATATATGTTGATAATGCAAAAAAATCTCAAGCAGAAGTTAAAAATTACATTACAAAGAAGTTACGAGAGGAAAACAGAGTGTGTCACTTACTACCACTTATTCATGGGTAAGTTTTTATGAAATTGTGTATTCTATTTTTTAATTTTGATAACATGGATATTTTATGTGACTTTTTTGTTTCCACACACACGTACAGACGTCATTGGCAATTAATAGTCATTTGTCCAAAAGACAATATTGTGGTCGTCTTTTGTTCACTTCATCGAGAAATTGATGCAATCACGAAGAAAATTGTTACAGCGTAAGTAATCTTTTATGCAACTTTTGTTATAATATATTATATATCCTATATACATAAATTGTTACAAAAGTAATTTCATATCTTATGTGACTTTATATGGATTTCTTTTCTGAATTAGTGCCTTTGGGGTTCATCAAATGGCAAATGGCAATAGAAAAAATGCTACATGGCTTCATCCCAACGTAAGCGTGATGTAAATTATAATTCTATATTTAATTTTATGATAAGTATTCACTAATTATGTCATTCATTTGTAGACAAGGCAACAACATAACTCTAATGATTGTGGGTACTATGTGATGAAAAATATGTTTGATATTGTCTCTGCCAATATAATCGAGTCTTGGATGCAGGTAACTTTACTTTGTTATTTACTTTGCGTTTTTGCAACTTATTGTGAATTTTCAAAGAATAAGTCTATATTGTTATTTATGTATTGTAGGTATTTGATGATTCAACAGAAATAACACAAGATGATTTGTATGATTTGCGACTCCGATGGGCAAAATGTTTCTTTGAGTTATATAAAGTTTAAGCTTTATCTGGTGAGTTATATATATATATGTGTGTGTGTGTGTGTGTGTGCGTGCGTGCGTGCGTCCGTGCGTGCGTGTGTGTGTGATTTTAGTTTTTTGATTTTGGTGTTGTCTGCTGATGTTAATTGGTGTTATTGTTTATTGTCAGCAAATGTGATTTTGGTGTTGTCTACCAAAGCTACAACTCATCTTATTGTGGATTGCATGTTGGTATTTCAAGTGAGGGAAAGGACTTATAAATTGTTGGATATTTTTGTATGGTTTCACTTGTTTTGTTATTGTTGTAGTAGTCCACCGTTTGTAAACTTCCTTATAATTTTGTACACTTGTGTGTATCCTAGATTGATACTTTTGTAAATCAATTGTTCATTTTAAAGAATATATATGCATCCCAGCTATTTTGTGCAATGAAATTATCCTTCATTGGTAACAATAATATGAAAATAGTGACCTAAGTGTGGTCTGTGTAATATGGGGAAAAAAAATGAAAAATAGCGATTTAAATGAAAAATAGCGATCTAACTGTGGTCTGTGTGATATTGGCAAAATATGAAAAATCAAGTACAAAAAAATTACAGGAAAACACCTTAAATTCGCTAAAAGTAGCAACCATATTACATCGGGCCAATTAAGAAATCGATGTAAAAACTCGCATATTACATCGCGCTATCATAGAAACCGATGTAAAAACATACATATTAAATCGGGCTATTACGAAACCGAGGTTAAATATTGCGTATATTTTTTAAAAAAAATATTGGATTTTGTTTCACACCAAACATAAATTCAACCAATGTGGTATGTGGATTTTTCACATCGGGTTGTGGCCCAATGTAAAATGTCTTGAATTTACTACATCGCTTGGATTTACATCGGACCCAGACCTGATGTAAAATATACTTTTTGTCCGATGTAAAAAGTGTTTTATGCACTAGTGTGATTTGAGCAGTTAAGTTTATGGTCGGATTTATTAATCGGAGAAATACAAATCACGAGTTGGTGTTATTTAAGTTATGGATCAATTGTAGTTGTGGAATATTATTAGGAATAATATTCGTTTATGTTACGTGACTATTTAATTATTTATTTATTTAGTTATTTTGTAATATAATAATTATTTGAATATTTAAATATTTGATTATGTATTTAATTGTGCTATTTGGGTTAATTGAGTTATTAGAGAGATTTAATGAATTGGGCCTATATAGAATATGAGATTGGATTGTGGGTTAAGTCCAATTAAGAAAAGAATGATAGTAAGAGTGTTAGGGTTTTAGAGACATAACTTTCATTTGGGAAAAGAGGAGAAAAAAAGAGGAATAGAAGAAAGAAGAGAAAAAGAGGGAAGTAGATTCTTGAAGAAGGTGGACTACATATTCAAGGTGAGGGTTAGAATCCAAATTATTATAGGTTTATATAATTGGGTAATGTTGTGTGTATGTTTTGTGTATAATCTCTATTCTTTCAAATTCATGAATTGGAAAATGTTAGGGTTTGGTAGATTTCATGAGATTTTGTGATTTGTTCATGTTCAATGTGTTGTATGGATGACCCATGGTTAGAAACATGTTAAGGAACCTCATATGTGTGTTAAATTGCTTTCAATTGATGTATAAATTGTATGAGGGTTAGTGGTTGTTGTATGAGGAGATTGGGGAAGGAAAATGGTGATTTTTGGGTTTTTACGCAGCGTGAGTCGACCTATACAGCAGGCAGGATCGATCTGAGCAAACCCAAAAAGGCAGAAATCTGGTTTTCTTCAGCGTGCGTCGACCTGAAGAAAGTTTGCATCAACCTGAAGACCAGCATGAGCCAACTCATGGGTCAAACTGAGCAAACCCGAAGGGGATAAACTCATCTATGTGTCGACCTGAGAAATGTTTGCGCCGACCTGAGCAACATCCAATTTTTGACAGATTTTTGTAAAGGCCATAGCTTGAGTTTTCGGACTCTGATTGATGCACTGTTCGAAGCATTGGAAAGCTAACGCACTGAGCTAAAGCATGATGCAATAAAATGATTCATAGGATATATTCTTTTGTTGAACCCTTAATTAGTCTTTTGGTTGGTTAATTTAGTCCTCCAATCGAGTGTGTCTTTCATTAGCTAATTAGTTATTGAATGTGTCTCTTGTTAGTCAATTTAGTCCATAAAACTATTAACAAATGAGATACTTGGGTATGTTCTTAATTTTGATACATTCTGTGACTTTTTATACAGTTCAAAAGAAAACAAAAAGCTTAGGACACTGAGCAAATTCAATGATGCCAGTGCTTGGCAGAAAAGAAATATCAAAGGAAAAGATATTAGCTAAATTGAAAGTATTGGATGTTTCTTATGGAACAGGAACAAGTAATTCCTGTCATGATTTTTTTGGGGTCAAATTCAAGGTCCTGTCTGCAAGTTCTTTTTTTCCATTTAACAATTTTTGTCATGTCAACTTCTATCCTCTACTTTAAAGTGTTCATGCCAATCTTGACTAATCCAATTAGCATGCAGATAATGGCTCATGTTGAGGTTGTTTTGTGCAATATTCTGGGTGTGTGCATATTCTAATTGAAAACTATGATGTAATTGAAAATTATTTTTTTTCTTTTTGCATTTCAAATAGGTCATCAAGCACAGAAGCTGCACTTGGAAGATCCGTCTTAGTATAGAAATGAGATGAGCTTATCTTCATGAAGAATCAACATTGAAAAGAGTACATTGATCCATTAAGGCAACTAAGTTATTGCTCGATAAGGATATGAATCCCAAGATCTTTGAGTTTGATTTAACCAAGCTTGATGAAGAAGGGAATAACATATCAGTACACATGTAACTAGAATAGTGTTAGACTGTTAGTACTTTCCACAACTATTTTATTTTGCAGCCATAGTTAAGCTTCTTGATAACATTGTTAGCCATGAGATTATTCATGTTGTTTGAACTATTATAATATTAACTAGTCTCTGCCATTTTATTTTGGCATATGTAGTATACTAAATTAACTATTATCAACTAATAGTAGACTTTCTTGTCTATTATTGTTTTGTGGAATTGGTATTTTCATGTAGTAAAAATAGCTTTAATTCATTATAATCATATCATTTTCTTACATGTGTGAAGAGTGGATGTGTTCATTTTGTAAGCCCAAAAAATATTAAAATAAAGGTCTCTAAAGAGTGTTCTAAGAAAGCGTTTTATGGAAAAATGCTATAAAAAATAAGACCTATAATGGCGCTTTTATGCAAGCGCTTAAAGTGTTATTGAAGGTTAAACATTAATAGCGCTCTAGAAACGCTATCATAAGTAGTCAATCTATAATAGCAGGGGCTTTAATAGCGCTTTTAAACGCTATTAAAAGCCAAAAAAGGCGATACTAAATATACTTTTTGGCATAGTGCGAGAATACGGATGTTCTCACAACTTTGCATTAAAGATAGCCTTGGTTGTGAGTTGATCTCGTAGGTGCTCCAGAGATGGACACTGATGTGAGAGATACGTGATGACATAGACGAGTATCGTAGGTTGAGTATAATTGGTCGATAAGTTTAAGTTTGTGAGAAGTAGATTATATGCAATGCTTGATAAATCTTATAACTCCGAAGAATGAATTCTTTTTATGTTTATATTTACTTTTCCGTTTTTATACTTTTGTTCATTCAAACCCGAGTTCGAAACTATAGAAACCGTTGAATGGCATTCTACAACCATCTTTGTGGACACGATAATTCTCGGATAAATACTTCTAAATCTATTGTTGCTTGCCCTATACAACTTCAACAGGAACTAGAATCCTAGAATCGAAAAAAGTTGATGAAAAAGAAAAAAAAGAATGAATAGAAGCAAGAAAATGTCCTAATAATGTTCGCATTTATAGCTTCTGGAAAAAAGTGATAAAAGAAATGAACTCAGCATTCTAGTTCCCATCAGTTAAAAGAAGAAGACTGTGAGGATGTCGTGAAAACGGGAAATTAGCATGTACTTAACCTCGAGGAATTAAGCTTACTAACCTAAAATATCCCACCCCTGACATAAGTCATGGAAGTGTTACAGCCTTTGAAGACCTCAAAAACGTATTTTCGAATAGAAAGTGAATGGCTTTTTAGATATTTTGCAAATTCATTGCATGATAGCACTTATATGTGATTGAGTGATTACAATTTTTTATTCGGCAATGAGTGAAAGGTGGGATTGAGCGGCAGGTTGTGCACCATGATATAAAGGGATCGTGACGTGGTCCAAATGTTACATAGAGCATCGTGACACGATATAAAGTTATTCTGGCCCCATATGACTGACATTCTGACACGTTTTGACTTTTATAAAAGGAGAAAAGACAGTTTTGGTGGAGAATCTTTTTCTTGCCAAGTGAATTTTAACGACAAAGATAGAATTGAAGCTCCAGAACAAAGATTTTCATCTTTAGAAGTCAAATTTATGGCAAAAAATTCATGTATTATTTACATGCTTATATTGATATGAAGTATTTTAATATAGTAGCTAATTTTGTTTAATTAGGGTTTCTTATATGAACATGTATGAACTCTTTCGATCATATGTTTGAGTTTGGTATTATTTGCATATTTGACTAATCAGTATTTGTTATTCAGTTAATCTTATGTTCATTACTTCGTATGTGTTGACGAACTCATATATCTAACCTAGAATTGTAGGGATTACTGACCCTAACTCTGATTTTTCAACTTAGTAATTGATTAGGAATAAGAAATTATAATTTGTGACTAGAGGTTTAACTATCCAACTTGCTTGTTTTAACTTCGAACTGACCTGAAAGATTATGGAGTTGTAATGTAGAATACTGAGTTATACACCATGGGATTGGGTATAACATCTTGGTTAAACAATTGTAATTTCTGATCAATCAACTTAGGCTAAATAGACGCCAACATCAACAACGACATACAGAGAATTCGAAACAAAGTCTAATCGCCTTTAATTTGAGAAATTTTCCATAATTTTATTTATGTGTTTTATATCAAATTAAACCTTGAAAACTCTCCGATTTTATTATTATATCACATTAACTATGTTGTTAAAATATAACAATCCTTGTGGATACGAACATTTTTTATTATTTGCAATAAAATTGAATACACTTGCTAAATATCCATCAGTATCACATAACTGAAAATGTGAGACTTAGATATAAGTTCTTAGTAAAAATCAAAATTCTTAAGGATGAAAATCAGTGAAAAAATTGTTAAACCTAAATAAATACCTTATAATGGAATCTTGGGATATTATAATAAATTCTTTTATTAAGGAATCTTATATTAAATTAGTCGAGTAGCTTAGATGTGTGTGTCCAAAATTTTCAAAATATATTAAAACTACGATATTACGTCATGTGAAAAATTAATAATGAGAACTTGTATTTATTAAATTAGACATCTTAGCAACACCACAATCAAAGTTGAATTTACTTAAAGGTAAATTGAAAAAAATATTTATTAAATAGTAATAGTGATTTTTGCATGGATAAAAAAACAATAAATAATATCAACAAAGGGTAATGGTAACTTGTGCCTTGGGGCACAAGATAAGAAACCCACTTGTAGAAATTTTGTCTTGAAAAAAGCAATAAAAATTTAATTTTTTATTTTTTTTAAAATCAGTGCACAATTTTGAAAAAATTATTTCTTTGATTAGTTTTTAACTTATGTCCTAAGAGCACAAGTTAGCATTACTCTTAAAAATAATAAGATCATGTTGGCAATATTACCTGAAGTTGTAAGTTATTTGCTGGAACATAATAAATAGGCAAAATACCCTTTTTCGTCCTTTAACTTTATCTCGGGGTCCATTTTGGTCCTTTAATTTTTAAAAAGACCAATTTGATCATTTAATTCTACAAAGCGTTTCATTTACGTCCTTTCCGTCTATTTTCAACTAACAGTGTTTATTTTTGCATACATGGTATTCTGGTTTGCATCTAGTCATCATCTTCCTCCTTTCATTGCCAACAAAAACCAGAAAATCATATTAATTAACCCATAACTCATGCTGTTAAAAATAAAATTAGAATTAGGGTTGTGATTGAAAAAAAATCCTTTTCTTTCCATAAACATCCTTTTCTTCTCCATAAACATCATTTTCTTTCTCTCTGAACTCTTCATATGGCTTGTCGTGATTGCTTGGTGTTGGTGATTTAGGGTTGTTATTGAAAAAAATCCCAATTTAATATTCTGTATTATTTATTTGTATATCCTTTATATGAACCCAGTCAAGAAAAACCCATAAAACACTACTTCATCACATTCATCAACGCAAATTTGGGGAAGAACACAGATTTGTGAAAGAACAGAAATTTGGGATTTTTTGCTATCCAGAAATTTCTTTTCTCGTTTTGATTCTGTAACTTTCATATATTTGATTCAATTGAGATTGGAACTTGAAATTGTAATGGAGTTTCATCGAAAAAGAGGAGGTGCTGGATTGGTGTTGTTATCGTTGTCGCACATGTCACGTTTCGGTAATAAGTCGGGGTTGCGGCGGCTTGCTTTGATCTCTGTTTCTTCTTTTCCAATTCTTTACTTTATTGCACTTGTTGTATTCTTCAAAATTACCGGCTAATTTGTTGAAAGATTGAATTAGTATTTAAGGTTTTGATTGGTGATTTTGAGTTTGGTTTTATGTTGTAGCTTCATGGATTATGTTTGGTTTGTGTTATTGGGTAACGAGGAAGTTGTTTGATTGTTCACCATGAGATATGTTATTGTAAATGAGGGCTTAAAATTAGTGAAAATTTAATGGTAATGATATGTATATGGTGGGTGAAAATTGGTACGTGGATGTGGCTGAGAATGGAAAAATTGTTAGTGAAAATTAGAAAAAATTGTGGAAGAAGATGAAGAATCATTATCAAAACCCAGAAAAAAAAATTAGTGATGGATTTTGCGTCGCTAAATTCGTCATAAAATTGATCTAACCCATGTGTCATCCACGTCAGTGCCACATGGTCTTACATATTGACTTTGACTAACAGAATGGACGGAAAGGACTAACGTGTAGGGGTGGGAATAGGCCAGGCCGGCCTACAGGGGCCTACGGCCCAGCCTACATAGGCCTAGGCCAGGCCAGGCCTATTTAATAAAGAGTCCAGGCTTAGGCTTTTTTAAAAGCCTATTTTATTAAATAGGTCAGGCTTAGGCTATTAAAAAGGCCTATGAAGCCTTATAGGCCGGCCTATATTTTCATATATATTAGAGATATGTTAAATAAGTTGGTTCATGTATGCATATATATTAAAAAAAAAAGCTAAATAGGCTATCCTCTATATATATATATATATATATATATATATATATATATATATATATATATATATATATATATATATATATATATATATATATATATATATATATATATATATAACAAATGCTAAATAGGTTCACTTATATAAGTATATATAGGCCGACCTACAAGACTTCTTAAGTTATATAGATTAATTAAAAACTTTAATGGGATACAGGCTTTTTAAATAGGCTTTCAGGCCAGGCCAAAAAATTGAGCCTATGATAGGCCTTAGGCCAGACTTAGGCCTTTTAAGTGTATCGTAGGCCAGGCTCAGGCCTCCTAAAGCCTAGCCTAGCCTAGCCTATTTCCACCCCTACTAACGTGCTCCGTTTTAAAGACTTAAGGGATTGATTTGAACTTTTTAAAAGTTAAGGGACCATAATGAACCCCAAGTTAAAGTTAAGGGATGAAAAAAGATATTTTCTCTAATAAATAATATTTTGAAAGTGATAAGTGACACAAGAAATAAGTGATAAGTGACACAAGAGTTTGTGTGAAAGTACATCTTCAAAATCTAGAAAAGCATTTCCAAACAATTTTTTGAGCAAAATAAGGATATCTCACTTACAAAATATTAAAATATGTGTATAAAAGATACATCTGAAAATTACCTCTGAATTCTAAACGTATTTTTTTATTTTTCACCGTGATATGGGAACACTCTATAAGGATAGAAAGATTAATATATGAGACACTTGTCTTTTGAATAGTCTTAAACAAACACGTGACATAACAAACTAACCGGGAGAATATATGGTCTATCCTAGTAGTATTGTTAACATAGGCAAGTGCTATTTGCAAAAATAGTCCCACATCGGTAATTAAAATAAATATTCTTGCATTTATAACCAAAGACACAACACAGTAAAATGTGTTCGTGAAAAGGAGAGATGGTTGGCATCTCCCCTGACAGGGATGGGAACAGCTTTCGGGCTTTCCTGTTAACACATCCGGTAAAGGCTCCCCCCTTGTGGGATCTATAACCCAATTTTTAACCCAATTTTTTTTCAATCTGATTCGCCAGGTTAATCATCTTTCTTCAAACTTCAATTTAGATGCATGTTAAGTGTTTGTTTAATTGCCCTAGAGTTAGAGTACAAAAAATATGAATCTAGATGCATGTTAAGTTGTTTGAAGTTTACTATGCCTTTATTTTTTATGGAATGAAACGATTATGGTAAGTATCGCTTATAATCAATAACAAGTATTGACTTTACAAAAGTTATTTTTCTATTGAACTTTGCTGTTTATACTAAACAGTCTTTGTGAGTGATTCAGAGCATGTTTGATGTGTTTCCAGGTGACATCACAGTTGAAGGAAATGGTTGGGATTACATATTCATAAAGAACTGTTATTGTGCATCTGATATCAAGAAATATGTGTCTAACACTGCCTACACTGTGAAATCCAATAAAGGGTTTGTGGATGATTTGGTTATGGATGCATAGGATGAGTTTATTTTGCTTCCCTACACTTCAAGTAGGACAAGGAATGGGGCTGTTATATCACTGAATTTGTTTTGAGGCTGTTCCAGTGGACTGAGGAACTATTTGTTGAGTTATGTGTTGAGAGATTGGAACAGTGTTGAATCTTTGGCACGCAGATCTGGGGTTAGTAAGGATAGTATTTAGGCTGTGAAATGTGAATGGTCTTGATGGCCTGATAGGATTAGTTTTTCCTTCATTGCAATCTTATTCAATTATTTTTCTTAGAATTTGCCTGTTTGTATGATTATGTATTTGTGTTAATATGTTTGAGAGGGATGCTTTGGTTGAGGATGTGCTAAAAGTTTTTCATTTGATAAGATATGATCTGACAATGTGTCTATACAAGTGGTGGAAACCTTTCCGTTATAACCCGGTTTTATACCGTATAGTTAGGCCTAACCCAAATTTTAAGGTATAGAACCTATCAAAGATCTCTTGAGCATCCTTATATCAAGTTACTCGGATAACATTACATAAGTCTAGGGGTGAGCGTGAAAGGGTGTTAAGATTCCCACATTTAATGTGTTTAGTTCTATATAACTTTGTGCAGTGACATATTGTTTGATTTATGACAATTGAGTAGAATGTGAGCAATGGGGGCTATTTTTGGTAGGAAGCTTCTGCAATTGGTATTTGGGGATAAAGTGACTGAATTAATAAAACTATATCTTAGCTTTCTAGTTTTCAAGGTTTTCTTAGATGACTTAAGCTAATATCAAGTGAGAGTGATTTCATTTAAGCATCACTACCTTTTCCCTGATCATTTTCTTGTGATGAACCAGTATTCTAATTGTATTTGTGAAATGCAATAATAATGTCACTAATCCTAATTAAGTTGTTCTTAAAAAAACTTGTACTGGAAATAACTTATATGATAAGTGTTTCTACTATAAACACTAATTAAGTTGTTTATCTAAATAGAGTCATAGTTCATGGCCATTATTTTTCAGGGTCCAATTAGCACTTGATGCTGCTAGGGAACTTGAATACTCCCTCTGTTTCATAATAAGTGTCTCATTTGCATTTTTTTCTTGTCTCAAATTAATTGTCCATTTACAATTCAAATGCATCAATCATTATTATTTTTCCACTATTATACCCCTATTTATTAACTTTCACGTTATTCAACTGCTATTAATAGGGGTATTTTAGTAAATGACATTAACTTTTTTACTAAAACCAAAACATCCAATCATTTTCTTAAAAACCGTACATTGCTCAAATAAGACATTTATTATGAGACGGAGGGAGTATATACATGAGCACACAAAAGCTCGTTATGTTCACCATGACATCGAGACAAACAACATTTTACTTCCTTTAACCAAAACATCCAATCATAATGATTAATTTATCCACTATTCAATATTTAGTTTTAATACATTTTTGTCTTTTTTAAACAAAACTAGTAAAGGACCCGTGCGTTCGCACGGGTCACGCAAATTCAATATATATAATAATATAAAATGCGTATAAAAATTAGTTTCATTTAATATGAAATTCATATAATTAGGTAGTTAGATACCATTGTGTCCGCACTCGTACGTTATTCTTTAAAATATACCATAAGTATCCATTACCCCTGGGTTCGCATGGGTCGCGTAATAATTTATATAACCAATAATAATATTATTATGTAAATTGTTTTAAAATGTACCACATATAAATTCATTAATTATTATATTGTGTATGAAAATTCATTCTGATATTTAAATAATGTCGTATAAAAAAATATATATTTGTTTAGAAATCAATTTATTTGAGCATAATAAATTTTAGCTTGTCAAAAATATATAACAAAAAATATACCAAAAAAGGGAATATATTAAATTTTTTTGTTGAAAAATATAGAAGACAAAAAAAGCAATGAATGAAGATAATTAATATTAAATTAAGTAGTAAAGGAATTGTAAAAATTAAATTGAGTTAATGTAATTAAAAATAAATCGAATTCAATTTTGAAAAAAATAAAGTGAAGACCCAATGTAAATAGTTCAATGTATTAAATTTTTTCAAAATTAACAGAGTGATGTGTATTTAGATAAAACGATATTAATTATTCATTTGAAGAATTTAATATAATTTTAATGTGGTCATCTAAAAAGCCAGTATACCAGTTTCCCATGTTTTTTGCACGTTTCCCTACTGAGTAATGATAATGTATGTGAAGATGTACTTTGGGAAAAGAAGACTAAAGAGGTTGGAACGTTTCAGTATATAAGTGGATGAGAGGAACTTGAAATTAGGTTTTAATCTCAGAAGCGAAATCCACTGCATCTGTTGAACGAAAATGGGTACCTTCTCCCAGGTTAAGAAAGCATGCAGGTTGTGGATTCTTTTCTTCTAAATCCAAAATATTTCTTTCATATTTTTTAAGAGTTTGATTTTGATTTAACCTTGTTCTTTATCATGCAGAAATTTAAAATTTATTATGGTTGAAGATCGTTTACAGCGATTCGCCATTAAAAGGAAGATTAGAGAAAGATCTAAACTACTGCGCATGAGGGCGAAGATGAAGAAAGAGCGGGTTACGAAGGCGTGCACTGATTTGGCTGTTTATGTACGGGACAATGTTGCATGCATGTGGGAGAGTGATAGCAAGGTGAGGAACATCGGAGGGGTATGGCAGAATGAGATGGTTGCAATCAATTGGATGCTTCGTCATGAAAGAATCAGATCTGGAGTTAGGTTTGCTGTTGTTGAAGATGTTCAGTTTGTAGCTGATGTTATGGGCAGTGTGGGATTGGATATGAAACCCAGAATGGTAGAGATATCAGATGGAGTGTGTGTTGGTTGGATACGCTTTGAAAATGAAAGGTATAACTTTATTGTTCAGAGTTTTACGAAAAGTTTGAAAATATGTTAGATTATATTTTTTGGGTTTTAGAATCATAAAATGCTTGTATTATGGATGACAGTGAATGGAAGATCTGGACAGAGTTGGTGAAGAAACTGAAAACAATGGTTAGGATTGTATTTGTTGACATATAATGTTGTATAACATTGATATTGAATGCTTTTCATCTAATCCGTATGTTTCTGGAATTTTTTTAACACTGTTATGAATGTAAAATGCATGTTTAGAAGATGGTGATTTGTTGATGTCTTAATGGTTAGTGTGGATGCATTGATGACGACTTTTTGAAGAACAATATTTTTTGGTTTAATCATTTACCTTGTTTTAGTAATTTTGCATTCTTAATTTGAATGTAATTTTAAGAACTTGTTTTATTTAATGTTCAGAATTTTTGTTTGGTTATTAATTTGCTATGGATTGATAAGAACTTATGTAATTGCTCTGATAATCTGTTATATTAATTTACTGTTATGTATGTTATGATAATCTGTTATGCAATTGCTCTTATTTTCTAGTTTTGTATCAGTCATTGTTTTACAGATACAATTTGTTATTGATTTGGTATGCTTTATATTTTACTTATTTATGGAAGATATGTGAAGTTAGTAGGGGAATATATATGACTAAAGTCCTGGGGATGTACAATATTTAAATTATTATATAAATTTGTTTATGTTGGGCTTAGATTTTGTTAAGTCTATGTAATTCTTTTATAAAATATTATTAGTTCAATACAATTGTTAATAGTAGATTTGCAATAAAATATACATGTGACAATCATTGTCTATTTGAAAAACTTTAAACAGTTGAATTCTGATGCCCAACAAAAATGTTTTGACATTGTGTGGATTTGATATAATAAATTAAATATACATGATATGAAATGGGAATATATTATGATGCATTGCTTAAAAAATATATTCCACAAATTTTGTCTGTTAAAATTATTTTATTGTGTATTTAATTGTGGTAAATAAGATGTAAATAATAATAACAAATTAATATATTGGTAATTTTGTTATATAAAAAAAAAATTATTAGTTTTAATATGATGAGTGGGTTATTTTAAAAAAGAATATGTTAATTATTAATTGTGTTTGTTAAATAAACATATTAGTCAATCGCTTCTACATTTCTTGGGCTATTGGGAATTTTCTTGGTCAGGGCAACCCAACAATTATCTTGGCCCATTGGAAATTAATAGCTGTAAATTGCCAACATTATGAGGAAGCAGAGAGACAGGTTATAAATTCATTTTTTATTGAAAACAAAAGCACCCTCGGCAAACCAAACGCGCGAGCTTTCTGAACAGTACGGTAATTCCAGATTTCCTGCATGGTAGAGAAGATGACCGGAGAAAGGAAAACTGTCCACGGATGTATATCAGACGAAGACGGCGTAGAAATCAGGTACTGCTTTTCATCGTTACTTTAAGAATATAAATCTGATTGTTATTATTTCAAGTTTCAGTGTTGAAGCATTATTGTTTCTAAATGGGTTGAGATGCATGTGTTTGGTAAAGGCGAAAATTTATCTGCAATTGAAAATTTTTCTGAAATCAACTTTTTAAAGATTAACTGGGATATATGCCCTCTTATGGCTATTATAGATGTGGGGGTGACGAAACATTGTCGGTTGTGTCGTGTTTTTTCTGTGAAGTTTTTTTCAGTGTTCTCTAAGTATGTAGGTGTATGTTAAATAAATACGTACCAAGAGTCGTTAGGGTTAATGTGTATTTCAAACTGAATTTGCAAAAACAGATTACATCAGGTTCGATTAGTGATTCTTGGGTTTTTACTACTGTTGGGTATGCATTTTCTTTTTTGTATTAAGTCTGTGTTTCTATTAAGGATCGTTTTACATATTTGTTTGTTCATATTCTGAATATTTGGTGATTGTTCAACATCATTTCCTGTAAATCATCAGTAATCTTGAATTTGTTCGTATAAAGATAATTTTTATTGAGTAATTCAAATGGCTTAATAATTTCGTTAAATTTATAAGACAAATATTTAACTATTGTTATGATTGTTTTTGGTTGTTAGCGACGAAGGGGCATGGAGGTTGATAGATGGGTTGGTTGCTGAAACGGGGTACAATGCAGATAAGGTAAAAAAAGCTTCGAAGAAAGCGCAAAGAGCAAAAGAACATGGGAAAGTACATCGGTTTGATCAAATGGCTACGACATCCCCCACTGCAGTTCCTCAACCTTCAACTCATGAAAATGTTTTGATTCTGGATGTAAAGGAGGAGCCAATGGAAGAAACGATTGAGGATAAAACGATTGACAGTGTTAATGGGGATCCAAGGATGGTTTCAAAGAAAAATTTGTGTGGTGAACGAAGCGTAGGAATTAAAGAAAAGGAAAAAAAGTCAGTTCGGGCAGTTTCATCACGGGGAAAAGTCAATCAACATATATTGAGAAAGGGAAATCAATCAAAGAAAGGGAAAGGGAAGGCGTCTACTGATATTAGAGAGGAGTTTTCGAATGGCGCAAAGAAATTCACTTGGAAAACTCGTATTACAAACGGCAAAAAAAGTGCAAAAAATGTGATGGTAAGATAACACAATCTAATGTGATTCGTATTCATTTAATATAGGAACAATATGAAATGTAAGCTAAAATATATGTGTATTTATGCAGCATTTTCCAAAGGACATAGCTAAGAAATGCCTCCGAGTATATCAGGATGAAATTAAAGTTGTAGACGCGGCGACTCGAAATGTGTTCAACTGCAGGCTTCATAAGGCGAGGAGGAAAGGAGTCCCAAGCACTTATGAAAGGTACATGGCTCAGGGCTGGTATGAATTAGCTAAGAGTATCAAACTTTGCAATGGCGATACTTTAGTCTGGAGCATGTTGCGGTTTTCTCCTTATGTGCATTTAATCGTGGAAAGGCGTTAGGATGGGGACTTTGTAAAGTGCTGTTTTTTATAATTCAGAATGATACAATCAAATGTTTTTGTAATTGTAAAAACCTGTATAACATGAGTTTAATCTTTGTGTAATAATGTTGGATTTTATTTCAACCATTCTACCATTACAAACAGAAACTTGATATGTGTTGTTTAACACTGACAAATAGAAAAAGGATATAATGTATAATTTAATCATTTGGAGGCAGTTTTATTTGTGTAATAAAATGATAAAACATCCAATGAATTTAATAAAATATTTTAAGATGGGTGTACTAAGTTTATGAAGCAAACTTCTTTCTATAATGTACATTGTTTTCGATAATGGTTGTTGATAAATATCCTGATTATATTAAATTATGGGACTGATAAAAGGGAACTGTAAAAGAAATCGGTAATAATTTACCTTTTAAAAAAGTTTAATAGCTGAATAAAATAAAAATTTTGTAGGCCTTAATTGTTGAAAATCAAGACATAACAACTTTTTTCCTTAAATATGTAAGTCATATTAAGTAATCTTAAAGGTTAAAAAATATATGAAAAGATATGGAAATTTAAAAAATTTATGTCGCGTCCCAATTAAAATTTCCAACATGTTAAGGGCCAACATGATGGGTTTTGTTATAATATTATTGAGAAATATAAATTTCATATTTTGTTGATAGAATATTAGTTTGAAATATATTTTTCATAAAATACGAATATAGTATTTGTTTGTCTGCACATTATATGCGTTTTTTGTATGTTATGGATAAATATAGTGACATCTATCTTTAATGTGGTTTTTTTAATGTAAATATGAAAACTATAATTTTGTTACAATGCTGTCCTTTATAAATAGTTAGTGCATCTATTATATATTGATTACAATATGTGTGGACATGTTGCACGGCCCAACATTTAAGTGTGTGCCAATTATCATATATAGGAAGTTGTTGAAAAATGGTCATGACTTGGTCTATTATAACCAAAAAACTGTTGAGTATCCAAAAATAAGCATTTAGATTTGATTGGAAACGTGCGCTCGGACTTCCTATATTAACCAATTGTATTACATTTGAATTAAAGTAACCTTTCAGATACATTTGTTTCCTTAACTATTATATTAAATTATCGTCGTTTGGTTCAAGAAGTATAGATAGAGAGGTTGGGATCCTAAGTGAAGAAACATTACTTCTCCAAAGGACGTTAGGGTTTCGTACTGGTGAGGAACAGTTGGTCGACACAGCAAAGAAACTTTCGCTTGGCAATGACGTACTCTCCGCCATATGACATTCCCGATCGGTGAGTTGCATGTATACTGAATGTATAGATCGTATAATAAATATGTAGATGTTGTTTTTTCTGAAGAGATGTAAATATCATTTAGCTTGAATGCTTGGATTGTCTGTTAAATATGTAGATTTTGTTAAATCTGAAGAAATGTAAGTTGCATGTTGATTGTTGTTGTTTTTTTCCGCTATAATTTTTGTTGTTGCAATTTTTAGGACTATCGAGGAACTTGGAATGGAGAACAATTGGGAAAGACTGAGGAGGGAGGCTGGGATTCGCAGGGTGTTGGAACTGATTCATGTTGTAGTGGAATGGAGGAAAGTTTGGGAGAGGAATAACCGGAAAAAATGGAAGGGATGCCTTTGGAGACGCGAAACTGATTTTAAGGCAATAATGGCTGGTCTTGCGAACAGTCGCACTTCAGTTGAATGGAAGGCAGCATGGCAATCAAGCAAATCTGGGGTGTACAGAAAGCATTCTGCAAACACTGAAGCAAGAACTGAAGAACATGTAGTTGTTGGTGCTGGGAAAAGGAAAAGAATGTCGAGAAGAGAAGCCCAACAAAATGTGATTGTATTGTCTTCAGATTCTGAAAGGTAAAATGTATACACCATATATGTTACATAGATATTAATTGCTTGGCCTGTCTATTGTTTTAAAAATTATGTCAGTTAATGTTTCGATTCGTTTCTGGATGAATGTTGGATGTCTCTAAGATGCAATGTGATAATCAGTAAGTAATAAAGAATGATAAAAGTAGTGTGATTATAGTTTAAATGTTTAGATACAATAGACTTGCTATTTGGTATTTAGATATTTATTATTTGCGTGTTAGTAGTATCCTGATAGCAGGAAACGATTTAATACATGTAATTTAAAGATGATAATAAGCGCGTGATAAATAATGATAATAAGGCTGTGTTTGTAGTTAAAATGTTAGAAAGAATGGTTTATTGTGTTTCTTCTGGATGCAGTGAAGAGGGGTATGGCAAAGAATTTAATAAGCCGTCTAAGAGCAAAAACAACCAAGAAGGACCAAGTAACATTGCAAAAGAAAGGGATTCATACAGGAAGGGAAAAGAGGTTATGGAAGAGGTTGAAGATGACCACGTTTCAATATCATCAGATACGGAAGGGTAAGTTAAATTAAATTATGTTATATGTTTAAAAATATGTAGAAGTGTCGTATTTGTAAATGTATATTCCGTTTTAGTATTAAATTTGGTTAATTATATAATAGTTTTAACTATTTATTTGAAATACAGGCATAATGATGATTCGGTTGTAATTCAAAATGAAAAAAGTTGGATTATGGAGGTTAAAAACCCACCATCAATGGGCACGCAAGTTCTTGTAAGTTCTTAATAAGACAATAAGTGACCGAAAGTATTCCATTTGCTAATGTCTGTAATTTATACTGAATTGTAGCAAATTCCTGCCGAGGTCATAACTGCGTGTGAATTGAAAGGCAAGGACACAATTGGGCTGTATGACACCGACAGACGCAAGGCATACAATTGTGTGCTCAAGAAGAGAGAAGATAAGAATGAAATGTTTCTTTGCAGGGGGTGGTATGAGTTTGGGAAGAGCAGGACTTTCAAGAAAGGTGATGTCTTGCATTTCACCATTAGGTACCCACCTGTCGAAGAAATTCTGGTCTGCGTTGTCCGTGGGAATAACTAAAGAATGTGTTGCTGATATATTATGTGTTGTTTTATAATTCTGTGAACTATTTTGGCTTTTTAAGGAAGTTTAATTTTGTTTTGCTGTAAACAAATTATGGATAACCATGCAGGATGGTATCAGTACTTTTTTTTAATTGGTAATTAAAGTAGTATTTTTATATGAATGGGTGCTGGATATATAATATATATATATATAACTATTGTATTAATTTTAAAAGAATTCGAAAGTTGTTAACTTTAAGTTGTTAGGTCTGTTTTATAATTTCAAATGGTGTGTGTGTGATATATGTAGGCTTCTCTTTTGGATTTAGAGATTATATTAATTCTTAACCCTTTTTGGAATATGGTAACTTTAAAATAGATGGCAACTTTTTTTACAATATGAAAGGAACCATGTGTTGGGCTTTTGAATCTACCCAAAAAATTCAGACTATGCATTTATCAGGTTCAGTATTTGTAATTTAATACCAACACTACAACAATCATCCACGTGACAATTTGAACAAACACTGGATTACAAAATGATACTAATTAAATGGATTATAATTAGACATTTTCAAATACTTCTTTGAATACCACGTTGGTGGTAGTGCCTGCCGCTTCATTGTCTTTGTTGTGGATTAGTATCTTGAGACCGTTTTTGCTTTTCACTCTTGATATTGCAACGTACAACTGACCGTGGCTGAAGACATTCCTTGGCAGATACAACCCAACATAGTCTAACGACTGACCTTGCGACTTGTTAATCGTCATTGCGTAGGACACAATGATTGGAAATTGCCTTCTTGTTAATTTAAAAGGCCAGGGTGATTGTGTTGGAGAGATATCCATTCTTGGAATATAAAATGAACTTCCTATATTTTTACCGGAGATAATCCTTGCCTCTATAACATGGTCGGCCAATTTTGTAACAATGAGTCTTGTACCGTTGCACAACCCTTCAGATTGATCGATGTTTCTCAGGAGCATTATAGGGGTGCCAACTTTAAGTCTAATGCTGTGTTGTGGAAGACCGGATGCCGTCAGGGTGTTCAAAAATTCCGTTGTCAAAGCATCAAAAGAATCAGAAGCATCAGCGTCCATTTGATCAACTGAGTCGGAGCTCAAATAAATCTTTTCATCTCCTACATAATTACAATCAAGGCAAAAGATTGTATCAGAATGTAAAAATATAATTTAGCAGTACAAAGATTTAATTGATAAAAATTTTCCAACAGCGTATATTATAATTACCTGGAATCATATCTAGCGCATAACGATTTACGACATCAACTGTCTCTAAAGTTCCAGCCAATATTGCTCTACATTGAAGGTATTGGGGATCTTTGTAATTCTGCAGAAAGTCAGGATAGGTTGAATCTATAATTGCCTTTATCGGTTCATCAAAATTGGATATCAACATGTCCTTTGGTATGTCAATATCTGCATATCCATCATTCGGTTCAGCCAGTTTTCCATCTCCAACATCTAAAGTCCAATTTGAAAACTCTTCTAATTCTGTTGAACTTGAAGGTGTGGTGGATTGCAACAAACGCATGTTTTTTGTTAGTCTGAGAACTTTGCAGTGATCCCATATGTATGAAGAGTTGATGCTCGCGTGAATGATGTCAGAACGGCTGCCCCTTGGAATAACAGGAAGGATCTGACGAAAATCCCCGCCAAAAACAACAACTTTACCACCAAATATAGACTTGGAAGGCTTTGTGTCTGACATAAGGTCCTTAAGGGTTTTATCCAGTGCTTCAAAACAGTACTTGTTAGCCATTGGAGCTTCGTCCCAGATAATTAACTTGGCTGACCGAAGCAACTCGGCTCGTTCAGTATTCTTTGGGATGTCACATATGGATTCCTCCAATGTTGGGATTGGAATTTTGAACATTGAATGTGCTGTTCTACCTCCCGGTAGCAAGAGAGAAGCTATACCAGATGAAGCAACAGTCAAGCAAATCTGTTTTCTCGAACGAATGCAAGACGCCAATGTCCTCCAAATGTACGTCTTTCCCGTGCCGCCATAGCCGTACAGAAAAAAGACACCTCCTCTTTCGTTATTGTCATACCCCAAAATTTGCCCATGCTATTTTTCATACACAAAACCAAATCAAAAGACAAAGCTCCAAAACACAGTCTCCCACACAGAAGTTCTAAACTAGGGTTTGAATAATTCAGAGGAAAATCATTGAATCAATGGCTGGCTCAAGGTGGTCCCGTAGGGTCACTAACATCCCAAAGTATCCCCATGTAAAGTTTCAAGTCAAACAGAGCAAATTTGGTCCCTCAAATCCTGATTAGGTCGACAGTCGACTCTCAAGGGCAAAACAGTCATTTCAAGTCAAAATACAGTCAAAGTTCAAGATATTTGGTCAACAACATCCTCATAACCCTAAAATCATCATTTGATCAAGGGTTGATCATGATGATGCAAGGAAAGATCAGAAAAGTCAAAAGTCAAAAGTTACTATTTTGGGCATGAACTGAAAAAAGTCAGCCAAACTTTGAAAATTCACCAAATATTCATACTTCATCAGAAAAATTCCCACCAAAGCTCATTTTGAAGGGAATTCATTCCTCTATCCAATGGTCCAAGAAACAGAGCTCATAGGTCAATGGTTTAAGAGATATGGCTTCATACATTATAGGTCCTTTTCAAAAGACAACAAAAAGACATTTTTCTAAAAGGTCATAAAAGGAGAATGGAAAATGATTTTGATACAAGACCAAAGACATTGGTTAGAGGATTTCTCTAAGGTTTCCAAAATGTCTTAGAACACTTCCATACCTCAAAAATTGAGAGAGATAGGCTTTGTCAAAGTCGGACCATTTTGGAGGGAAAAGTGTGAGAAAAAAAAAGATTCAAATTGAAATTTTTTGCAAAGAGGCCCAATGTTTCTTGACCCAAACTTCATGTTTATGATACCCAAGGCCCTAAACTCATTTGCCACGATTTATTGATTAATATTGGATTTTTTATTGAATTTAATTCATGAAAAATATAATATAAATCATATAATTGAAGGAAATACAAGAAAATTTGATTTGGTGTTGATTTTAATTAGAATCAATTATCAAAATATGTCTTAATTATTGCCAAATTCGTGCAAGGGCAAATTGGTTGGAAAATATGGAATTTGGATCAATTTTAGAAACATATTTCAATGATATTTCCTAAAATTTTCAATCAAAGATTCACTTGGATTTTCTTCAAATTTGTTGCCCTAATCAGTCTCATATAAATACAAAACAAGTGCAGATGGCAAGGGGGGAATTTTCAGAAGGATTGGAGCCGCAAAGAATTCGTGCCAAGTTCAAGAAATTCAAGGAAAAAATTCAATTCGGTTTACAATTTGCGGACGAATTCAGAGCGTTTGGAGGAGTGAATCAGTTTCCTCGGCACTCCTTGAAGCAGTTTGGGTCACCATCAAGGTTTCATACTCTCAGAACCACGCCCAAATTAGTCACGGTTTGCCTTAATATTTACAAGTTCGATTATGCTCATACACTCATGATAAATAACATATGAATATATATTCTTGATCGTGAAGGTGTTTAGAATCTTCCTGTGTCGTTTAATTTGTGTTTAGTTGCAGATTGAAGGTTGCACCATTGTTAGGTTTGCTAATTTTCAAATTAGGAACTCTGGAATTTGCAGGAATTAGTCAAAACCGAGGCCTCCATCGGGTTTAGAGGTTTGACTATGATCGACCTGAGTTATCTTTTGGGATTTATTGATGAATATTTGTAGGTTTTGAGTTTGGAGGTCTATGGCTACACAAGGAAAGCGTTGCCAAAGAGTCTGTGTCTTTCCAGAAATTCCCGTGAAGAAGACGACGTTCCCAGGGCGCGCAGCTTTCTGTTCAAATTTTCATCAGTTTGTTTTTTTTATATTATTTAACTTGTTCGTTTGGTTTACAGCAAACGAGAAGTGATGTAACGGCCAAGGAGAAGTTTGGTAATCTGTGAGACGCGGGTTTGATCCCCAACGCCTCAATTTTTTTCATCTATTTCTTTTAACAAACATCATTCGCAGGTTTGGATGTGTTTGGATGTGTACGTCCTACGCGTGACTTCCATGCATCCTCCTTCCACAGCCGTTGGATTACCACTCAAGCAGATCTAACGAGCCTAGACACGCAGATGCACCATGTACCCTCAGGCCATTGCCGCACCAGATTACCAGCTAAGTTCTTTATTAATTTTTAACTTTTCTTTTATTCTATTTGGTTTGGTTTATTTTCTTTTTACCTTTTTTGTTGTAATTTCTTTTTATCATTTTATTTATTAAAACAAATTATTTTTACCTAATGATTTTTGTAATGACTTATTTTATCAAAACCGACTTTAATTATAATATTAAAAATAATTGTGACTTTAATTATAATATTAAAAATAATTGTTTTTTGGCTAATAATTATTTTAGGGTAATTAAATTTATTTTATGTTTTAAACCCTGATAAAATCAGGATCACTATGGTAGGTGTTATCCATTAACGTATTTTTAACCTTAGGTCACAATAAGTTTTCTTAAACCTTTAGGGTTTGTAAACTTTTTAAGGTTTATAGGTCATTCATACACTAAAAGTATTTTTTTCTTTGTGCGAACTTTTCAGGGTTACCCCGTATCCTCAATCTCCTACCATCCAGATCTAACGCACACAAAGCTGAAGGTTTACCATGCACCATCAAAGACTGCCACAATGAACCAAAACTAACTTTTCAGGGTTATCAACATGGTTCCTTCCGACAACGCGTCCGATCAAGACTAAAAGCTAAGTCCCAATTCAACCCTTGTTGTTTTTATTCTCTTTGTTTATCTTCCCTATTTTTATAATTAGGGTTTGTTATTAAATATCAATGAACTGCCTATACACTCACGCCTTGTTGTTTCTTCTTTCAGTTCTCAATGGTCAGAGTCAATGCTTCAGGCAAACCTTTGCCCATCAACCCTGTCAGGGCAAATGCCAAGCTAAGTACTTTTCATTCATTTATTTTATTAATTTCATTATTTTTACTTTTATGGTTAATAAAGTTCGCCTTCGAACCGATAATGCACTCACTCTCTGTTTTCTGTTTCTTCTTTTTCCTTTTCAGGGTTTGTCAAATGCCAAAGCTACGTCGTTGGTAACCCTAAACCCTATTTTATTTTATGGCTTTTATTATTACTTGTGCCAAACCCTGTTGGGGATCCGCTGGTTTCACTTTCCCCTCCCCTTTATTGCTTTATATACTGCGTGGTTAGTAATTTAGGGAGTGCAAATTTAAACTGGATTAGAGTCACTAATTGCTAGATAAATAACTAAATTGAACCACATGATTGTTGCACACACACACACTTTTGGGGTAACCTCTCTGTTGCCTTGTTGCCTGTTGCCTGTTGCCTTGTTGCCTGTTGCCTTGTTGCCTGTTGCCTTATGTTTTTTGCAGAATAGCCATGTCCCTCGAATTCGAAGATACCTCAGCTATGTTGCCTCGATAAAAAAGGTCACGACCCTAATGATGCTGCCTTCGATACACAAATGACCTCGACCCTCGGATGTTGCCTACGAAAAAAGGCTGAGGTATCTTCTGGTTGCCTACGAAAAGGCTTATTCTGATCCTTACCTTAGACTACCTGCCCTTCTATGGCATGGGACAGTCTTATGGCAAAGGATGCTTCGACGACCCTTCAACCTCCAAACGAAAGGCTTCCTGCCCTCTTATGGCAAGGATAGACCCTTTCATTCTGAAAGGCAAAAAGAGACCTATTATCTGAGTTTAAGGTAATTGCCCCTAACTGCCTTGCAATGCTCAAACCTTTTTATTATATTCTTTCTCATAATTTTTCAAAAGGGCAACGCTTATTCACAAGCTAAAGTCCCTATCTCTTTCATCTACATTTTCTAAACAAACGAGCAAGCAAAGCAATTAAGAGCCCATGGAAAACCATGGATGCAAAGGGTGCCTTACACCTTCCCTTTGCATAAATTACCCCCCGAACTTAGATTTCTTTAAAAAGGTTTTTTTCTGTTTCTTTTTGCCTTTCCGATTTAATTTGGATAAAATAAAAGTCGGTGGCGACTCTTGCTTAACCGCGACATTTCGATCGATAAAAAGTCAGTTCACCGTATTACAGAACTGGCGACTCTGCTGGGGATAAATTTCGATAAAAGAGGGGTTACCTTAAAAGTTTAGGAATCACTTAATTGTTTTCTATTGTTTGCTTTGTTTGTTTTTCAGGGGCGTTTTGGGAATTAACTGATGGACGAATCCTATTCCCGGATTCAAGAACACTTAAGATTAGGAGTGGCATAGTCATGGCGACCTCTTTCACATATGTGGGAGATGAGTCAATATGAAGTTCACACTTGAGTTAGGACTCCATAGCATATGCACACCTTTCTCAAATGAGGGAGGTCTATGTATGTGTCTGTGGGTGCGCCGGAGCTCAAGGACCTTTAGTTACCCTTAACCCATCCTGGCCTTTAGGAACGTAGTGGGGGGACTACCCTTGACAAATGTTAAGGACTAGTCGCTACCCGATGCTACAATTCAGATAGGTTCTTTCTCAAAGTATCATTGCATGGTGCAAATGCATCATGTCCGAGGGTGCTTTGGAAGGGCTGACAATTCTGGATAACTTGTAGAACCCGTTGCTGAAATCTCCTTATCCATAGAAATACCTTTGGGAAGGACACCTGATCAGACTCCATGCAAGCCTTAAGCCAAAAATTGCGTGACTTGTGTGACTTGCGTGACTTGTTTGTGTTCACTACTAACCTTCATTTCCTCGCAGGTTTTGTTGAAAGGACTTGTTTGTCCTTACCATCTCGCACTAAGTCTAACGAATTTCATTCTCATAACATCATGACATCATGACATCATAAGCATAACATGACTTAGCTAACCCTTTCAAGGATCTTAGGGATTTAGGGCGCACAATTTCAGGTGCTCTTATCAAGGACTGAATTCCTAATCAAGGGGCAAGAGGATTTATTTTCCTCTAGCCACATGTCTCCTAATTCAAAGATGCTGTACCTATTAAGGGGCAAGAGGATTTATTTTCCTCTAGCCATGTACCTTCAAAGTCAGAAGTTCCCGAATCAGAGGCTATGACCCACTAGATATGGTGAGCTTGATTCCCATAGAAGAACATCCAAAAATCAGAGTTCTTCGAACGAAGAAGCGACCAAATCATTTTTTACGTTGCTAACTAAATTTCCGGAGATCCTTGAAAATATTGTATCTGCATTCATAACATTGCATCACAGGTTTCCATCCACAGGTTTCTCACCACGCCATTTATTTCAGAACAAATGGGTCTCGAGCAATCAGTCAAAATCTTCAGGCTCAGAACAACCAATTCCGAGAGATGATCTTTAACTTGGCCAAGGGGCAAGAAGAATTAAAGGCACTCCTATTCTTGGGGTACAATTACAATGCGAGATGCGCTTATTATTCGAACAATCCTGGTTATGGTGTAAAGGATGGTAGACCGTTGAAGCGTGCCATTAAAGATTTAATCATGACACTCAAATCAGAAAAGACCACGACAACAGAGTCACGATAATGGAATCACGACAACTGAGTCACGATAATAGAATCATGACAACTGAGTCACGATAATGGAATCATGACAACTGAGTCACGACAACAAAGTCACGACAACTGAGTCACGATAATGGAATCACGACAACTGAGTCATGACAACAGAGTCACGATAATGGAATCACGACAACTGAGTCACGATAATGGAATCATGACAACTGAGTCACGATAATGGAATCACAACAACAAAGTCACGACAACTGAGTCACGATAATGGAATCACGACAACTGAGTCACAACAATCAATTCACTCATATGTTCCAGATGCTCAGGGCAACCGAGCCAACAAATTCTAACACCTACTATAAACCCAATGCGAGGTGCGCGTACCATTCCAACAGTCTTGGACATTACATAAACAATTGCTGGACATTAAAGAATAAGATTCAAGATCTGATCAATGTCGGAGAAATCAAATCTAACCCTCCTGAAACCCCTGTGGTGATCACCGCTCCTATGCCTAGTCATGACAAGATGGATTGACGTCTAGACGGATGAACTTTTGGATCATTAGATCTACTTTCATTTGCATATTTCTTTTTTGTTTAAACATTCGAATCATGATAGACATTATCTGTTTTAATAATTATCATCAGTGCATTGCATATGTTTGTCTTGAATTAATTATTTCGCTATCACTCATTTTAAATTATGTCTTTACTTTGCATATGTTTTGTGATATTCAACTCCTACTAAAGTTGTATACCTTTTGAGGGAGGATGACGAAAACGATACCGCAACCTCATACAGTATGCTTTTGAACGGACTATGTTGACGATGTACAGGCATTGTTTCAATTCCTAAACAGTGGAGATATAAGGATGTTAGTCCCTCGTCAACCCCTTTGAGCCTAAGAAGTAGAAGTTTCGTTCTTGTACTAATTAAAACCCTTGATCATAACCTGGGGCAGGGTAGTTCTCAGTTAATTTGGCTGTGCATTCTATTTTAAGAGAATCATTCAGCACACCTTTCAACAGAGGTTTCAATCACAAGCGTTCATCCGCACACATCAAAGAAGTGTTGGAGATGTCAATCAAAAGACAATGATGGTTCGTCAATCATCAAACAAGGCATTCAATATCTTCCAAAAAAGAAAAAAAAAACGAAAAAACATATAAACAAAGAAAAGCCTGCTAAGTCAAAAATCAAAAAGGTGACTTAGGCAAAAATCAAGGCATCCCGCTGACTGTAATCTCAAAAATAAACAGTTCAGGCAAAAGTTAGGGATATCAAAAAGATGAAAACAGAGAAATCAATAAATTCCTGAACAACACAATGTTGTGACTACCAAAAGGAAGAAATGACTGCCATCTCAAAAGTTCTCTTTGCTTGTGAACCATCGAAGGTGCAAATCCAAAAGTCTCTTGGAACCTGAATGCATAAGTCGAATCAATTGAGCTTAGGATTGAAGATCACCACGAAGAGGGGTGGGTACAATCAAATTTTGAGCCTTTATCCTTTGTTTCTTAAAACCGTGAACCAAGCCACGTTACAACCCTTGAAAGTCCTAACTGAAGCATGGTTAGTTCGAAAGCATACTGTCACCAAAAAGGTATCCCGACTCCTTAAAGTTTACCAAAATGCTGAGTTGGTATTTCTTTTTTACAAACATCACGTTGTTACAAATATCATGTTTTACAAATATCGCGCTTTTACATCTCTTGTTTTAATGTTTTCAAAAACTCAAGACAAACGTATGCATTGCATCTCATGAATCCATTATTAAACATATTCTGCTACATAATTTCAAATGTTAGCATCAGAAAGAACTTGCACATGGTACAACTAATGACTGAAAGTTATCCCGACAGACAAGATCACTCCGAGAAGCAAGGTCTCCTACGTATACAAGGGGCATGGCACGCTTTGCCCAATCAATCTGGGGCAATCAAGTCAAGATTCGAAGAATCTCTTAAAATGCCAAACAGTCAAAGGCATACACCTCAAGTGGGTTTCAAACTATTTGTCCAAACAATCTGGGGCAATCAAGTCAAGATTCCGAGAATCTCTCAAGGATGCCAAAATAATCAGGGGCACGCATCCAAGAAGATCTGAAGCTACTTCTCAACCAACATAGGACATCATATTGGGCATATGATTACTAGGGGCATGTCTCCTAAAGTGCACATCTTATAAAGTCCTCGCAAGGCGAATCTTTCCAAAGTTCCTGCTAACTGGGGCAAATCTATACAAGTCCAGTTTGACATTTTAAGGGACGTGTCCTAAATCGAGTAGTAGTTACTATAATACTGGGGGCAACTTTCACCCATGTCTCCCCACAAAGCCGGGTTCACAAGATCATATCCCCACAGAGTAATCATTAAGAAGATATCTTCAAACGCTCCCGATAAAGACATGGCTGCCCAACAGAGTTTACATCTTCAACACTGTCGCTCTCCTCTAACATGATTTATCAATATCTTTTATTCCCAATCAGGGTACATCAAGTTACTGATCATCTCCAAGCAGAAATCATAAATTCCCAGCTGAGCATCTTCAAGACAAGATCAGACAGTACAATTACAAGGACATAAAGATCTACTTTCTTAATCAAAGACAACATAAATCATATTCACATATCATATGTCATAAACATGTTCATACACTGCATACATTACCTCATAATGAACTCATACATAACATGCAAAAGCTCTCATTTATTTTGAGGGATTCATTACATAACCCATGCATCATGACATTGCATAAAGATTAACCTTACCTTTTTCAGAATACAGGTACCGACAAATGAACGAAATCTCCAACTTTCCAAGATCTAATTCAGCTACTACGAATGGTACTGACACGATCAACGCTCGAAGATCTAATTCATTTACCACGAACGGTAATGACACGATCACTTTCAAAGTCTAATTCAGCTACTACGAACAGTACTGACACGACAAAAGATCTAATTCTATCATCACGAACGGTGTAGACACGGTCACTGACCTTCTCAGTCTAATTCAGCTACTACGAACGGTACTGACACGACAGAAGATCTAATTCAGATACTACGAACGGTACTGACACGATCAAATTTCAGAGGTCTAAGTCTATCATCACGAACGGAGTGGACACGATCACTGGCCTTCCCAGTCTAATTCAGTCACTACGAACGGTGCTGACACGACAAGAGAATCTAATTCTATCATCACGAACGATGAAGACACGATTATCTCCTCAGGTCTAATTCTATCATCACGAACGATGAAGACACGATCATCTTTCTAAGATCTAATTCAAGTATCACGAACGATACTGACACGATCAATTCCCAAGGATCTAATTCATCTACCACGAACGGTAATGACAAGGTCAACGCGCAAACAACATCTTCTCAAAATTCAACTACCAGATGGCATCCACAAGCCCATCTCCGACAAAAGCCCCCACTTCAAATAGGGCAAATTTCTTGGTATTCTTATGTTCAATCATCTTCCACCTTCAGATACCGACTGGCGCGCAAACCACTCTACATCTTCAGGGTTAAGATAATTGAACAGGGGCAGCTGTCATACCCCAAAATTTGCCCATGCTATTTTTCATACACAAAACCAAATCAAAAGACAAAGCTCCAAAACACAGTCTCCCACACAGAAGTTCTAAACTAGGGTTTGAATAATTCAGAGGAAAATCATTGAATCAATGGCTGGCTCAAGGTGGTCCCGTAGGGTCACTAACATCCCAAAGTATCCCCATGTAAAGTTTCAAGTCAAACAGAGCAAATTTGGTCCCTCAAATCCTGATTAGGTCGACAGTCGACTCTCAAGGGCAAAACAGTCATTTCAAGTCAAAATACAGTCAAAGTTCAAGATATTTGGTCAACAACATCCTCATAACCCTAAAATCATCATTTGATCAAGGGTTGATCATGATGATGCAAGGAAAGATCAGAAAAGTCAAAAGTCAAAAGTTACTATTTTGGGCATGAACTGAAAAAAGTCAGCCAAACTTTGAAAATTCACCAAATATTCATACTTCATCAGAAAAATTCCCACCAAAGCTCATTTTGAAGGGAATTCATTCCTCTATCCAATGGTCCAAGAAACAGAGCTCATAGGTCAATGGTTTAAGAGATATGGCTTCATACATTATAGGTCCTTTTCAAAAGACAACAAAAAGACATTTTTCTAAAAGGTCATAAAAGGAGAATGGAAAATGATTTTGATACAAGACCAAAGACATTGGTTAGAGGATTTCTCTAAGGTTTCCAAAATGTCTTAGAACACTTCCATACCTCAAAAATTGAGAGAGATAAGCTTTGTCAAAGTCGGACCATTTTGGAGGGAAAAGTGTGAAAAAAAAAAGATTCAAATTGAAATTTTTTGCAAAGAGGCCCAATGTTTCTTGACCCAAACTTCATGTTTATGATACCCAAGGCCCTAAACTCATTTGCCACGATTTATTGATTAATATTGGATTTTTTATTGAATTTAATTCATGAAAAATATAATATAAATCATATAATTGAAGGAAATACAAGAAAATTTGATTTGGTGTTGATTTTAATTAGAATCAATTATCAAAATATGTCTTAATTATTGCCAAATTCGTGCAAGGGCAAATTGGTTGGAAAATATGGAATTTGGATCAATTTTAGAAACATATTTCAATGATATTTCCTAAAATTTTCAATCAAAGATTCACTTGGATTTTCTTCAAATTTGTTGCCCTAATCAGTCTCATATAAATACAAAACAAGTGCAGATGGCAAGGGGGGAATTTTCAGAAGGATTGGAGCCGCAAAGAATTCGTGCCAAGTTCAAGAAATTCAAGGAAAAAATTCAATTCGGTTTACAATTTGCGGACGAATTCAGAGCGTTTGGAGGAGTGAATCAGTTTCCTCGGCACTCCTTGAAGCAGTTTGGGTCACCATCAAGGTTTCATACTCTCAGAACCACGCCCAAATTAGTCACGGTTTGCCTTAATATTTACAAGTTCGATTATGCTCATACACTCATGATAAATAACATATGAATATATATTCTTGATCGTGAAGGTGTTTAGAATCTTCCTGTGTCGTTTAATTTGTGTTTAGTTGCAGATTGAAGGTTGCACCATTGTTAGGTTTGCTAATTTTCAAATTAGGAACTCTGGAATTTGCAGGAATTAGTCAAAACCGAGGCCTCCATCGGGTTTAGAGGTTTGACTATGATCGACCTGAGTTATCTTTTGGGATTTATTGATGAATATTTGTAGGTTTTGAGTTTGGAGGTCTATGGCTACACAAGGAAAGCGTTGCCAAAGAGTCTGTGTCTTTCCAGAAACTCCCGTGAAGAAGACGACGTTCCCAGGGCGCGCAGCTTTCTGTTCAAATTTTCATCAGTTTGTTTTTTTTATATTATTTAACTTGTTCGTTTGGTTTACAGCAAACGAGAAGTGATGTAACGGCCAAGGAGAAGTTTGGTAATCTGTGAGACGCGGGTTCGATCCCCAACGCCTCAATTTTTTTCATCTATTTCTTTTAACAAACATCATTCGCAGGTTTGGATGTGTTTGGATGTGTACGTCCTACGCGTGACTTCCATGCATCCTCCTTCCACAGCCGTTGGATTACCACTCAAGCAGATCTAACGAGCCTAGACACGCAGATGCACCATGTACCCTCAGGCCATTGCCGCACCAGATTACCAGCTAAGTTCTTTATTAATTTTTAACTTTTCTTTTATTCTATTTGGTTTGGTTTATTTTCTTTTTACCTTTTTTGTTGTAATTTCTTTTTATCATTTTATTTATTAAAACAAATTATTTTTACCTAATGATTTTTGTAATGACTTATTTTATCAAAACCGACTTTAATTATAATATTAAAAATAATTGTGACTTTAATTATAATATTAAAAATAATTGTTTTTTGGCTAATAATTATTTTAGGGTAATTAAATTTATTTTATGTTTTAAACCCTGATAAAATCAGGATCACTATGGTAGGTGTTATCCATTAACGTATTTTTAACCTTAGGTCACAATAAGTTTTCTTAAACCTTTAGGGTTTGTAAACTTTTTAAGGTTTATAGGTCATTCATACACTAAAAGTATTTTTTTCTTTGTGCGAACTTTTCAGGGTTACCCCGTATCCTCAATCTCCTACCATCCAGATCTAACGCACACAAAGCTGAAGGTTTACCATGCACCATCAAAGACTGCCACAATGAACCAAAACTAACTTTTCAGGGTTATCAACATGGTTCCTTCCGACAACGCGTCCGATCAAGACTAAAAGCTAAGTCCCAATTCAACCCTTGTTGTTTTTATTCTCTTTGTTTATCTTCCCTATTTTTATAATTAGGGTTTGTTATTAAATATCAATGAACTGCCTATACACTCACGCCTTGTTGTTTCTTCTTTCAGTTCTCAATGGTCAGAGTCAATGCTTCAGGCAAACCTTTGCCCATCAACCCTGTCAGGGCAAATGCCAAGCTAAGTACTTTTCATTCATTTATTTTATTAATTTCATTATTTTTACTTTTATGGTTAATAAAGTTCGCCTTCGAACCGATAATGCACTCACTCTCTGTTTTCTGTTTCTTCTTTTTCCTTTTCAGGGTTTGTCAAATGCCAAAGCTACGTCGTTGGTAACCCTAAACCCTATTTTATTTTATGGCTTTTATTATTACTTGTGCCAAACCCTGTTGGGGATCCGCTGGTTTCACTTTCCCCTCCCCTTTATTGCTTTATATACTGCGTGGTTAGTAATTTAGGGAGTGCAAATTTAAACTGGATTAGAGTCACTAATTGCTAGATAAATAACTAAATTGAACCACATGATTGTTGCACACACACACACTTTTGGGGTAACCTCTCTGTTGCCTTGTTGCCTGTTGCCTGTTGCCTTGTTGCCTGTTGCCTTGTTGCCTGTTGCCTTGTTGCCTGTTGCCTTATGTTTTTTGCAGAATAGCCATGTCCCTCGAATTCGAAGATACCTCAGCTATGTTGCCTCGATAAAAAAGGTCACGACCCTAATGATGCTGCCTTCGATACACAAATGACCTCGACCCTCGGATGTTGCCTACGAAAAAAGGCTGAGGTATCTTCTGGTTGCCTACGAAAAGGCTTATTCTGATCCTTACCTTAGACTACCTGCCCTTCTATGGCATGGGACAGTCTTATGGCAAAGGATGCTTCGCAACCCTTCAACCTCCAAACGAAAGGCTTCCTGCCCTCTTATGGCAAGGATAGACCCTTTCATTCTGAAAGGCAAAAAGAGACCTATTATCTGAGTTTAAGGTAATTGCCCCTAACTGCCTTGCAATGCTCAAACCTTTTTATTATATTCTTTCTCATAATTTTTCAAAAGGGCAACGCTTATTCACAAGCTAAAGTCCCTATCTCTTTCATCTACATTTTCTAAACAAACGAGCAAGCAAAGCAATTAAGAGCCCATGGAAAACCATGGATGCAAAGGGTGCCTTACACCTTCCCTTTGCATAAATTACCCCCCGAACTTAGATTTCTTTAAAAAGGTTTTTTTCTGTTTCTTTTTGCCTTTCCGATTTAATTTGGATAAAATAAAAGTCGGTGGCGACTCTTGCTTAACCGCGACATTTCGATCGATAAAAAGTCAGTTCACCGTATTACAGTTATTGACAGCGCCGATAATAGTTTTAAAAACAGTTCTTTGTTCATCTAATTATAATCGTAATAAATTATATATTACGGTTTTCAACAAATAAGATACGTAAATTTGTAACAGATAAAACTGAAATTTATGAAATGCACAAATACCTGTGAGATGTTGATATAATGTATTGTATTCTTGACGTTGTTCTATGATGTCGTAGTTACGTTCATCATAAATCAACCTGTTGCCTAATTGCTGAACAACATATCCATTTGGCTGTGGCATTCCCACAAAATCGGATAAACTCTTCCTGTTCTTTTGAAGTAATTTTTCAACTTCTACCAATGTCAAATTGATCAATTCTTCATTTGACAAAATCATCTCTGCAAAAAAAAAAAAAAATCAATAGCGTTATGGGTGGCATGCGCTGTATATTCTTTTTATATAGTATTGATGAATACTAACCTCTATTGTTTGCGATTCTACGTTGTTCATATAATATGCCGTCCGATAATAATTGCCATGTTTTTTTCCAAACATGTGTTGGTCTATTCAAGCTGCTTGATAGTAGCATATGAACAAAAAGTAACCTCAGATAATGCCCAGATCCCCAATGACTTGCCTCTTCAATGGCAGCGATGTACTCCCTATCATCCCCAATAAATCCCATAGCAAAGCAAGCATCGCGGAAAGAATTACATCTCTTGTTGTTAACTATTTTTATGTCTTCGTAACTATGTGGACCTTTTACATGCGTTAACATCATTCTGAGATAGTACAACTCACCCGAGCTTGGAGGAACCCATACCAATCTACCAATTGTATAACCCTTTTTCCGCGGTTTCCATTCCCTTGTTTTTTTTACATAAACAAACTTTCCAACAAACTTGCTGTATGTTAACTCCTTGGCTTCAGGATATTTTTTGTTTGCCTCAAACCAAGCAGTAAACATTGATTCTGTGACACTTGGCTTTTCCAACACGGTATCTAAGCGATCCATGTCTCTGTAAAACACAGAATTCTCTCCTTCGCAGTGAAAAAATAACCTCTCAACCGCGGGTTTTCTTCCATGTATGGGAAAAGAGAATATTCTCCAACATGCTTCGCAAGGAGAAACATATCTGCAATCAAGATATTGTTTAATCTCGTCAACATTTTTTTGGGCATTTTGGGTCACCTCATCATTCCTAATAACGGCAGCAGTGATTCTGTCGTAACCTTTGTTGATGTATTTAAACAGATACTTTATCGAAGAACTTTGATTGCACCACTCCATATTTATGTGACCTCGAAACTTCTTTAATAATCCTGAATTGTATGGTACAACGTGACGGTTATCAAACCGAATTCCATTCTTTAACACAGTGTGACCATTGTCTCTTCTTCGATAAACAGGGAAGCCATCTTGATCGACTATTGTTTGAGGACGGAACTCCTTTGGAAAATACTTGGAACATTTACCATCCCTTGTACACGGAGCATTTAGGTTAAGTCTTCCGCATGGACCGTGTATCATATGTGACTTTACCAAGTTATAGAGCTCGTGATCAGAATTCTCGTCAGGTATTTCGGATGAAATTATTTTATCAATATCCTCTGCATTTGGATACTTGCTGGTCGGATGAAGAAAAATTATTATGTGAGCATGTGGCAAACCCCTCTTTTGAAATTCAATGGTATACATATCTGTTAATGAAATGTCATATATTTCCAATTAAATTGCAGCATATAAATATGTGAACCATTTTAAAACGAAAATTCTAAGTTTGGAAGAATGAAGGAAAACAAATGTACTTACAGGCAAGGACCTTGCCCATGACAGATTTCTTGGTTAGATCGGACAATAACTCATCAAACTTCATCTTAAATACTCGACAAATAATGTCTGGACGATCGGCCGGCTTCAAGTTTGGTTGTCTTACGTAACGCTGTATCTCCGGCCAGTTTGGATTACATGTAAATGTAATAAATAGGTCAGGAAAACCAACATAGCTGCAAATTGCCATTCCGTCAAAATACAGTTGATCCATATATCTACGACTGCCAACATATGAAGACGGTAAAACAACTCTTTTTCCGGTGCTTGAGCCTTGTGTCACACTGTTTGAATTTAACTCATTCAAATTGTGATATTTTCCAACCCTTAATTTGGATTGATTTTTACGAAGCCATCTAAGTCTCTCCGATTCCAACATTGTATAACCATCAACTAAAAATTGTTGGAATAGCCTTCGCGCTCTTAACAGTGTCGGTGCCTCGTTCAGTCTTGATTGTATTCGGAATGCCATCCATTCTCTTATCGTTAGCCTGTTTCTCTTTGTACCTTCTTCCCATGGAACATCATCGTATTCCAATTCAACACGACTGTTTGGTGTGGTGGAACGTACCACGTGACCGTGATCCCGATGTTTCACATTTGGCCTGTATCCATCCTCGCCATATGGAAAAAGCAATGGATATTGATATCCAAGATAAGAACTATGATACTCATCAATTCTTTGAAGATCGCCCGACTGTTTGTGCATTATGATATCTCTTTTTTCAGCTGTATCGACATCACCAACTATCAATGCGGCAACTTCGGAAACAGTTGGCTGATTATAAATACGTCCATCAGTTTTTCTGTCTGAAATAAGTCTCAATTTCAAATCTGTTACGCTTCGTTGAGACAAAATATCTCTTGCCATTTGGAAAGACTGAGCATGTACGTTGTGTTCGTACAACATTTGAGATAATTTTGTAACAATATCAATGTCAACCCCAGTTTTTGTTCTACATAATAAAATTAAAAAAAATATCAAAACATCTCAAATAACAAATATGGACGTGACAAAAAATAATTGGCAAATAAATACCTCATCCCATTAATCCTGTGTTGTATTTCATGTTCAGTGTCGTAAATATATAGCTGGGCAAATTTTGGAGTCTGTCCCGGCATGGGTAACATACTACCAATTCTATGACAGGCCTGCCCTTGAATACGGAAAGTAGGAGGACCACCTCCATTGTTAAAACGGTTATCCATCTTAGTACCAGGAGATGTGAATGCAAACATCATGTTATACATTCGAATGTTTTGCTGGAAATTGCGAGACTGAACCGTATCACTGTCAAATAGGAGATGTTGCAGATATTTAGGTGGCATCTTGAGAAATGGAAGTTGAATCTTGCCATTTCGACAACACATTGAAAATTTTGGAATAGATCTATTCCGATGTTTATCCTTTCTTTCAAGATACCACATTTGCGCACCGCATTGTTGACATACAGAATCAGCGTCTCCTACATCGTAGTATCCTATAAAAATAAAAAGTATTTGAGTATAATATTTTTATTGTAGTATTACCTCCTATAATAATGAGTTTAACACGCACAGGGGAATGCATTACCATTTGAAGAAGTCGATGCAGAATGCATGTCTGTAGAGATGTTATTACATTCATCCGGGTACTCAATATCGGAGTCCGTTTCAAAACCTGAAGCATAAATAAAAAAATTGCATGTTATTTGTTAATTACAATCTGATAAGGGGTTATGAATGATAGAAGTACTTAATATTCATATACTTTCTGTACTATTGTCATCAGAATCCGAAAATAAATTGCTATTGTCCGTGGCCGGGACAGGAGTTGCAGAAACCTCAGGATGATCATTTGAACCACTGACGGTGCTGTTAAATTTTTTTGTCAAATTCAAACCCAGCCCGTTCGTACGATATGTGATGGGTCTCCGAGATTTTAAAATCCCAACAGTTGAAGGTTGAGTTCTTGAAGAAGATGGTTGACATGTGTTAGGTGAAGATGACTCAGTAACGTTGATGGTATTCATTGTTATGGTTGATAACGGTGTTCGGATGGAGGAAGATTGTTTGACGGAAATTGGAGAGAAGAAAAAGTCATTATCTTTGTTTGTTAGATTCAGACCCAATCTGTTTGAAGGTTGGGGACTTGAAGAAGATGGTTGAAAGTGGTTAGGTGAATATGATGAGGAAATGTTGATGGTATTCATAGTTATTGTTGATAAAGGTGTTCGGAACGACGAAGATTGTTGGACGGAAGATGGAGAGAAGAAACACTCGTTCTCTTTGTTTGCTCTCTTCAACCGCTTTGCCTTCTTCTGCCCGAGGACATTCATTCTATTAAACCTTGCCTTAGCAGCTTTCATTTTGTTGATCTGACGTAAAAATATACAACTCTCATCATCCATATTAAAATCCACAGATCGATTACCAAACTCCATTTAATATGTTTATGAGCATCTGCAGTATTCTAAGTGTAATAGGGGTGATCAAAACCAAACCAACCCAATAGAAAACCGCAAACCAAACCAAACCAAACCGAAACCGCAAAAAACCGCATTTGGTTCGGATTAGTTTGGGTCATTTTTTAACAAAACCGCATGGTTCGGTTCGGTTTGTGGTTTGTATTTTGTAAACCGAACCAAACCGAATCAAACCGCATTATGTTACAACCTAAATTTTACTTAACTCACATCCAACCCAAACTTAAACCTATTATACATTAGCCTTATGATTATGAACAATTTTCTCATCCTTACACATATAATTTCAATCCCGATCTTCTCAAATCTTTAATAATATTATCGCACATTTTTTGCCACATACATCTTCCCTCTTCTTCTATAATCTCTACTCTCTTATATTATTTCTTTTTCACCTTCTCATTTTATGTAAATGTTCCTTATTTTAGTTTCGTTTTTATCGCATATCTTCTTCTCTAATCTCAACACTATTTTTTTTTCTTTTTCACCTTCACTAATCTTTTGTCTCTTTTTGTTGTTTCATTATAATAATTTTTATATTATTTTATGTTTAATATTCCACTTTTATCTAATTTAAATTTTACATATTAAATGGAAAATTGTTGTCAAAATATGACGAGTTTTGTTGTTTTTTTGATAATTTATGAATGTCTAAATACAAAATTATGTTGTCATCTATATGTGTATGTATGGCTTAATAAAATATTTATAAAAAACCGAACAAACCGAACCGAATCAAACCGCATTAGTTTGGTTTGGTTTGGTTCGGATTTTTTTTTAAAGTCAACCAAACCAAACCAAACCGCACTATTTTTTCTCTTGCGGTTCGGATGATTTTTTTCGTCAAAACCGCCCAAACCGCACCGCGAACACCCCTAAAGTGTAATATATAGATGGCATGTTGTTACTCAAGATTGATTTTATGCTAACGAAATCATTAAGGGGAAGAGCATGCTTTAACAAAATATGCACGCCATCAATGAATAGCTAGCATGGAAAAACGAAATGTCATTATTAATACGTAACACAATAGTTTTAGCTTGCAATTATTAAAATCAATCCTATATAACCCTATATGACATCACTGACAGCTATTTAATTTATTTTTGCTACATTATAAAACAAAGGAATACGAATAGTTATGAAGTAGGTGAACACATTATTGTATTAAGATGTATAATACCTTATTCTCTTAAGTATATATATTATTTGACATTTTAGTTACATGGGTATACCAAAAGTTGCGCATAGCACAAAACATATACTACATTTTTGTGATTTTCGGGAAATTTACATATAAATTAATATTAAAAGTCACGTTAAAAGGTAGCTCCTCAATAAAATATTTGTTTCGATAATCATATTTGATAGTGTGTTTTTATATATGCGACATGTTACTGTATATTTATAAAAGCGACTTGTTAATGTATTCTTATATATGGAAATTATTATTCTAAACCCAAAAACATTCATGGAAAAATTATTATTTGAGTTTATAAAATAAAATCATGAGTATATTGTTGTAACAGAATTAAAATATATTAAGAAGACACTCAAAATCTCCTATCAATATTCTTACATGATGTGTTAATAAAGTATATTGTAAAAGACACTCCAAAGTTGCGTATAGCACAAAACATAAACTACATATTAATAAATATCCTAAAAAAAATACTTGTTTCGATAATCATATTTGATAGTGTGTTTTTATATATGCGACATGCTACTGTATATTTATAAAAGCGACTTGTTAATGTATTCTTACATATGGTAATTATTATTCTAAACCCAAAAACATTCATGGAAAAATTATTATTTGAGTTTATAAAATAAATTCATGAGTATATTGTTGTAACACAATTAAAATATATTAAGAAGACACTCAAAATCTCCTATCAATATTCTTACATGCATGTGTTAATAAAGCATATTGTAAAAGACACTCCAAAGTTGTGTATAGCACAAAACATAAACTACATATTAATAATTATCCTTTGATTGCGCTTTTAGGGTTATTTTACATATAAATTAATACGAAAAGTCAGGTATAAAGGTAGCTTCTCATATTATATTAATTTGCTGCAAAAAAGTGTTTGATAATAAGATTAAAAGAATATGACAATAATCTTGTAACAGAATTAAATTATATTAAAAAGACACTCAAAACCTCCTATTAGTTTTCATACGTGCATGTGTTAATAAAGCATATTGTCCAACGTGATTTGAATATTTTTTCAGGCGATATATGACGTATCAACATTTGAAAATAATCACGGTATTTGTAAATAATAGAAGCAATATTGTAAAACCTTGATAAGCATATATTATCCAAAATGGGATGGTCTTATCGAAAACCAAGTTTGAAAAGGAACATACTTCTACAACCAAATTTGATTATCCAAATATTAAGCAAAAATTTAAAACATGAAATTGAAAATGAACATTCTGCTTAAAGTAAGTGCTTTTTTAATCACCAACATATCAGTTGGTTCCTTCTATCTTCACTTTTTTTAGGGGTTTGGTACCCGAGTACTGTGTAGCTCCGACAAACTCACATTCATTTTCACCGTCTGGTGCATTTGTTGACTTCGCCTTTGTTGGGGTGACCGTACTGTTGATTTCGGGTTCATTTTCTCCACATGCCGAAAGTGAATGCTACAGGACAATAAAAATGTATTAAACTCTAAAAATGCAATGTTTAGCTAAATGATTGAGGAGTTTCATATGTACTTACAGCTGAGAAATCAATGGTATCTTCCTTTCTTGGATCCTTTCCAGCAATGTTGAAATTCTGAAGAAACAGCAATGGAGAAATTAGGAATTAAATTTGATAATAGCCGAACAGTTATGGAAAAACTTAAATAAAATATAGCAGTGTCTACCAAGGTATCTGTTGGTGTTTTTGGTTCATTGACTACAATGTCTTTATTTTGCTCATCTTGCTGTTTGATGTAGTTTTCTAAAATCTGATCAACAGAAGATGCATCTGTTAAAAGTTTCTGAACGGATCCTTGATTGAAGTTTGGCTGCACTTTAACTCTAAAAGCAAATCTTTTTTTCAAAAGTACGTCAAGTTCGTCTGGATATACCATAGGATCATCTTCACCATTCTGTAAACATATCATAGAAAATAGATTATGCCAGATTTAGATGCGGTATTAAAATATTAAAACATGTATTATAATCACGTAAGGTAAAATCTTATTCAGAACTAAAAACCTCTATCATGGATTTGCGCATATCGTCGGCTGTTTTTCCAATGATATTAAAGCAATCAGTATCCCAAAATACAAAGCGGAACTTGGATTCTCCATCAATTACATGAATCTCAACCTTGTACCTAACATTTGAGGTAATAAAATTTATTTAATAAGCAGTTAGTAAAAAAAAATGAAAAAATATCTGAAAAACCTAAACATCGTATTTAAAGCACCTTGGTACAGGTTTCACAACATTTTCACCACATCCACATTTAAACGGATTATCTGGATTGGAAGCCTTCAAAGTGCAGCCGGTGCATCCATAGTAGAACCATCCATATTTGGAAACAGCAAATTTCAAAGTAGTAGCCACAGTTACACACACAGATTCCTGCAAACAAAAATTTTATTCACTAATCCATGTACCATAATTATGTAAAAAAGGTCTCAGACTTATACCTGTTTTAACTTTGCCACTTCAGCTAGCGACATACATTTGGCATTATAAACAAACTTATCAATAGTTGTGTATTGGGTTGACCCAGACCAAGAAGACATCGTCTGAGTGGATTGCAATGGTCTTTCATTCCTCTGAGATTCAGACAGCCTACAAAATAACACAATTACCATGAATCAATGAATCAAACGTTGTAAAATTCTTATTTAACAGAACAATTAATATAAAAAACACAAAATACAAAATCTGTGATATACTTTGACATGAATTCATTGATAACAGCAATATCGTCATTGATAAACAGTTTTGAGCCACTCCAGCCATTAGAGACTGCAAAAAAGAAAAAGTTACTAAGTTTATTAAAAATCCATTCATGATTTATGATTATAAACAGATCAGTCTATTTTACCCTGAGAATCCTTAATGATTGCATGAGTTAGAACAATGACTATTGCTCCACATTTTGAATCGTCATTATAGTAATTTAAAAACCTGGTTCCGTAAGTGTCCCACAGCGTGCAAGTTACAATGTTCCCACTACAAATTATAAATAGCCATCAAAATGTGTAATCAGCAGACAAAATAAGAATACTGTATGACAGTATTATCGAAATATACCTCAAATCTTTGAGTTTAAAAGAAATGACAATCTTTTTTCCTCCTGTCTTGGATTGGCAGTTTTCAATCTCATCAACCACACCTATGATATCTGAATATGAAAAGATTGTAAGAATAAATTATTACAGATATTTAATAAGTATTAAGCAACTCAAAATATATATTCAAACACAATATCTTTGACATACCTTGAAGTCTGTCCATGTTACATCCCCCCGCGAGTATGTCGGCGAAATCTTTAAAGAAATATTTCTCAGATGGTATATTGTTAAGGTCAACTGGTTTAACAGTTGTACCGCTTAAGAAAACAAATTTTTTGGGATGATCGCACAGCTTCCACTGGAAATCATTTTCATAAACATTCCCATTATTAATGACGCAGGTCATATCCTCTTTCAGCAGTTGCTTCCACTTCGAAGTATGGTCACCACGGACCAAGGCTTGAATACGATCTCCCTAAATAAAAAAACAACAAACAGAACAATATTAGATAAGCTGATAGCGAAAAAAAATATACAGAAGATCAATAAGAAACCCTTGCTATACAAAGACCCACAAAAAAACGATTCAACCTTTGAATCAATCAAAACCATCTCAAGATGCTCGACACCTTTACTATTTACGACAGTCCAGAGATCGTTGATACGAACAGCAAGGCGCCATGTTTCTTTAGAATCATCAACATCACGTATGAAATCGGTTCTGCGAGACATTGAAGATGAAAAGAAAGAAAATCGATTTTTTTTAGGGTTTAAGTTGGAGAAAGAAATATGTTTGGGAGGGTCTATACGGATGTCATTGATATATAGCAAGTATAAGAATCCGAATGGCCAATATTTGGAAGGATTCATTGGAAGTTGTTAAAAATTGAATTCAGAAGTTGGAAAGGTTAAAAGTTGGCGCATGGAAGGCATAGGATATTGGACCAAATGGTAGCAGCTTGTATGATGATTATGTCTGCTGCATAAATAACGTAAAAGCATCCAAAATAATTAATGAAAATACTTAATAAATTAATGACAGACTAAATATATTTGTAATGACACTTTTATCCTTAAAATGAGATTAATCCATGGATTATTATGGGATTAGAATGTAATTAACTGAGGCTTTAGTTTTCTTAGTATAGTATTGATAAACTACTCACAATATGTGTCCGCTGTTTACCATTACATAAAAAAACAAATTTTCTTAGAACGCCTAGTCAAATGTATCAATTCATTCATACCCACCATCCTATCGACCAAAACCCTCTCTTTAGGAAAAGTAGATTGATTATAAAAAATAGTTTATTCATAACCTTAGTTAACTTATTTGCTACGTATGACTTTTGCGACACACTTGTAGAGAGACCCCAAATAGATAAGGGAAATGTTCATTCCACCTTTATATTTTTTTCCACATCATCACGAAAAAATGATAATGTCTCTAGCGTCTGGAGATGTAATTTCAGACGCGTCTTTTCCACGCACAAATGAAGTAAAATTGGTGAGAGACCCTTATTTTATAAAATATTGATCCAAAGATGCATCTCCGTATGAATAAAATGTAGATTCGGAGATGCATCTCCAAAATTTTCCTTAGTTCATTATTTAGTGAGCAATCTAGATATGCATCTCCAGAATTATGTCTGGTACATCAAAGCAGAAACAACTATAGTAGAATGCAATTCAAATAACTTAGATTAACTCCAAAATAAATACTACATAGATAAAAATTACATAAATGTAACATTATATGTTATTAAAAAAAGGTAGTTTGGGACGTTGCAGCATTCTAATAACATCGTCGGCTGATCTTCAAATCGTCGCATACACTTCAATCAGACTCTTTGTTGAGTAACGATACAAGGTACTTCACATTACCTTCAAATCATCCCCTGTCTTCAGTTCGAGCAATGTGAATTATAGTTTCCCTCTGTTGTCTATTGAAGGTGGACGGTACTCGAGCTTCACAATTCTCTGATTTTTTAGATATTGTAGAAGAGTATTCAGTTTGGTTTTCAGATCTACAAGTATGTCTTGGAAGATGCGAAATTGAAGTGAGAGTGTTGTGTCATTGAAATACATAAAAGCAAGATGAGGGTTGATATCTTAAAACTTTGATAAGTTATAAAGTTTGCAACATGAACATGAAGTAAAAGTTTTGTGTAAGAAGGTTGAGGATTAATTCTATGTTAAAAGTTCTGAAGTATTGAAAATTTCAAGGAGCAATCCTTATGAATTGGAGTAGGCCTCGTGATTTTGGAATCAACTAATATAATTTGAGCGTGTTCCTTTATTTATTTTTCTTAGTTTTTATTTTAATTTCCTTAATATTTCTGCAATTATTCTCTTTTTCTACTTCTTAATTTAAAAGTAATTTAATTTTTTTAAGTTTCTTTTTGGTCTAGATCTTTTACTTTTAAATAATGAGTTGAGTTCATTTGAACACACAAGATTTTAGAAAAACATTTCCTTCTCTATCTCACCTTACTTTATATTTTCATACTCACTTAAACTATAATTTTAGTACTAATAAAATAGCCACCTTGTAGAAAATTCTTGAGTATTATTATAATTTATAATTGTAAATTAAGTTCTCTTAAAACTTTAATCATACAATTGAAAAAAAGTAAGATCAGTACTTTGACAAGTCTACCACATGTCACTCTCTCATGCTTTATTATAATTTTAATAACTTCTAATTATAGAAACTTTTTATTTTACGCTATTTGTTTTTTATTTAATTTATTTAACTATTTGATTATATTTACTTAATTATTTATATAACATTTGAACTTCCCAAATCTTATCTTAGGTTCTATTTTGATTCTCACGTTTGGAATTTATTGGACCAAAAATCAATCAATGCAAAGCTGCCCCAAGTTCACTCATCTCTCACACTATAAAACCATACCTTCATTTCCTTCAAGTCATCTACCATTCTCGTAACAAATCTCTGCCAAAATCCTCCATAATCTGCTCAACCATCCACCATAAACTCTCTTTTTTGTCGTAGGAAATCTCACTGCAACACCGTTAAACCGCATTCGCACAACAACTGTAAACTCACAAAAACGCCAAACTCAGAGAAATTGAAGATAAGGAGAGTCCAGATCCGGAAGCAGGAAGATGGAGAAAATAAGAAGACGTGCCTATATTTTTTACTTTTTGTTTCCTTCGATTTTGTAGTCGCATCCGCATCAAGCCATGTAAGTGTAACAGTGAAATTATATAATAGATTGGGGCTAGGTTTTTTTTGGTGGGTTGAGGGTATTTTAGTTGATATTTTGATTGTTGAATAGTAGAGAAGAGAAAAGGCAGAGAAATAGAGGTAATGGGCGCGCGATGGGTATAAAAGAGAAGATAGGTTTTACACGTTAGAAACAGAGAGAATTTAGTTTTATTTGTATGGTTTTTTTAATTGATTTGATTTAGCTTTTAATTGATTTTATTGGAATTAATAAATATATTAATTGGATTAATGAGAGAAACAGGGGACTCCATCAGATTTTTTGGAGAGAGAAACGTGTATCTTTTTATCTTTTGTTATATTTTCTAGATTTTATTTTTTTGTTTGGTTTCAAGAGGGAAGTTTTTTCTTCTTTTTTATTGCATTTGATTTTTATTTAATAAGAATTAAAAGATTTTTTTTTATAAATAAGTAAGGATGAAAAATGAGAGACTTTTTCATTTTTATTTCCAGTATAGTATTTAATTGAAGGAATGGGGCACTCCTTTCCTATTTTATAGGATAATTTTGTTTTTATTTTATTTATTGGTTATTCATTTAATTTGATTTTGTTAATCTATTTAATTTTATAGAATAATGCAAAATGAGTTCTTTGCCAAGTTTGCCACTGGGCTCTCTCTCATGAATTCTCCTATATTTTATTGTTGCTATGAAAGGAAAGTTTATACTAATTTAATTCTATTAATTATTTTAAATTAAATAAAGTTTTATAGTTGTTTTAAATTAAATAATAAATTAAATTAATTTGTATAATACCAAAATTAATAGTATTTGATTGATATTTATTAACTTATGACAGATATCAACGCTGAGTAGTATAAAAATTGCTTCGAAACTATTACTTATGTAAACCTTACCCGATTTGAATTTCTTTAGAAAATCACACAACCACTGCTTGCGTCTTACCAAAGGCTATTACTATTATTACCACCAACTTTTCTTATTTCAACAATCTTTAAATAATATTTGTAACAAAAATAATTTTTAATTGTAATTGTAAATTATTTTAATGTCTAATGTACTCACACTATCTGCATTTTTTTGTATTGTTTAGTGAAATGAAGTAATATATTTTTATCTATAAATCAACTATTAGTAAATATTATTATTACATATTATTATTACTATTATTACATATTATTATTTATAATAAAATATAGTTAAAAAATCAAACTAAAAGGGAAAAGATTTAAAAAATAACGTCTAGATTCTATGATACAAGTCATCAAAAATGGTAATATTTATACTAACAATTGACATAATATTTGTTTTAACAAAAGATGTAAGATAGTTATGATATATAGAAATCACAATTTTCTTATGAAAAAAACAAATAGATAATTATATATTTAATTTATTTTACTATGTATTAAATATTTATAAGAGAGATTAATAAATGTAAATCTATAATATATAAATTTTATATTCATATAATATTTTTGTTAATGTAAATTCATACTATATGAATCTTATGTATCTTTCTAAAAAATAATCTTAATTTTAAAACTTGAGTCAATAAATAAAAATTATTTTTAATATTTAAAAAATATTTTTATTATATATAAAATTCTATTGAATCCTTTTATCCTGCGCCTCGCACGGAGACGATCCAAGACCGTGAGTATATCCTTAATTATTATATAGTTATTTTGAATTTTGTTATAATCATACTAATCGGAATCAATCATATTATATTTAAACCTGTGCCTCGCACGGGTATACACACTAATAAGCTATAAAGATTGCAAGCCGAACATAAAGTATAATTTTGGTGTAAGAAGGTTAAGCATTTATTACGTGTTAAAAACTAGTAGTAGAAATCTTAAGGAACGATACTTGAAAATTGGAGTAAGTCTCGTAATCTTAAAAGTATAATAATTCTAGTGTGTTTCTTTAATTGTTTTTTATCTTTTACTTTATTGTTCTTAATCTTTCTGCAATCATTCTATTCATTTACTATTTTTTCTTAAAATTAACTTTAAGTTTGTTTTAAATTTTGAAATATCATTTTAGCTCCATATCCTTATTGTATTTGTAGTTATTTGGATAATAATTTGCCTATTTATCAAATCTATCGTTTTTCTAAAATAAGTATTAAATCTTTACGCCATTGATTATTCATCTGTTTTAATTTTCACATCTTATTTTTACTAATTTTGCCCATAATTTTGTCTAAAAATCGACTACTAAATTAGGGGGAGTATAAAAAAAATAGGGGTTGAGCCCGGGCGCCTGCCCGGGCTAGCTGGGCCTTGGCTCCGCCCCTGATTATTTGGATAATAATTTGCCTATTTATCAAAGCTATCGTTTTTCTAAAATAAGTATTAAATCTTTGTTGAAGTAATTATTAATAAATAAATAAATAAATATGAGTAAAAAATAAACTACTCTATCAAAAATATGTAATTATAAATATAAGTATTTTTTTATTTATTCTTAAGTATTTGTTTGTATTACTATTTTTTATGAGATTTAATATTAATATTTGATAAAAACTCCAAAATCACTAGTACAAATATAACAATATAATTTTAAAATTTACACCCGATATACTAAAAACGGGTGTAAATGAGAAATACGGTGACAATTTTGTAAATAAAATGTCAATTTAAATATTATCAGGTGACAATATACACCCTATTTTCTAAAAACGGGTTTAAATTAAAAATATTATTATAATCAAATCTCAATTACACCCTTTAAACTAAAAAACGGGTGTAAATTTATATAATTTTTTTTTTATAACTAAAAATATGTAATCTATGTGACATAGAAATAACTTAAATATTATTTCACAAATTAATGAATGAATATTAATAGGTTTAAATTTATTAGGCAAATAAAATTCATTGAACATTATATTAAAACTCTTTATTAGATCAAACATTATACTTAAACATTAAGATAATAAAAAAATTTCTCTTCTACTTTTTCACAAAACCCATTTTTCAATCAACAAGTTTTCATCGCATGCATTTCAAGAAATCCTTTTCCACTACATTTCGCGTTTCGAGGGTTTCCATCGCATGCATTTCGAAGTTTGAAGCTCTCTTCTGTGACGAAGTTCGAACTAAATCCAAGTGTTTTGACACCCTTCCGTGACGAAGCTCTCTTCTTCTCCACACTCGTTCAGACACCCTTCTGTGACGAAGCTCTCTTCTTCTCCAACACCGCTCATTTGCTCACTCGCTCACTCTCACTTCACCGAAGCTAAGAGGAAACCATTTGGTACTGACGATAAAAAGCTGAGAGGAAACCATTTCATAGTGGCGACATTGGTAAGCTGAATAATTAGGGTTTTATACTTTGAGCGACATTGGTAGCTGAAGAATTAGGGTTTTATACTCACAAATTAGTTCCTATTGTTTGAAATGAATTTGTTTGGAATGTGTAATTTTGTTTGAAATGAATTTGTTTGAAATGAAGTCTTTGACAGTGTGGTTTAGCTCTGCAATTCACATCAATGTTTAATCACATATTGAAATGTTACTAAAATTCATCTGAAAATGTATATATACCTCATTTTGTATGCAAGTTCTATATTATGTAGTCTAGCAAATGTCAATTCCTAATGATTTTATGCACGAGTTACTGTTTTTTTTTTTGTACTTCGCTATTGAAATCATGTTTAAATTTGGTATTCTGAACTTTACAGCTTACATCTTTATTGTATCTTCTGCTTTGACCTTACTTGTGTGTGTCTAAAGGAATAGAGGCATTTGAATTTTTCTTTCTGAAATGATTGATCTTGCAGTCAATTAGTTTGTTCATCATGATTGTGTATTTTCACTGCATTGATCTCAGTTTTGTTCTTTTTTCCCCCTAAATATTTTCAGAAATTGCCCCATCGATTTGAAGGAGGCAGTTTCTAGTGTAATATTTGCAACTCCAAGATGTTCGGACATACCTAAGCTCGCGGATGTGAAGAAGCATATGGCTTCAAAGTATGGAAAAGAATTTGTCTCTGCAGCAGTTGAACTGCGCCCTGACTGTGGTGTAAATCGCTTGGCAAGTTTCTTTACCTACTTGATGTTGAATAGGATCATGCTGAAGATCGTTTTGTGCCTTTTTTTTTCTAATTTAGTGTTGTCTTTTCAGTTGGTTGAGAAATTTTCTGCTAAAGCCCCTGATGGTCCAACCAACCAAGATAAAAGTACTGACTGCAATAGCTGAGGAGCATAACATCAAATGGGAGCCCAAATCATTTGGAGACAATGATACAAAGGCCTCTCAAGACTTACTGGTAAGCTTTGTTTATTCTGGATTTTCTATAGTTCCTTTGTAAGTGTGTAATGGTGGGTTTGCATGGGTATTTAACTTTAACATCTCATGGTGGTTAATTCCATACTACTTGATTGTCCTGAGAATTCGGGTACACTTTGTTGAAATAAAACAAATCGGTTCAATTGATATACATATATACCAGTTCAGTCCGGTTCAATATATATAGAAGTAGCTCAGTTCAGTTAGGAAATATAAATTAAATCGGTTTGAATTGGTGTCTAGAACCGGTCACCGGTTTAAAGTACCAATCGGGTCTGGTTCTTAGTTAACTAGATGTCTAGAACCAGCTCTGTTATTTTTTTTTACCCGCCCAAAGTACTCCTGATATGATGTCATGCTATTTTAAAGAATAATGTAATTCTTATAAAGAATAATACCAAATTGGTCTTGCCTAAATTTAAGTGTTACAAAATGTTTTGAGATATTACCGGGACATCCCAAGCTGATTGTGCTGTTCTCATCATTGATTTCACTACTGGTGGTTTTGAGGCTGGTATTTCAAAGGACGGTTAGACCCGTGAACATGCTCTCGTTGCTTTCACTCTTGGTGTGAGGCAAATGATTTGTTGTTGCAACAAGGTAATTTTCAGTTTCAGCTTTTGAATAATTCTATATTCTCATAACTAATTTATAGATAACAATGATCATATGAGAGATGATGAAATAGATGAAGATTGGAAAACATTTTTGGTTACATATACTGGTGATGATGATGATGAAATGGATGAAGATTATAGGTTCTTTTTGGCTACATATAATTCTGAGATTGAAACAGATTGTGCTAGTAATCATAGTGGTGGTTCAAACATTGGTAGTGATGAAACGGATGAAGAATATAGATCCTTTTTAGCTACATATGATCCTGATGTTGAAAATGACAGTGCTGGTAATCAAAGTGGTGGTTCAAATATTGGCAATGATGAAACAGATGCGGAATACATATCGTTTTTAGCTACATGTGATCCTAATGTTGAAAATGACAGTGCTGGTAATCAAAGTGGTGGTTCAAATATTGGCAATGATGAAATAGATGCGGAATACATATCGTTTTTAGCTGATCCTGCTGTTGAAAATGATAGTGTTGGTAATCGAAGTGGTGGTTCAAATGTTGACGTCAACTTAGGCAACAACAATGTCAAGAAGGAAATAGAAGAAGGCTACAATTGTTTTTCAAATCAATTTGTTCCTGATTATATTAGCAACAGGGTTCATGTTGATGAAGATGATCGGTTATTAAGAAAAAGTTTTAGTGTTGGGAAAAGCACATTACTTTCTAATCAAGAATTTGATACCCCTAAAATGCAACGTGTTGTTGATGAAGATTATAAACAAATCCTTAATTCTGGGAGGGTTGTTGGTGGTGATTTTGTCTATGGTTCTTTTATGAATGCCAATGACACATCCAATGTGAAAGATGAACGTAATTCCTCTGATTCAGATCTAATTGTTTTGGAATCTTGTCCATATTGTGAAAACACCCCTTTCAAATCTTCAAAAGCATATGATTCATCTGTAAGTGTCTTCAACTTACTTCAAGCAATGTATACGTAATAGTCATCTCTTGCAAATTGTCCACAAACATATATACATTATTCAAAAACTTATTTTATTTTAAGTTGCAAACAGTTAATTTTTAACTCTTTTCATAACACGTATTTATGATCTGTGTGTTTAGTGTTTTGGAGAAGAAATGCACCCGAAAGACAACAAGCAAATGACTTGTATTTATCATTCTCAATTTCGGAAAAGACTTGTGGAATATCTTGATAGGCCTTATGACTATGAAGAGTATAAATCTCTTCTTGCTAAAGCAAATGAACGAAGGCAAAAGGAACGTCATTTAGAAACACGGCAGGGGGTGATTGAGTCATATCACTGTGGAGGTGTCACCAAATCGCATCTTGATTCGCACCCTGGTAGGTCCATATTTTCTCTTGTATTCTCCATTTTGTGGTTTGTGCTAGTTTTTTGGTAGCTTTTACTTTTGGATTTTCAACTTCTATTCTCGATATCGCTCAACTCTTTCTATGCTCAATCTGATTTCAGACCTCTATCAAATATTTGTTTCCTAATTGTGAAGATGTAGCCAAAGCTATTGCCATGGAGTCCAAGGAAAATCGTATTTTGTTTCTCTTGCGTGGATTTTTTTTCTGGATACAAGTAAGTAAATAGATTCATGTACATTTTTGTACATTTTGTTCGGTGCATTGTTACATGATTCATCATTTAATGTTTTGTTTCTAATACCAGTGAATGTGAGTTTTTTTTTTGTATAGATTTTGTATAGATTTTTTCTGGATACAAGTATTACCATTTCATTTTATGATACGACGCGGTTGGTTGATATGGAGCACCTTACTGCCCACCACCAGCGCCTTTTAGTAGAGTTTTGCAGGTAAATTACGATTTTATACTTCTGAACCTCTATGAAAAGAAGTCGTCTTAAGATATATAATATCGAAGTAACAAAGCTTTATTCTCATAGGAACCTCGTGATTTTTCATCTGCTGAACCGTTTCCGTCACGTCAAAGTTTGTTTTCTTTATAGTCTTATAAAGTGTCCACTATTAGTTACAAGGACAAGAATGGAATAGGCCATGTCGTTCTTCGAAACCCTCGAGGAGCTTCGGCAACGGTTACATTCTCTTAACTCTTTCAATTTTTCAAGTTTTGAATTTGATTGATGATGCTAGCGTGTGTTGTGTGTGATTCTTTCAGGTTAGCTTGCACGGAGGGCAAGTTCTTTCGTGGAAAACGGAACGCGGCGAAGAGTTGTTGTTTTCTAGTACTAAGGTAGATCAAGATTAGGTTTTTCAATTTGATTTCTCAACAGATTTTGGAATATAAAATGTTACAATTTTTTATCAGGCAATCTTTAGTCCTCCGAAACCGGTCCGAGGAGGAATCCCAATCTGTTTTCCACAGGTAATTTTACCGATACTAGTACTATTAATTAACACCTGAATCCACCCAAACCAAAACCAACCTATAAAAACGGTCTCGGATCGACACACCAATCCGGCCAAAGATATGTAATTCACACAAATAAAAGATATTTGATTATTTAAAAGATATGTGATTATTTAAATTGATAATATTAGATAAACAATTAATAAATACTTAATAAATAACATACATCTCTTTTATCTAATTAATACTATTATATGAAATTTAAAATTAAAATTAATTCAGTTGAAAAGATAATTAGATTAATTCATCAAATATTTTCCTAATAAATATCGGTAAGTCAATGTTGTACTTACAATTTGAGAAAGAGAATCTGTTAGGTAGCTAGCATTGGCATTTCTTAATTGAGGTGCATCAGAAGCATAACCAGAAGAGTAATAATTTATGCCAATAAAATCAAATGAGCCATTGACTAATCTAGACTGATAACTCCAAAGACAGACTTAGATTTTCTCACCATTTTGTAGGTATTAAACATTTACTAGGTAGGCTTAAGAATTTGTTCAAGAAGTATGGCAGAATGTGAGCTTCTCAAATGGTATGTTCAAGAGGTGAGTGATTTGATTTGATGTATGCTTTTTTCAATGAGTTTTATGATTGATGATGTCTGATTGATTGTAATGGTAGGGTGATAAAACTACTATAGACATTACGAGCCGGTATAAAGGAAAAGTTTGTAATATTCTTCATGTTTCAGGTGACATTGTGAAGGTGAGATATGAAAACTTGTAAATCTGAAAGATTTGATCATATAGGCTCTTAAAGAGGCTTTTGAGGTCTTTTGCAACAAAGGTGTTGCTGGAAACTCTAGTGCAGAACTTCTTGCCACTTTTTGTGATAACATTCTCAACAAAGGATGTTTTCATTATTTTATAGACTTTGACAGTACATGTTCAACAAGTTAGAGCTTCATGTACCCATTTTAGGGATTGACAAGGCTGGCAAAACGGTAAAACATTTTTTAACCTCGTAGTTTTTAAGAAATTAGAGGTTTGTTGTGTGGCTCTGAATTGCTATATAATGAATAATTTTGTAGACTTTGCTTGAGAAGATGAAGTCGGTGTACACGAATGTAAAAGGTCTTCCTCCGGATCGAATTGTGGAAAGCAGTTGCTTCTCCAGGGCGTAGTATTTTGGCCATGGATAAATCCAATGCTACATGTGGAAAGCGGTTGGATTCAATTGGACTAGAGAACACCGAAGCTAACCGTCAAACATGGCGTAAAATTATATATGAAGAAAGTGTTATGACTTGGTTAAAATATAATTTTTATGTGTATGATTTTATAGTATTTGAAATATTATGAATGCACATGATTTTGTATACTTTTTGGTTAATATTAAAAATATTTTGACTTAGTTAAAATATGATTTTTATGTGTATGATTTTATAGTATTTGCAATATTATGACTGAAAATGAAATATAACTAAATGGTGTATATGAAATAGGGTGTAAATAGATTTAAATATAATATAATTGTTCATTCATAAATGACGTATTTACACCCGATTTTTATTAAAACAGGGTGTAATTAAGAACGTATCTACATCCGATTTTAGTTAAAACAGGGTGTAATTAAAACGTAATTACCCCCAATTAAACCCGATTTTTATTAAAACAGGGTGTAATTAAAACGGAAATACGCTCAATTACACCCAATTTTTACTAAAACAGGGTGTAATTAAAACGTAATTACGCCCAATTACACCCGATTTTTATTAAAACAGGGTGTAATTAAAAACGTAGTTACGCCCAATTACACCCGATTTTTATTAAAACAGGGTGTAATTAAAAACATAATTACACCCGATTTTTATTAAAATAGGGTGTAATTAAAAACGTAATTACGCCCAATTACACCCGATTTTTGTTAAAATAGGGTGTAACGTAGAATATATTTACACCCGATATTCTTAAAATAGGGAGTAATTACAAACGTATTTACACCCATTTTATAAACGGGTGTAAATGCGTTAGACATTTTTCACCCTGTGGATATACACCCGATTTTTATTAAAAATAATGGGTGTAAATTTAATAAAAAACGGGTGTAAATTAACATTTTTGTACTAGTGAATAACCACACATGACACACCCAACATGATACTATACTACCATCTTTTTTTCACATTTTAATTTTACATGAGGTTGGCTACATTCATCATATTTTGTAAAAACATGAGGTTGGCTACATTCATCCTATTTTAATTTTACAAGACATGCATGTGCTAAAATTTTGTAAGAACATGAGGTTGGCTACATTCATCATTATGTTTTTCCTTCGGAAACAGACTTTGTGCCTTTGAGCTTTCTAGTCATTTTATTTTATGAACATCAAAAATTGGTATGATTGTCTGCCTATAATTGATTTGAATCTAACTACATAGAAATAGTAAGAATTCAAGTTGAGGTTAGGTTGTGGTCACTTATCATCGGGCTGTCAGCCATACGCGATTCTTTCATTTATTTAGATCATAAATGCTGATATTTAGGACAGCTAGTTTCAAATTTTCTATAAAATATTTCGGCCATAAATAATATAGAAATTAATTTTTTTTATAAAAAATAATCATAGTTAAAAAATATTTTGAAAATATGCATATGAAAACATTTTTAATTAAGATGATTAAAATAGAAGGTGTGAAGGCCCATTTTAATCTCTCACAAAAACTGTTGAGGTCAGATTAGTCCTTGAGAAAAGAAATCCTTATTAAATCTCTTACAAAATTTAACCGAGCCACGTTAGTCCCTCAACTAACATTTTTTTAAAATCGGTTTTTTCTTACTTTTGAACCGTGACTGTACTGCTAATAAAGACTCATTTTAGTCCCTCGCAAAAAGGAAGAGTCTAAATTACTCCCTAAGAAAAAAAAGGTCTATATTTAATCTCTTACAAAATTTAATCAAGTCATGTTAGTCCCTCTTTTAGTATTTTTTTTTAAATTGTGATTGGACTTCTATTTTACGACGATTAAATTGAAATTATTTATGAAGGGATTGTAGATAAATAATCGCGATATCACGACGTTCTTTTCTTTGTTTGATTTATTATCAGGCTTATGGATGGGATGACTGTGGTTTTTGTTGTTCTGTATTCTTGTGTATTAGGTGTCGCTATTGTTTTAGTTGTTAATGATCTTTTAGGAAGGTTTAGTTTTGTTACTAATGTGATTTAGGATAATTTCTTGCTTTTGTAAATAATACTTGTGGGGAAAATAATACACATGGTAATGTTGGAAGAAAAATGGTTTATACCATATCACTTAGGTTTTGACTATAACAAAGTATTTAATGAACAATTAGGTACACTAACATATGTTCAAGTGTGCAGGATCATTAGTCAAAAAATTTATCGGACTCTGACTATGATAGGAACATATGAAGAGAAGCTTGTGACTCAGATTATGAAAGATCAGAATATGATGACTCAAATTCTGAATGATAAGATTTTAATGTCTCACATCTAGGGAACCCAACTTCTGGTGGAAACTTAGATTCTGAAGACCATGTGCAAAGGAACTCAACCTCTGACCTGTACTTAACTTTTGAAAGCATGTCTATCTTGTCAAGTCATAGTTTAAAAATACGAAAAAAATCGTTTGAAAAAATATTAAAAGAGGAACTAACATGGCTCAGTTAAAATTTGTAAGAGATTAAATAGAGACTTTTTTTTTCATGAACTAATTTAGACTCTCCTTTTTTTGTGAGGGACTAAAATGGGTCTTCACTGGTGATCCAGTCACGGTTCAAAAGTAAAAAAAATCGGTTTGAAAAAAATATTAGTAGATGGACTAACATGACTCGGTTAAATTTTGTAGGGGATTTAATAGAGACTTTTTTTTCTCAGGGACTAATCTGACCTCTACAATTTTTGTGAGGGACTAAAATGAGACTTCACTCAAATAGAATATATTATAAAACTCACCAAAATAGTATAGAGATGAATGAGAGACGAATGAGAGAAAGAGAAAAGAGAAAGTAATATTATATTATATTATATTCTTCAAGTATCATTTGCATTGCAATGTGGATCTTATTTATAGGATGTTATGTAGATAGAAAATCATAACGGTTAATAGGGAATAGGAAATGTATGGACTACTAAGTAAGATGGACATCCATATTTATATTTATTCATAACACTCCCCCTTGGATGTCCATTGAGGATATGTTTCGTTAAAATCTTACTAGGAAAAACCTAGAGAGAAAAATTTAGTGAAGAAAATAGAGTACAAAATCTTTTGAATTTGTACTGCCTCGTTAAAAACCTTACTTGAAAACCTAGTGGGGAAAAACCATGGTTAGGGAAAAAAGAGTGCAGAACATATTTATTTCTCTCCCTCTTGCATACATTTATATTTATATGTGAGACGATATTCTTTGTAGTAGTTGCTTAAAATTTCGTCTTCGAAGTGACTTCATATAGTGCTAATAGTTATGCAGGATTTGATGAAGTTGTTGTCATGAGTTGTTTCATATATCTCCATGAAATGGTTATACCATCACATGTAAGCAAATAACTTATTTTTGATCTACCATTGTGAGGATATGACAAGTAACCTGCATCTCTAAGATAATGAAGTATATGTTTGACTCTATTCCAATATCTTTGTGTAGGTGAATAATTGTATTTTGCTAATAGATTGACCACAAATGATATATCAAGACGTGTATAATTAGCAAGGTGCATTAGTGTTCCAATTGCACTACGATATGATACTTCAGGACCAAACAATTTTCATCATTTTCGCGAGGCCTACAAGGATCTTTCTCTACATATAAGGATATAACAACCATTGGAGTAGACAAGGGATGAGATATGTCCATATAGAAGCGTTTCAACACTTTTCTATAAAACCTTCCTAATGTACAAATATTCCATTGTCCAAATTCTCAATTTGTAAGTCTAGACATAATTTTGTTTTTCCCAAGTTCTTCATCTCAAACTTTTTCTTTAAGCAATTTATAGCTTTTGGAAGCTCTTTAGGAGTTTCAATAATATTTATATCATCCACATAAACAATTATTATTGCAAATTATCTTCCACATTCTTCTATGAAAATACAAAGACAAATAGAGTTATTTGTATATCCACCCTTTAGTAAAAAAATCGTCCAGATTGTTTCAACTTATAGAGTGACTTGTTCAATTTTATTTAGTAGTTTTCTCGAGATCCAAAATTGCGTGCCTCTGGTATATTGAACTCTTCAGGGAGTTTCAGAAATCTGTTACAACATCCATCATGTGCAAATTAAGTCCTTCATATGCTACAAGGCTTATTAAATGTCCAAAAGTGCTTGCATCTATTACAAGTGAATATGTCTCTTCAAAATTAATTGCAGGTCTTTGCAAAAATCATCGAGTAACAAGTCGAGCTTTGCATCTCACAATTCATTATTTTCATTTTATTTCGCACAAAAACTCATGTGTATCCAACTGGCTTAACACCTTGATGTGTTTGAACTACATGTCCAAACACTTGTCTCTTGTGAAGTGAGTTTAATTTTGCTTCAATTGCATATTTCCATTTAGGCCAATCCTCACTTAGTCTACAAACTTTAATAGATGTCGGTTCATGATCCTCTTTGTCATTTATCACATTTAGCGTTATATTGTATGAAAAATATCATCAATGTCGACTTCATGTTGGTTCTATTGTATTCTATTATGGACATAATTTATCGAGATCTCTTTATTTTTATAAGTTTCAGGTACCTGGTCAATTTCTTCTGGAGATAAAATGTTTATTATGTTTGAAGATTCTTTTATATTTTCTATATTCTCACTTGGGCCATCTTTATTCTTAGCTCCCTTTCTTGTTCGAGGATTTTAATCTTTGGAACCAATTGATCTGTCACGTTTCATACGTGGTTGAGACTCATTGGATTGTCCAGCAGGGATATCAATTTTTATTGGAGCATTTGCATTTGGTATACACTGCACTTCCAAAAATTCTTAGATGGAAATATTATGTTCTTTGTCAAAAACTAATTGTAAAGGGGAAGAGGTGTGATAACTCGTTGGCATGATGTGAATCAACATTGCAGCATGCAAATTTGCATGTCCCCGAGCAAAAATTGGGAGTTTACATCTCATAATAAGTGGTCTTGAAATTTATTTCATATGTTTGATAAATGATTCTGCAAGTCCATTTTGAATATGAACATGTGCTACTAGATGTTCAATGTCATTTTCAGTAGACATACAATACTCATTAAATGTTTGAGATGAAAATTTTGCAGCATTATCAAGACATATTTTGTTGACATGATAATCAGGGAAATGAGCTCTTATTCAAATCAATTAAGCTAGCAGGCTCGGAAACGCCTAGTTGCGAGTTGACAACAAACAAACATGTGACCATCTAGTTGATGCATCAACTGAAACCATAAAATATATAAATGGTCCACATGATGGGTGTATTTGCCCACAAATATCACCATGTATACGCTCTAAAAAACTAATAGATTCATTTCTAGTTTTTATTGGTGATGGCCGAATTATCAATTTTCATTGCGAGCGAAAGTTGCATGAGAGCTTATTTGATAAAATAATTTCCCGACTCATTATTTGATGAACGCATGAATTTTCAATTATTTTTCACATCATTATATAACCGGGATGACCCAACCGGTCATGCCAAATTAGAAATTTATCATTATTTGTAAACTTCAGGTTTTTACAGTTATTAATATTGGAACTTACTTTTCTACCTTGCTTCATGCACGATTTAAATTCATTTGCAATATTATATTATCCAACAGGAGAATCCACTTCGATTGTAGTATTAGCAACTGTAAGTGGGTGTATAAAATTTGTAAATGAATAATCTTTCGAACTTCTGGTTCGTACTAGTTTGTATGAAGATCAAGATTTAAAATTGTTCATTTGAATTTCTCGTTCATGATTTCAGCTGCTTATTTCGTCCTCTAATATTGAAAAAAAATTAATTTATTAAGTGATAATCAGCCTACTGGGTTGCAATCAAGTATTTTATTATTTTCTCAAATTATATCCTCAAAATTGAGATTCTTATCAATTATATTTTTTTCAATATTCTTTCATGACTCATCTTAATGTATTTTATTGGAGCAATTAGAATATACACAACACATCCAAATGCTCACTTAGATGAGAAGTATTAGAATAAATTGTAAGTTAAGGGAGGGTTAAGATATAGTATCTTGTTGGCTTGATGCGAATAAATATTTTAATGTATTTGATTGCATGTTCCCAACGCATAATTTAGAAGTTATAATCTCATAAGTATCAATCATACAACTGACTTTAGACGTCTAAAGAATGGATTTTCAAGTCCATTTTTTTTATATGAACATATGCTACATGTGAGATATTGGATCGAACTCTAGTATGGTCGAAGGGTAGCTTCTTGGTTCGACAGGATTAAGCATGAAGTCGAAGGTTGTTCACATGCTTGTGTCGAAGATGCTAGGGTTGTTAGCATGTTAAATTAGGTTTTAGTGTTTAAACCCTAATTTGTTAAGTTAGCTTGTTTATTAAGTTGGCTTGTGTAATGGGCCTTGTGGAAAAAAAAGAAAAGCCCATTAGTTAGTATGTTAGGTTTTATTATAAATAGCATACTAGTCTCTCATCATTGCTAAGCTGCAAATCCTAATTTGGGGTGAGAGAGGTTATTTGTTATTCTTGTAAACTTGTAATCTTGTTTTAAGAGAAAGTAAAAGAATAGCAGTTATAACCAATCTTGTGTTCCTCTTCTTCCTTGTCCTTTATTCATCCCTTATTTTATACTTTGTTCGTGGCATTGAATTCACAACAAATTGGTGCGGTGAGCATGGAGAAGATGCCTTCAACAAAGTATGAGATTGAAAAGTTCACCGGAGTGAATGATTTCGGTCTGTGGCGCTTGAAGATGAAAGCCCTACTGGTTCAGTAGGGTTGTTTGGAAGCGTTGAAGGGAGAGGAAGCCATGAATGCAGAATTGACGGCAGCGGAGAAGACGAATATGATCGAGAAAGCACACAGCGCAATTTTGTTGAGCCTTGGTGATAAGGTTCTCCGGCAAGTATCAAAGGAGACGGCGGCATCAGGGTTATGGGTGAAACTTGAAAGTTTATATATGACCAAATCGCTGGTAAATCGACTCTACCTGAAGCAAGCTTTGTATTCATTCAAGATGAATGAAGACAAAGTGTTGGCTGAGCAGTTAGATATGTTCAACAAGCTGATTCTTGATCTTGAAAATATTGATGTGAAGATTGATGATGAAGATCAAGTGCTGTTACTATTGTGTTCTTTGCCTCGATCACATGCTCACTTCACAGAAACTCTCCTGTATGGAAGGGAGTCCCTGACCTTTGAAGAAGTTTAATCAGCCCTGTATTCTAAGGACTTGAACGAACGAAAGGAGCATAAATCTTCGACTGTTGGCGAAGGTTCGGCCGTTAAAGGAAAACTCTTACGAAAGGATGGTAAGTTTGACAAGAAGAAGGGCAAAAGCCAGTCGAAGTCTTACAGTGGCGAAGCATCTGGCAATCGATGCTATCATTGTAAGAAGGAGGGTCACACAAGAAAGGTGTTCCCTGAACGCCTGAAAGATCATGGAGGTAAGGATAATGGCAATGCAACCATTGTTCAAGATGATTTCGAATCATCTGATGTTCTTGTGCTTTCAAGCAGTGACTCGAGAAGAGAGTGGATTATGGATTCAGGTTGCACTTGGCACATGACTCCAAACAAAGACTTGTTCGAGGAATTATGTGATCAAGATGGTGGATCAGTATTGCTGGGAAACAACAAGGCTTGCAAGATTGCAGGTGTTGGATCTGTGAGGTTTAAACTCCATGATGAGTCAATAAGGTTGTTGACTGAAGTCAAGTATGTTCCTGATTTGAAGAGAAATCTACTTTCTCTTGGTGAATTCGACAAGAAAGGATATGTTTTCCAAGGAGAGAAAAGTATCCTAAGAGTCATGAAGGGTTCGAAGGAAGTTTTGAGAGGCGTGAAGAAACAAGGCTTGTATACCCTTGAGGCTGAAGTTGTAAGTGGTTCAACAAATGTTGCATCCACGAAACCTTTGTCGAAGACAGAAATCTGGCACATGAGATTGGGCCATGTCAGTGAAAGGGGTCTGGTCGAATTAGGAAAACAAAATTTGCTTGGTGGAGACAAAGTCGAAAAGCTGAAGTTTTGTGAACCCTGTGTACTTGGAAAATCTTGCAGAGTGAAGTTCAACAAAGGCAAACAAAGAACACATGGATCCCTTGATTACATCCATGCTGATCTTTGGGGGCCTGCAAGGTGTCCATCACATTCAGGAGCAAGGTATTTTCTATCCATAGTAGATGATTATTCCAGAAAATTATGGGTATTCATCCAGAAGACTAAGGATGAAACTTTTGAGAATTTCAAAAGTTGGAAGACTCTGGTTGAAAATCAGACTGGCAGAAAGGTCAAGAGGTTGAGAACCGACAATGGCCTTGAATTTTGCAATGAGGCATTCGACAGTTTTTGTGCTGCCTCTGGTATTGCAAGGCACAAAACTACTGCAGGTACTCCACAGCAAAATGGTTTGGCTGAAAGGTTTAATCGAACTATTTTGAAGAGAGTCAGATGCATGTTCACTAGTGCTGGACTAAAGAAGGTGTTCTGGGCTGAGACAGTTTCGACAGCAACATATCTGATAAACAGTTGTCCTTCGACAGTGTTAGATATGAAGACACCTGAAGAAGTTTGGTCGGGACATCCACCAGATCTCGACAAACTGAGAGTATTTGGCTGCATAGCCTATGCTCATATTAGGCAAGACAAGGTCGAACCTAGAGCTCTGAAATGCATGTTCATGGGATACCCTGAAGGAGTCAAAGCTTATAGGCTATGGTGCCTAGAGCCAGGTCACAGGAGGTGTATCACCAGTCGAGATGTAGTTTTCCATGAAGCTGAAATGGCTTTTAAGAAAATTGATGATGTTGGTCGAAGTACAGAAACATCTAACGAAGAGCTGGAACAGGTAGAGATTCCTGTTGAGGTGGAGCATGTTGATGCTGAATTGCATATCCCTATTGAAGTCAAAGAAGAAGCAGAAGATGCTGAGGAAGTTGAGGAAACTGACGATGACTACCAATTGTCGAGAGATAGGTCGAGAAGAGTCATCAAGGCACCTCAGAGACTTGGGTATGCAGATCTTATAGCTTATGCCTTAATCTCTGCAAGTGAGGTTCTAGACGAAGAACCTAGAGACTACAAGGAAGTTATGAGGAGTCGAAATAAGACTGAATGGCTGAAAGCCATGGATGATGAGATGAAATCTCTTCATGATAATCATACTTGGGAACTGATCAAGAAACCTGCTGGGGCAAGGTTAGTCAGCTGTAAATGGATTTTCAAAGTTAAGGAAGGAATTGAAGGAGTGACGTAGAAAAGATACAAGGCAAGGTTAGTTGCAAGGGGTTTCACTCAGAAAGAAGGTGTCGACTTCAATGATGTGTTTTCTCCTGTTGTGAAGCATAGGTCCATTCGAATGTTGCTTGCCATGGTGGCACAGTTCGATCTTGAACTGGAACAGATGGATGTGAAAACTGCGTTCTTGTATGGTGATCTAGATGAAACGATCCTGATGAGGCAACCTGGAGGGTATGTCGAAAAGGGGAAGGAAGATTGTGTGTGCAAGTTAAAGAGATCTTTGTATGGGCTGAAACAATCTCCTAGACAGTGGAATAGGAGATTCGACAAGTTCATGGCACGCATAAGTTTCATTAGAAGTCAGTTCGACCACTGCGTTTACTTCAGATTTCGACCTGGTAATTCATTTGTTATTTTGTTGCTTTATGTGGATGATATTCTCATAGCAAGCAACAATGTTGAAGATGTGACGAGGGTAAAGGCTGAACTCAATAAGGAGTTCGATATGAAGGATCTGGGAGCTGCTTCCAGGATTCTTGGAAGTGACATTCGAAGAGATAGAAAGAAGTCGAAGTTATGCTTATCTCAAGAGGCATATCTACGGAAGATTCTCGAAAAGTTTGGTATGTCGAATTTGAATCCAGTTGTGACTCCAACAAACCCTCAATTCAAGCTGAGTATTGATCAGTGTCCCAGTACTGATGTCGAAAGAGCCTATATAAATAGCATCCCATATGCTAATATAGTTGGTTCTTTGATGTATGCTATGGTCTGTACTAGACCCGACATAGCATATGTAGTAAGTCTTGTAAGCAGGTACATGGCGAACCCTGGAAAGGCTCACTGGCAAGCATTGAAGTGGATTTTAAGGTACATAAATGGGTCTCTGAATAGAGTCCTAATTTATGGTGGAGCCTTAGGTGAAGATAGTAAAGCAGTAATAGAAGGATATGTCGACTCTGATTATGCAGGTTGTATGGATTCCAAAAAATCTATTTCTGGATATGTTTTCACTATGTTTGGCACTACAATTAGTTGGAAAGCAACACATCAGAAGATTGTTGCTCTATCAACCACTGAAGCGGAGTATATTGCCCTAACTGAAGCTGTGAAAGAAGCATTGTGGCTTGAAGGTTTTGCGAAGGAGCTGAAACTTCAAGGTCGAGGTATCACTGTTAAATGTGATAGTCAAAGTGCAATACACCTGTCGAAGAATTCAGCCTATCATGAGCGAACTAAGCACATTGATGTGAGACTGCATTTTGTCAGAGGAGTAATCGAGCGTGGAGAAGTCCAAGTGCTAAAGGTTTCGACTGAAGACAATGCTGCTGATATGATCACCAAGACATTGCTGTCATACCCCAAAATTTGCCTTCCATATTCCATTCACAATGATTCAAAGTTCAAGGTTCAAATCCAAAGCTTTGCTCCCTCAATGGTCCAGGTAACCCACAGTCAACTGGTTTGACCTAAAAGTCAACCATAATCAAAGCACAGTCAAAAAACTCTCAATTTTGGGTCAACATAAAGTGAATAAGAGTATAACCATCATTTGATCAAAGATTGATCATGATTCCATTAATAGAAACTCAGAGATGAACAAATACAAAAAGGTTCAAATTAGGGTTTCTTAGGAGAAAGTCAACCCAACTTTGAATGGGCATAACTTTCACATGGAACATCAAAAATTCCCCACTCAAAGCCTATTTTGAAGGAAATTGGATTCTCTACAACTTGGTCTCTCACAAGCCAAGGCTAGAAATGCTTAATTTGAGAGGTATAATCCAAAAGATTACAGGTCCTTTTCAAGCATCCTTCAAAAGCAGTTTTTTTCCAAAGAAGATATGATCAAGATAAAAGCTCCAAATGAAAAATATGTTCCAAAGTAGCTTATAGAGGACATCTTGAGGTTTCCAAAAAGTCATAGAACTCCCTCATAGCTTAAAAATTGAGTGAGATATGCTTGGTCAAAGTAGGGTGATTTTGGAGGACCAAATGTGAAATAAAGGGGGGTCAAAATTGAATTTCTTGAAAATGGGCCTATGTCTCGTGATCTAAACTTGGTCCACAAGTTATTTAGGCTGCCCAAGACACATACCACGAAATTAAATATTTTTATTTGATTTTTTAAGGATTTTATTTCATTTTTTAATGATTTAATTAAGATAAAAATCAAATATTTTGGTAAGGGAGATATTTTGATTGATTCCAATCAATATTAATGGCAAAATATAATACAATTTCGTGATTAAATGATTGAAAAAAGATAGGCACAAGATTGGGCAAGAATAGAAGGTTTAAAAGAAATAAAATCAAATTTTCCCAAATTGCAAGATTGGATTCAAGTGAAGTTTTGGGCAATTTTATTAACCTAATCCATTGCCTATAAGTATCTAAATGATGTCACACGAATAAGGGTTGCCAATTCTGATCAGAGCATAAGCACAAGAACTCAAGAAAACTCACCAAGAACTTGATTTCGGTTTTGGGAAATTTGGAACTTTCAAGGAGATTTGAGGATTGCTACGTGTTCCTTGGATCATTCTGGACGTGTCTGTTAGAACAAGAATTGTTCTGATCAATTATCTTAGTTTTGATGATAACAATAATATGAATTTTGCTTAAGATTATATGGTACTCTAATCCAATGCAATTTCCTTTTCAGGAAATATATAAAGAGTATGCATAATTCAGCGCTCAGAAGCTTTGTCTCAAAGGGTTCAGCATGCAACATCAGAACATGGTCTGGCAAGACATCAGAAGATGGTCGAAGCAGAATCAGAACATGGGTCTATGGAAGCATCAGAAGAACAAGAGAACAGAAGCACTGAAGTTCTGATGGTATCACGCTCAAAAGCACTTCAAGGTCAGAAGATCAGAAGATGCTTTGCACCAAGCTGTTTGACTCTGATGATATTCAAACGTTGTATTCACAAACATCAGATCAGAAGGAAGTACAAGTGGCAAGCTACGCTGACTGACAAAAGGAACGTTAAAAGCTACTAAAGGCTACGTCAGTAGACACAGCGTGAACAAGGCTCGAGGTAGTTGACAAAAGCGTATAACATTAAATGCGATGCTGTACGGAACACGCAAAGCATTAAATGCACTCAACGGTCATCTTCTCCAACGCCTATAAATATGAAGTTCTGATGAGAAGCAAGGTTAACGATTCTGCACAAAAACAACTCATATTAACTTGCTGAAACGCTGTTCAAATTCAAAGCTCAGAATCTTCATCTTCATCAAAGCTCACTACATTGCTGTTGTAATATATTAGTGAGATAAAGCTTAAACGTTAAGAGAAATATCACAGTTTGTGATTATAGCTTTTAAGAAGCAATTGTAATACTCTTAGAATTGATTACATTAAGTTGTAAGGAACTAGAGTGATCGTGTGGATCAGAATACTCTAGAAAAGTCTTAGAGGGTATCTAAGCAGTTGTAACTAGAGTGATCGTGTGGATCAGTATACTCTAGAAAAGTCTTAGAGGGTATCTAAGCAGTTGTTCCTGGAGTGATCAGTGTGTGATCAGAAGACTCTGGAAGACTTAGTTGCTGACTAAGTGGAGAACCATTGTAATCCGTGCGATTAGTGGATTAAATCCTCAGTTGAGGTAAATCATCTCTGCGGGGGTGGACTGGAGTAGTTTAGTTAACAATGAACCAGGATAAAAATAACTGTGCAATTTATTTTTATCTGTCAAGTTTTTAAAGCTACACTTATTCAAACCCCCCCTTTCTAAGTGTTTTTCTATCCTTCAATTGGTATCAGAGCGCCGGTTCTAAGGTGCAAGCACTTAACCGTGTTTAGAAAAGATTCAGGAAGAGAAAAACGCTTCAGTAAAAGATGGTTGATGAAAGTGAAAAGTCTACACCTGCATCTACATCTGGCTCTGCTGAGCAACACAACGGTAACAATGGTTATACTAGACCGCCGGTATTTGATGGTGAAAACTTTGAATACTGGAAAGATAAACTGGAAAGTTACTTTCTTGGTCTAGATGGTGATATATGGGATCTTCTGATGGATGGTTACAAACATCCAGTAAATGCCAGTGGCGTAAAGCTGACAAGGCAAGAAATGAACGATGATCAGAAGAAGCTTTTCAGGAATCATCATAAATGCAGAACTGTTTTGCTGAATGCTATCTCTCATGCTGAGTATGAGAAGATATCTAACAGGGAAACGGCCTATGACATATATGAGTCCTTGAAAATGACTCATGAAGGAAATGCTCAAGTCAAGGAGACTAAAGCTCTCGCTTTAATCCAGAAATATGAAGCCTTCAAGATGGAGGATGATGAAGACATTGAAAAGATGTTTTCAAGATTTCAAACTCTTACTGCTGGATTGAGAGTTCTTGACAAGGGATACACCAAGTCTGATCATGTAAAGAAGATCATCAGAAGCTTACCCAGAAGATGGGGTCCTATGGTGACTGCATTCAAGATTGCAAAGAATCTGAATGAAGTTTCTCTGGAAGAGCTTATCAGTGCCTTGAGAAGTCATGAAATAGAGCTGTACGCAAATGAGCCTCAAAAGAAAGGTAAGTCTATTGCATTAAAATCCAATATCAAGAAATGCACTAACGCTTTTCAGGCTAGAGAAGAAGATCCTGAAGAATCAGAATCTGAAGAAGAAGATGAACTGTCCTTGATCTCCAGAAGGCTAAATCAACTCTGGAAGAACAAGCAAAGGAAGTTCAGAGGCTTCAGAAGTTCAAAGAAATTTGAACGTGGAGAATCTTCTGATGACAGAAGATTTGACAAGAAGAAGGTCATGTGCTATGAATGCAATGAGCCTGGACACTTCAAGAATGAATGTCCAAAACTTCAGAATGAAAATCCCAAGAAGAAGTTTCATAAGAAGAAAGGTCTTATGGCAACCTGGGATGAGTCAGAAGATGATTTAGACTCTGAAGATGAACAGGCTAACTGTGCGCTGATGGCGACAGAAGATGACGAATCAGAATCTACATCAGAATCAGATTCTGAAGAGGTATTTTCTGAACTTACTAGAGATGAGTTAGTTTCCGGTCTAACTGAACTTCTGGAACTCAAGTCTCAGATCAGTCTCAAATACAAAAAGCTGAAAAAGCTATTTGAATTTGAAACAAAGAAGCTTGAGTTGGAGAATTCTGAATTAAAAGAAAAACTGTTAAAATTATCCAATAATGTTGGATCTCCTTCTGATTCAGAAAAATCCACTCCTAGTCTAAACCATATTCTGAAAGAATATGATTTAAGTTTCAGGAAGTTCTTATCTAGAAGTATTGGCAGAAGTCAGCTAGCTTCTATGATATATGCTGTGTCTGGAAACAAAAGAGTCGGCATTGGTTTTGAGGGTGAAACCCCATACAAACTTGAACCTGTTGATGAAATGAAATTCACATACAAGCCATTGTATGATCAGTTCAAGTATGGCCACTCCCATGATATTAGGCACACTTCACATGCTCAAAGTTTTCACATAACACACACCAAAAAGCATGTGACACAATCTAGGAAATATCATGAAACTCACATTAAAAATTATCATGCTGTTCCTCCTATTGCTTACAATGTTAAACCCAAGTTCAATCAGAACTTGAGAAAATCTAACAAGAAAGGACCCAAGAAGATGTGGGTACCAAAGAAAAAGACTATTTCTTTTGCAGATTCTCTTGGCGACAAAGAAGATAAAAGTCAACATGTCATGTCACCTGGACTCAAGTTGGTCTCAACACTTGAAGGGAAGAAGGACTGTCTTCCAAGTTCTGGTACTTAAATCTGTTGAAGAAACTTTGTCTGTAGGAGATCAGAAAAGATAGTTTATCAGTCTTGAAATCATTTGTCTTGTTTGTTTCTCAAGCAATGGTGTTTCGTTCTTGAGTATTCTAAATGCTCTAAATGCTACAGAATATACAATATTGAAACATTAATTGTGGACGAATCAATAAATATCTGGTTTGATGATAAACTTGTTTCTGATGAAACAAAGTAGCTTAAGAATTTCTGTAGATACAATTTTGTCGTATCAAAAGCTGCAGAACAAAGAAGTGAACCTCCAGAAGCTGTGTATATCAGAAGTAATGGATCAGAAGATCATTCAGATTTATATCAGCACACTTCAGAAGGAGTGTTTCTAGAAGAGAAACTTGATCAGATCAGAAGCAGTGATCAGAATCTGAAGGCGTAAAGTCTATTCTGAAATTTACAGCTGTCATCTATTATCTGATGGTGAACACGTGTCTGTACGGTTAGTACAAAGCGTGCAGTTGAAAAGACGCCGACCTAGGTAACTGTATTAAATCATTTCATTTACTGTGTTCTCTCTCCTAATGTCATTTCTCATTAAATGCATAATGATTTCTTTTTAAATCCTTTAAATAACCCGCTTCGTCTTCATTCCCTCTTTTTCTCTCTTTCTCTCTCTCTTTTGTGCATTCACTTCGTTGCATTTCTCTTCAAACCCTAGTTTTTGATTTGATCTCAAAGCATTATCATCATGAACTCATCTTTTTGTTCATCAAATTCAAAAGAAAGGCTCACTTCTACACAGATCCTTTTAAACAAATATGAGCATGCTCCATTGAAAACATGCTTAATACCCACGAAAGAACTGGAAGTTCTATGTGAATCTGCTGTGGACATCAACAACCTTAAAGCTAATGGCTTTCAGTGTGATGCAAGAATCCTTGAGCAAGGATGGTCTAAATATCTTGATAGATTGGCTGGTCCAATTTATCCTGAACTGGTGAAGGATTTTTGGATACATGCAACGGTTACTCCAACTGCCATCATTTCATTCGTGCTAGGGCATGAAGTGGTTATCACTGAGAAGCTCATCAGGAAGCTGTACAATCTTGATGATGAAGAAGGTTGGTCTGGTCTTCAACCCAATACAGTTGACTGGACTCCAGTTGAAAAACAAATCTCTACGGTTTTTGGAATTGATTCTCATAACACGGGCACCTTAAGGCCTTTTTATAAAGTATGGGCTGAGATTATTCTGGGTTCTCTTCACCATAGAAAAAGGATGCTCTCCTCCTCCTACATCAGTCCGACTCACAAGTATACTCTTTTCTGCATTGGCAAAAAGATAGAGATCAACATCTCTCATATTCTGTTTGAGAATCTGAAAACTTCTATCTTTGAGTCAAGAGAAGATGAAAGGGCGAAGTACCCTCATATTCCAAGAACAACCATTCCATTCGGAAGGATGATTTCAGACATTCTGATTGAAAGCAAAGTGGTGGACTCCATCAAAAATCTCAATGCATCGCATTTTCTTGGAGTAATTCAAGGTCCCATCTTCAATGGTGTTGATTTGTTCAGACTAGAACTCATTAAGAATGTACCTTTTGTGTGCACAAGCTTTCCTGACATTCTGTCAAGAAGAATTGCTGTTGAAGGATTCATCTCCTTGTTTCATAAAGAACTTGATCATGTTGTCAAGCTTTACTTGGAAGATTGTGTTAGGAAGCAATCAGACGTTGATCCTGCTTGGATCCGTGGCAGAGTACTCCCGTCCAAAGATGATATTCTGAAGAAGGATAAGAAGGAACGACAGGCAAGGCTAAAAAGAAAGGCACAAGAAGATGAGGCTGAGAGAGCCAAGAAGTTGAGGGTCACCTATGATCCTGACAAGGTCGGCTCTTCTGAACGAAGGAATAAAAGGATCAGAGACTCCTTTCACAAAACCAGATCTTCACATGCTTCTTCTGAACACTCCTCCAGGCAGGTTTTTACTCCACCTCCTTCTGTCCCTAAACCTTCTTCCCAATCACCTCCTTCTGAACCAAAAGTAAACTTCACCTTACCAAATCCTTCTCCATCATCCTTCTCCTCTCCCATTCTAAATCCCACACCTTTAAGTATTCTTCCCCCAACTCCTTCTGATAAATCTTTCTCACTAATTCCCTTTACAAATATTCCATCCTCATCAATCATTCTCTCAGATATCCCTTCTTCCTCATCCACCGCACCTCCACCTTCTATATCCCATCCCTTACCTACCAGAAAATCCAAACCTTACTGTCTTCTCTACCCTGACTACAAATTCACCTTCAATCCGCCTGAACCTGAACCCTATACCTACCTGGAACTTTTCAGACATGAGGTGATTAGCAGTCTAGACCTTCTGAAGGATGCATTTCTAAATGGCCTGGATGATGTTTCTACAAGAAAACTCTGGAGAAGATTTCGCAAGGATTTTCAAGTAGAAGCAATGGGAGTACAGAGAAGACTAGTGGCTGCTGCCCCTGGTTACCCTGGTTACCTTCTGGAAGAAGATAATGGTATATACTACCATCCTCTCAGAAATTGTGTTGCTGCTGAGGAGAAGCCCTTTGTGGATGAATTGGAAGTAGCAAGACTGGCTGCTGAAATGGAAGCAAATCCATGCAGGGATATTGTTATCTTTGTTCCTGATTATCCTGTTCTGCTCGGAGACTTCAAGACTCTCTTTGACTATCTGAGGGAAAAACCGTCTGAGAAAGATCCAAGCTTGGTCATTCCAGAAGTTGTTGACCCACCAGAAGTTGAAGGTCCTTCTGCTCCCAGGAATCTAGCTGCCATTCTTCAGGCACTTGAGAATGGAGAATCGGAAATTCCTGCTGCAGAATATGGAGATGCTTCTATGCAAGAAGCAGATGTTGAAGATCATGTTGCTAAAACTGTTCCTGTTGAGGAAATCCCTGCAAATGATCTGTCTATGGAAGCTGCAGATCAACATGTCATCCCTGTGGATAGAAGCTGTGAAGCTTCTTCTGATGAATCTTCTCGTCTTGCAAGGACTCTGGAAGAAATTCAGAAGAGACAGGATGAGCAAAGCTCACTCAATGCTGAGTATAGCGCTTTCATGGTGAGGCAAGAAGGACACAACAATAAGGTTCAAGAGATGCTGACCAAGATCTTGTCAAGACTAGGGCCATCTTAGATTGAGTCTGTGTTGTTTCTTTCTTTTCGTTGCATCTGTCTTTGTGCATCTGATCTTACGTATCTTCATGTACTTCTGTACCTGCTGTTTGAACTTCAATGAAATCATCTTCTTCCTCCGTGTGTTTCGTTTTGTTTGTCTCTGAATCTTTTATGTTTTTTGATGATATGACAAAAAGGGGGAGAAGATAAATGATAAACGATTTGATTTAATCAGTTGCATTTTCTAACAAGAACTGCAAGTTCTATATGGTTTAAGTGTTTTGCAGGTATAAAGAAGTGAAGAGAATCTTCAAAGCAAACACCAGAAGCAAAACCATAAGAAGTGTTATTCTGTAAAAAGAATAAACTCATGGAAACTGAAGCAAGCTGAGTGCTGTCAAGCTTCAGAAATCAGAAGCAAGAAAGAAGAATGAATCAGAAGCACTGATAATAGAATTTGATCCATATTTGTCTATTTGCTCTGGCAAAATTCTATTTGCTCTGATACATTATTTTAGCATATATGGCTCTGATACATATCATGTGTTTGAATATACATTTTATGTTCTGACTCGTTCATGCTGACTTTTGTCGTTTAGTTTTTGTTCTTAACATTTCAGGATGTAGAGATGCTCTGATGATGCTCTGGTACATTCAACAATGTTCTGATACAAATCTAGCATGAAGTGATGTTGGTAGAAATTCAAAGCTCTGAAGCTATCCGAGGGAAGCAGAAATCAGAAGCTGTGAATGTTCTAAAGATCCAGAAAACTCAAGTTCTGTAGCTGTCCTAAATGGAAGCAGAAATCAGAAGTTGTGAATGTTCAGAAGATCAAAGAAATTCAAGTTCTGAAGCTGTCCTAGATGGAAGCAGAAGTCAGAAGCTGTGAATGTTCAGAAGATCAAAGAAATTCAAGTTCTGAAGCTGTCCTAGATGGAAGCAGGAACCAGAAGCTGTGAGTGTTCTAGGGATCTAAAGAAATTCTAGTTCTGAAGCTGTCCAATGGAAGCAGAAGTCAGAAGCTATGAATTCTCTAAAGACAGAAGCTCATATGATCGTCTCTACCGAAATAATCAGGGAAGTCTTTTATTAAAGTTCTTCGAGTATTTATTTCAGGGGGAGATTATTTATCTCAGGGGGAGATTGTTAATCTCAGGGGGAGACATATTCATATGCTTATGCTATAGCTGTGTAATTTGTCTTTTGCCGTCTGTTCTTTCTGATCGCAAATTCATATCATTTATATATGTTTTTGTCATCATCAAAAAGGGGGAGATTGTTAGAACAAGAATTGTTCTGATCAATTATCTTAGTTTTGATGATAACAATAATATGAATTTTGCTTAAGATTATATGGTACTCTAATCCAATGCAATTTCCTTTTCAGGAAATATATAAAGAGTATGCATAATTCAGCGCTCAGAAGCTTTGTCTCAAAGGGTTCAACATGCAACATCAGAACATGGTCTGGCAAGACATCAGAAGATGGTCGAAGCAGAATCAGAACATGGGTCTATGGAAGCATCAGAAGAACAAGAGAACAGAAGCACTGAAGTTCTGATGGTATCACGCTCAGAAGCACTTCAAGGTCAGAAGATCAGAAGATGCTTTGCACCAAGCTGTTTGACTCTGATGATATTCAAACGTTGTATTCACAAACATCAGATCAGAAGGAAGTACAAGTGGCAAGCTACGCTGACTGACAAAAGGAACGTTAAAAGCTACTAAAGGCTACGTCAGTAGACACAGCGTGAACAAGGCTCGAGGTAGTTGACAAAAGCGTATAACATTAAATGCGATGCTGTACGGAACACGCAAAGCATTAAATGCACTCAACGGTCATCTTCTCCAACGCCTATAAATATGAAGTTCTGATGAGAAGCAAGGTTAACGATTCTGCACAAAAACAACTCATATTAACTTGCTGAAACGCTGTTCAAATTCAAAGCTCAGAATCTTCATCTTCATCAAAGCTCACTACATTGCTGTTGTAATATATTAGTGAGATAAAGCTTAAACGTTAAGAGAAATATCACAGTTTGTGATTATAGCTTTTAAGAAGCAATTGTAATACTCTTAGAATTGATTACATTAAGTTGTAAGGAACTAGAGTGATCGTGTGGATCAGAATACTCTAGAAAAGTCTTAGAGGGTATCTAAGCAGTTGTAACTAGAGTGATCGTGTGGATCAGTATACTCTAGAAAAGTCTTAGAGGGTATCTAAGCAGTTGTTCCTGGAGTGATCAGTGTGTGATCAGAAGACTCTGGAAGACTTAGTTGCTGACTAAGTGGAGAACCATTGTAATCCGTGCGATTAGTGGATTAAATCCTCAGTTGAGGTAAATCATCTCTGCGGGGGTGGACTGGAGTAGTTTAGTTAACAACGAACCAGGATAAAAATAACTGTGCAATTTATTTTTATCTGTCAAGTTTTTAAAGCTACACTTATTCAAACCCCCCCTTTCTAAGTGTTTTTCTATCCTTCAGTGTCTGGATCATCACGCTTCATCAGTACCCCCAGAACTATCTCCTATTTGTCAAAGTAAGTCGTTCTGAAAAACTTGATCGATCTGAACAATCCATGCGATATCATCATGTTTTGATTGCATATTATGTTTGTATTTGATGCTGTGAACGTTTGTGCATAGTTAATCTGGTTTCTGGGCGCGTTTCATATGAATCTCCATTAGAATGCCGAGTCAAGCTTTAGGGTTTTCAATTAGGGCTTTTCGTTAGGGTTAAAATTGGATCAAATTGAATGCGTGTCTGAATTCGTTTAGTCCGGACGAAGCTTTTGGAACAGGTGCGAAATGTTTTTGGTTAGGCATGGGTTAATCGCTATTATTCAGGTTAATTTGCTACGAATGAATCTGTAGCAGATTCGTAGCTAATTGTTTCAGAAAATTGCAGGTAAGTTGGGGAAGATGATGAGTTGGCATCATTTGGTTCGCTGGTTTGAATTTCCGCGCGCGTCCCCATGGCATTTTCTTGATTTACTCTATAATGTATTAGGCGCGTGTTGTTGTCAATTGGATGATTTGGTTGGAGTGGTTAATGAGCGCACATGGGAGAGGAGGGTCATAGGTTCGAGCCCTCCCTCCAACACATTTATTTTTCTAAATTCTTAAATTCCTTGATCCCATGCGCTGCCAGCTAGATAGACCATCATAGTCTCTCAGATCTGAGCCATAGAACCGCCACTAAGTGCAATCCAACGTACCCAGATTAATACCTATATCATACACTCCCAACCAGGCCACACTGAATAAAAACCCTAGTAGACTAAAACAATTTTAATTAATCATTTGTTTTAATTAATTCTTTTTAATATATTATTTATATGTGATATTTATATTAAAAATTCTAATTTGTTGTTCGTTCCGATTAAATCAATTAATCGCTATGGGCAATAATGAATTTTAATTAAAATGTTATTTAATTAAAATATAATTAATTTCTATTTGGTTAAATGGTTTCGACTATCTTATTAGTCGCGATGATTAATCTTTTATTTCTCTTATTCCAATTCGTTGTTCTTTTTAATCGAATCAATCGATTACGAGGGATAACGATACAAATTAATTCATAAAATTATTAAAAAATATCCTAATTCGTTATTAGTAATAATCAAATCAATTGATCAAAATTGATAACGGTGCAACTTCAAATCTTTTAACTATGGCGATCGAATCTATTGATCGTTGCGGTTAATAGTGCAAAAAAATTAAACCAGGGTTGTACGCCCACTCTTAAAACACCTGTCTTTTTCAGACCACAAATTTCAAACTACGGATTTTCATCCTCATTCAAAACTGCGATAGGCTACTCAAAAGCCTCCAAAACCATATCAAGTCAAATTTCAAACTCAAAGGGCGTACAACCCGGCCCCCGAACTACGTTGACTCTGATTCTCCATAAGGAGACACGTAGGCACTTGGATAACCAAGGTGAGTCCCCTTCCCTCTAAATCTCATTTTTTTCCCGTTTCATTTCCCTTAATTATTTAACCCTCGAAAACATAAACCTTACCTTAATACTCTTAGCCATAACACTGTTAACCTTAGATTCAAAGCCATAGGAAAGGGTTAAGGGTGCCTAACACCTTCCCTCGACCTGAATATAGTATCTTACCCTAATCTCTTAACTGCGCGAGGTTTCCTATTCGCCTTGGTAGAATAGGTGGCGACTCTAAAAGTCTAAATTTTTAGGGCAGGTTGCTACAATTGCCGAGTTGCAAGTTTTTCCACTGTATGCAGTTGATAAAGCTGCACAAAGAAAGCTAGTTTGTTTCCTTGATGTTCTAGAGTTAGATCCAAGGTGGAGATTTGTGATATATTGGATTGAACTCTAGTATGGTCGAAGGGTAGCTTCTTGGTTCGACAGGATTAAGCATGAAGTCGAAGGTTGTTCACATGCTTGTGTCGAAGATGCTAGGGTTGTTAGCATGTTAAATTAGGTTTTAGTGTTTAAACCCTAATTTGTTAAGTTAGCTTGTTTATTAAGTTGGCTTGTGTAATGGGCCTTGTGGAAAAAAAATCCTATTAGTTAGTAAGTTAGGTTTTATTATAAATATCATACTAGTCTCTCAGCATTGCTAAGCTGCAAATCCTAATTTGGGGTGAGAGAGGTTATTTGTTATTCTTGTAAACTTGTAATCTTGTTTTAAGAGAAAGTAAAAGAATAGCAGTTATAACCAATCTTGTGTTCCTCTTCTTCCTTGTCCTTTATTCATCCCTTATTTTATACTTTGTTCGTGGCATTGAATTCACAACACTACAAGATGTTCAATATCAATTTTTAATAATATATGTGTGTCATACCCCAAAATTTACCTCCCACACTTTTATCATAACAAAAGCAAGGCTCAAATCTCAAAGCATGGCTCATTCACATAATCCAGATAATTCACAGTCAACTGATCCAAATTGAAAGGTCAATCATAATCAAGGCATGATCCAAACTTTAACCATTGGGCAAATATTAAGTATGGGGTGCATAACCATCATTTGATCAAGAATTGATCATGATTCCATTAATAGAAACTCAGAGATGAACAAAGATGGAAAGGTTCAAGTTAGGGTTTCTTAGGAGAAAGTCAACCCAACTTTGACTGGGCATAACTTTCACATGGAACATCAGAAATTCCCCACTCAAAGCCTATTGTGAAGGAAATTGAATTCTCTACAACTTTGTGTCTCACAAGCCAAGGCTAAAAATGCTTCATTTAAGAGATACAAGGCAAAAGATTACAGGTCATTTTCAGGCATCCTTCAGAAACAGTTTTTTTCCAAAGAGGATATGGTCAAGATAAAAGCTTCAAATGAAAAATATATTCCAAAGTGGCTTGTAGAGGACCTCTTGAGGTTTCTAAAAAGTATTAGATCTCCCTCATAGCTTAAAAATTGAAGGAGATATGATCAATCAAAGTTGGGTGATTTTGGAGGACCAAATGTGAAAAAAGGAGGCTCAAATTGGATTTTTTACAAATAGGCCCATACTTTTATGACTTGAACTTGGCCCATAAGTTATCCAAGACATGTGCCACGAATCTTATCACTTTACTTGATTTTTTACACAATTTTATTTCATTTAAAATTGATTTTTATGATTTAAATAAGTGAGAAATCAAATATTTTGGTAGAAAATATATGTTGATGATTTCCAATCAACATTAATGGCAAAATATGGTATAATTTTCGTGCTCAAATCAAATGGAAAAGATTGATATAATATTTGGACCAAAATAGAAGGTTTTTATCAAAAAAATAAAATCAAATTTGTTCAAAATTCCAAGATTGGCAAAAGAGATTTTATGGATCCATGGGCCTCTAATTCGTGACCTAATGGAAGGCTATAAGTAAGTGAAGCTATGCACATGAATAAGGGTTGGAAATTCTGGCCAAAGAAACATATTCAAGAACTCAAAAATTCTTCAAGAAACTTGAATTCGGTTTTAGAGAATTAGGGCGTTTCAACAAGATTCAAAGGTTGCAAAAGCTTCTTGGAGGCACTCTGAACGTGTGTGGACACTTGCATAGCATCAACACCCCCAGATTACTCTCCCTCGAGCCAAGGTACGCCGTTATCAATTTTGGATCGGTTAGAACAATTCATGCGTTCTCTTTGAAATTTAAGTGTGTATTCTGGTTATTGTTGATGTTCTGAATGTTTCTGGGTGGATTAATTGGGGTTTTTGTGGTTTAAACACGAACGGCCATTGGAGGCCGCGTGGAGCTCTTAGGGTTTCAATTGGGGTTTTTGTGTAGGGTCAAAATTGGGTCAAAATAATGCTATGAGTGAGTTCGTATGATGAAAACGAAAGGTTTAAGGTAGGTGCGAAACATTTATATTCGTGCATGTCGTGTTCGTTATTTTTTTGGTGCGTAGGCTACGAAACAAATTTGCGGCGAATCCATAGCAAAATCGTAGCTGATTCTGCAGGAATTTACAGGTATAGTGGGGAAGACGAGTGCGTGGCATCACGCTATTCGTTTATTCGAATTTCGCGCGCAGGGATTTTATCCTTTTTATTGTTTTATATATGATATGCTGGTTGTGCATTCTGAACACACGCGCGCGCTGGCTGGGTTGGTAAGCATGTTTGTTGGTCACGCAAGGGTCCAGGGTTCGATCCCTAGCCCTTGCTATTATTTTTCTGGAATTTCTAAACTTCTGATCCCATACGCCTACAGCTGCAAACTTCACCATAATCCCTCATGATCCTACCATTGACCTCCCACTCAGACAGATCTAACGCCCCTTAATTGTTGACTATACCATATACTCCAATTGCAACCACACTGAATCAAAAAAAAACTAATTAACTTCTTTATTTTAATTAATTTAAATATTTTAGTTAATTACATTTAATATTTATTTGTATAATAATTTATTTTTATAAATAAGTTAATATATATTATAAAAGTTAAATTTCTAACTTATTGATTCGTTCCGATTAAATCGATTAATCGCTATGGGCAATAATAATTTTAATTAAAATGTTTATTTAATTAAAATACAATTAATCTCTATTTAGTTAAATGGTTTCAACCATCCTCATTGGTTGCGATGATTAACTATTCAATTTCCTCATTTCAAATTCCTTATTCTTTTTAATCGAATTAATCGGTTGCGAGGGGTAAGGATGCAAACTAATTATTAAATTGTTAAAAAATACTATAATTCGTTATTAGTAATAATCAAGTTAATCGATTAAAATTGGTAGTGATGCAAATTTCAAATCTTTTAACCATGGTGATCAAACCTATTGATCATTGCGGTTAATAGTGCCAAATCAAGGTTGTACGCCCACATTTTCAAATAATTCTAAACTCCATTCAAATTACAAAGACAAGACAAACTGCGATAGGCTAACCAAAAAGCCTCTAAAAAACATATCAAATCAAATTCAAACTCTAAATGGCGTACAACCTTTCCCGAACTACGTCGACTCTGATCCTCCCTAAGGAGGTACGTAGGCACTTGGCAACAAGGCGAGTCCCCCTCTTCAAAATCTCAATCATGTCCTTATAATTCTGTTTGCCACATTTCTTTACAAACCCTGCCATGCAACCCTAATCTTTGATTGTTAGCCTTTAGGAAAGGGCTGAGGGTGCCTCATACCTTCCCTCAGCCTGATTATAATAACTTACCCTCAATCTCTTATCTGTGTAGGGTTTCCTATTCGCCCTTCAGAATAGGTGGCGACTCTCTAAGTATAATTTTTAGGCAGGTTGCTACAGCTGGCGACTCTGCTGGGGACAACACTTTTAGTGAATTATTATGCTCCTAAGGCTTGAGTGGGTTTAGGTTTATGGTTCGTGGTTTGTGGTTTAGGGTTTGTGGCGCATTTTAGGGTTGGCAAATTGCCACATTTAGGGTTTGGGGGAGGTTCATCTTTTAATGTACATTAAATTATTTATTTGTTTATTTGTTTTATGTTTGTTTATCTGCCTGAAAATATCTGCTTTATTATTGTATATTTTGCTCTATTTTATGTCAGTTAAACCTTAAATGTGGGAGTTAACCGTGAGGTCACTAGGGGAGTACGAATCTCCTACGAATCTCACTGATAACTCCACTCGGAGTGGGTTGAGTGTTCGGAAAGGTCCAAAACGAGGCTTGACTTTGTTGAGGGCTGGACTGGATACTTAGCTGATCTCTCCGAGAACCTACCCCAAAAATTCGAACCTCATGGATAAAATGAGTCGTTTTAAAATCCGAAGAGACAAAGAGTCTCGGAGGCTACGAATGACCCCATGAGACCTTCTAGAACCCCCCATAAAAGGTTGGCTCCCTAGAGCCCCCTACGTCGAACCTATGAACCTGGGTTTCTTAAAATATTGTGTTATATATGTTTGATTTGTTTTATATATATATATATATATTTGTTTTGTTACTATGATTTCCTTTTTTGTGTGTTTGCATGCATCATCTCTCATTTGCATCCTCATCATGTTTTATCCACAAAAAAATAGTAAATAAAAAAATATGATATAAATGTAAAAAATATATTCTATTTGGTGAATGTGTAGGAAGGATGAGCACCAAGAAGACCATTGTTCACCTTTCCGTTTCCACTCCGGATATCAAGAAGCTGAAAATAATCAAGGAGAAATTACCATCAAGTGCCTTGGATAGGTTTGTAATCCGCTATGGGAATATTTTGGACTTGCTAAGGGTGAGAGTACAAGAAGAAGCAATTACTGCTTTGGTTCAATTTTATGACCCTCCGCTTAGGTGCTTCACTTTTCAAGACTTTCAGTTGGCTCCAACTTTGGAAGAAATGGATGCTACTTTGGGGTTCTCAAAAATTAAAAAAGAATTCTATACTGGTGCGGGTAAAGAAGTTGACTTTTCAGATTTGGCAAAAGCTTTGGGGTTATCTGCTACGGAATTGAAGACTAATTATAAAACTGACGGGGATGTGCATGGGATCAAAAGATCTTACTTAGAAAATCAAGCTTTAATGTATGCTCAAAAGAAACAATGGGACATTTGTGGACATTTATTAGCTCTTTTGATTTTTGGAGTTGTCTTATTGCCAAAAAATGTTGATTATGTTGATCCCACCGCTATTCATGCTTTCACTTCCTTTAAGGTTCACGGAAAAGATCCTACTCCGACTATCCTCGCTAATATTTACTATGCTATCCATACAAAGTATGAAAAGAAGAGAGGAATGCTATTTTGTTGTGTCCACTGGCTATATTCTTGGTTGACTTCTCATCTCTACAAATCTAGTTGCTTTATCAAAGAGCTTGCTAGGAACGAGTGGTCTCAAAAGCTAAGGACTCTTAAAGCTGATTCTATTCTATGGTATGCAAAGAAATTAAAATCTGATAGGATCATTTACAAATGTGGAGATTTCGACAATGTGCCATTAATGGGGACTCTTGGTTGTATTAATTATAACCCCGTTTTAGCATTGCGTCAATTAGGACACTCTATGGATAGTGAACCTTCGGAGCAACAAATAGAAGAATTGATCTTGCATGATAATGGGAAGGGTGCACCAAGAACATTGAAAAGAGTGATTCAAGCTTGGAGTCAGGTTCAAAGAAAATATTTTGGGCCAAAGAATGCAATTGCAAAAGCACCTTACACCACATGGGTTCAAGAAAGAGTTGGAAAGATTTTGCTACCTTTTGTTGTGGATCCCGCATACAAGCCTGATTCTCCCGATCCTGTTCCTCTATCCATCGAAGAGATAGAAGGGATCAAGGCTGCCCTAGAGGCATCCCAAAAGGAAAAAGAGAAACTAGAACTTGATTTGCATCAACTTACCAACGAAAAAAGTCAACTACGCTTTGACCTCAAAGAGAAAAATCAAGAACTTCAAGCAATGAAGGAAGAGAATGATAGACAAAGGAGTAAAAGGAAGCGTGCAACTGAAGGGTATTTAAGTGCTAATTTTAATTTGGAAGCACATAATGAGAGGTTGGAACAAGCGGATAGGGAAATTGCAAGGTGGAGAAGGCGTTACGAAAAGGCTTCCCATGACAAAACAGAATCGGAGAAGAATCTGGAAGCTGTGATCTTTGAATTAACTGATAGGACTAAAGATCAGGAGGATGAAATAAGAGGTCTCAAATATGATCTTCAAGAAGCCCTCAATGCTGGACAACAAGAACATGCAAAAAGATTAACCACGGAGGAAGAGCTTTTACAGCGCACTGGTGAGTACGAAAGAGCATTTCAAGCTATGGTATCACTTCGGGAAGTGTTCATGAGAGAAAAAGAGATACACGAGGCAGCCTTGAACGAGAGAGACTATTGGAAAAGACAATACACAATCGTTTCTACAGCTTACGAGCATGTGAGCATGGTTCCTAAGATGCTTGAAGATTATGAGAAATGTCGCGATGATTATGATAAGCTAGTCTTCTTGTGTAATGATCTAATCCTGGATATTCCAAAAAGTTTGGAAAGAGCAGAATCCTCTCCCATCATCCTTCCTAAAGTCGTCAAAGAGTTTATGGAGCTTTGTAGGAGCATGGTGGACAAGTTCAAAGAAGACATCCAAAGGCGCTCTTAGTCTTATGTTATTTCCTTGTTGCTTTTATTCCAAGTACTTTTGATTCAAGTTATTTTAAGTATTTTTAATTTTCAGTTTCCTTTCTTTTTTGCAAACCAACAATGAAGTGGTGTTTCCTTTCAATTAATAAAGTGTGTTTATTTTCGCATTTACTTGTTGTTCCTATAATATTCACCAAATAAATATATGCAAAAAGAAAAGGGAAGAGAAAAAATAATAAAAAAAAGAAAGAATGTATATTTACTATAATAATGTGGATAAAACATGAACATAGCATAAGCATAACATCCATATCATGCATGCCATACTTCATTACCAAAGCATTAAAGAAAAACTATCTTCATCTCCAGTCACACCATTGCAACTCAACCGCTAATTCAGACAAGATCTCAAAAGAAAAGGGCAATGGAACAATTGGAACAGAACCAGGCCGCCCTTCGTGAGGAAATGACCCAACTAAAGGGTACTGTTGAAGACCTCCAGGGAGGAATGGCCCAAGTGCTGAGCTTCATGAAAGAACTCAAAGATAAGCAAGATAAAGCTAAGGAAGTTCATGATCAGTATGAAGAGATACCTAAAGATGGCAACCCATTGCTAGGATATGTTAAGGGTCATGACCCTCACAAGGCAAAAGCCCACTCCTCAAAAAGGACTATCGCAACTCATGAAGAGGGAGAAGCTTCTCAAGAAGGATTTATACCTACTATTCAGAAAGAAGGGGCGTCTCGCACCGTTCGCATTCCAGTCAACAATCCGCTTAGGGATGAGGACTACTTGGATTTACAGTATGGGGACACTAATGACACAGATCAAGTCCCTCAACCAAAGCTGACCTCCGTTGATTCTGGGGAGAATTCCAAGGAGAGTGGACAAATCAAGGCGCTGGAAGAAAGGATGAAAGCAATGGAAGGATATGATGTCTTCGATGTGGATACCTATGAAATGAGCTTAGTGCCGGATTTGACTATTCCTCACAAATTCAAGATACCCGACTTCGAAAAGTACAAGGGACTCTCTTGTCCGAGGAATCACTTGCGCATGTATGTGCGAAAAATGGCTGCTTATGCTCATGACCAAAAGCTGATGATGCATTTTTTCCAAGATAGCCTGAGTGGAGCATCGGTTGACTGGTATATGCAATTAGAGAAGTCTCACATCCGAAGCTGGACCGACCTTGCTAATACGTTCCTGAAACAATATAAATACAATTTGGACATGGCACCCGATCGGATGCAACTCCAAAATTTGTCACAAAAGAAAGAAGAATCATTCAAGGAGTATGCACAAAGATGGAGGGAAATGGCCTCCCGAGTCCAACCTCCCCTGTTGGAAAAAGAGCTCGTAAAAATGTTTATGGCTACATTACAAGGGCCATACTACGATAAAATGGTAGGGAGTGTGTCTTCAGGGTTTTCAGATTTAGTGGTTATTGGTGAAAGGATAGAAGACGGAATTAAGAGCGGGAAAATACAAGGAGCATCATCTAACTCTTATCACTCAAAAAGGCCCACCTCAACCTTCGCTAAAAAGAAGGAAGGGGAGACCAACGCAGTAGTGCATCAAGAGCCTAGACCTCCTGTGTCCTACCCACCTCAACAAAGCAGGTTCCAAGGTCCTCCGAGGAAATTCGATCCTCTACCCACTTCCAAGAGTGAAATACTAAAATATTTGCTGAGTGAATCATTGGTAGAGCTTAGACCTATGCCACCCCTAATTCCAGGAAAGATTCCACCCAGATTCAACCCGAATGAGAGGTGTGAATTTCACGATAATTCTCCTGGACATACGTTGGAAAAATGTTGGGCCTTTAGGCACAAGGTTCAGGACTTGATAGAGTCAGGAGCAATTGCTTTTGACAAACCCAATGTGAAAACAAATCCAATGCCACACCATGAAGGCGCAGTCAATGCAATAGAAGTTGTCAATGAGCAAGAGTTGGTTCAACAACGGAACTCCCCCACAGATGCACTTAAGAGGTATCTTCTTATAAAGGGGTTTATCCTAGAACATAACGAAGCTTTCGAAGACACTTTGCAAAGACTCATGGATCAAGGATTGATCCAGTTGGAGGAACACCCTGAAGAGGAATATGTGGCGATGGTGGAAAGAAACGAGCCTTTAATGATACCTGCACAAGGGGCAAGGAAACCGTTGATTATCCCATGCTCTAGACCGCCAGTGATGATACCTGCGCAAGAACGTACCAAGATCATCCCAATCAGAGGACCATATCCTTTGGACAAGATGAAAGCGGTACCATGGGAATACGAGACCGATACTAATACTGCAGTATCAAGCATCGTTGGACCTGGAGGTATGACCCGTAGTGGGCGCATATTCAAAACTGCGCAAGTACAACCAATGTCTAGTGGAAACTTGACACAATCTGGAGAACAAGTTGTCACGAGACCAATTGACGAGGCTGAACCTAAGGATAAAGAAACTTCTAATAAAGATGTTGAGGAGTTTCTCGCTCTGATTAAGAAGAGTGATTATAGAGTGGTAGATCAGTTGCAACAGACACCGTCTAAAATATCGCTCTTATCATTATTGATACACTCCGAGAAGCATCGAGATGCCTTGATGAAGATCCTAAACGCTGCCCATGTAACTAAGGACATCACAGTCAATCAATTTGATGGGATGGTGGCCAATCTAACTGCTGGGGCATGCCTGGGTTTCAGTGACAATGAGTTACCCTTACAAGGAAAGTCACACAACAAAGCCTTGCATATCTCCATGCAATGTGGGAAGGCTCATCTGGCTAGAGTTTTGATCGACACAGGGTCATCTTTAAACGTGATGCCAAAAGCCACACTTGATAAGATAGCCTTAGAGGGACTCGTGGTTAGACCTAGTCGTCTGGTGGTTAAAGCTTTCGATGGATCACAGAGTCCGGTATTTGGAGAAGTAGACCTTCCTGTCATAATTGGTCCCCACACCTTCTGCATCAACTTCCAAGTGATGGAAATCGAGCCAGCTTATACCTGCCTACTAGGGCGTCCTTGGATCCATGCAGCTGGGGCAGTCACCTCCACCCTCCATCAGAAACTAAAGTTTGTGAATGGGAACTCCATAGTAACTATCAATGGAGAAGAGGATATATTTGTCAGCAATCTAAACTCATACAGATATATTGAGGCTGGAGACGAAGCATTGGGTACCGCATTTCAAGCTCTAGAAATTGCAACTGCTATCACACTACCAGTAGAGAAGATAAGAAGGGCGGTAACCTCATGGAAAGACCTACAAGACGCAGATACTAAAGGCTGGGGCAAGCTGCCAGAAGTTTTGGAGAAGAAGGATCGCCTGGGGTTAGGATACCAACCCACCAAGGTCACAAGCATTAAGAAAGAAGAACGACCATTTCCCCCAATAATGCAAACTTTTGTGACTGGCGGTTATGAGCATGTGGCTATGGTGTCCAATCAGGACTCTCAAGAAGGGACATCCAATTTCATTCGAGAGATCAGGCCAGGAGAACAGCTTCAGAATTGGACAAGCCTGGAGATACCGGAGATAGTTTTCATTTCAAAGTAATTTGCTTTTGTGTGTTTTATTTCCCCTTTTTGATAAAGAAAAACAATAACGCTCATGCCTCGCCCGAAGCATAGAGCTAGTTTGTAAGGGCCCCATTTACTTTCAAGTTCGAAGTTTATTAATAAAATTGTCTTTGCATTTTGGTATTGAAAATATTGCCTTTTCTCGCATTTATTCCTTTCCCATTTCTGAAAATGACAAATAAATTTCTTGCACAAACAAAGCACGTTCACATCTGCATACTAAAAGAAAACAAACATAAAACATGTGCAGATCACTTCCTAACACCACCGATAATAATACTGCTGAGACTCTATACAAACTCGAGGCTCTCGCTAATCAGGCTGAAGGAGGGGATGAGGAAGACGATGAACTTCCGGAAGAGTTGTCAAGGTTAGTGGATAAGGAATCCAAGAGCATGCTCCCTCCACAAGAGGCCATTGAAACCATAAACTTGGGAACAGATGAAGAACCCAAAAACATTAAGATTGGGGCAACGCTAGGTAAGGACGTAAAAGCAACGTTAATCAAGCTCCTCCACGAGTATGCAGAGATTTTTGCTTGGTCATACCGTGATATGCCGGGGTTGGATACAGACATCGTGGTACACAGGTTACCTCTCAAAGAAGGATGTGCGCCGGTCAGGCAAAAGCGTAGAAGGGTTCGACCAGATATGGATAGTAAGATTAGGGAAGAGGTGCTCAAACAGTTCGATGCCGGGTTTCTTGCTGTGGTTGACTACCCACCTTGGATTGCAAACATAGTGCCGGTTCCTAAAAAAGACGGGAAAGTGCGCATGTGTGTAGATTACAGAGATCTAAATAAAGCAAGTCCAAAAGATGATTTCCCACTTCCACATATAGATATCTTGGTGGATAATACAGCACAAGTTTCAGTGTTCTCTTTTATGGATGGTTTCTCCGGGTATAATCAGATTAAGATGGCTCCCGAGGATATGGAAAAGACCACCTTCATGACCTCTTGGGGCACCTTTTGCTACAAAGTAATGCCATTCGGGTTGAGAAATGCAGGGGCAACATATCAAAGAGCCATGGTCACATTATTCCATGATATGATCCATAAAGAGGTCGAAGTATATGTAGATGATATGATTGCCAAGTCTCCCACGGAAGAAGAACATATTACAAATCTACATAAGCTGTTTGAACGTCTAAAGAAGTACAAGCTAAGGTTAAACCCGAACAAGTGTACGTTTGGTGTAAGATCGGGAAAGCTGTTGGGATTCATTGTAAGCCAACGAGGTATAGAGGTTGATCCCGATAAAGTAAAAGCCATACAAGCGATGCCCGTTCCAAAAACAGAAAAAGAGGTACGAGGTTTCCTGGGTCGGTTGAATTACATCTCAAGGTTCATTTCACATCTAACAGCTACATGCGAGCCTATATTCAAACTACTCAGGAAAGATCAACCTATCAAGTGGAATGATGATTGTCAAGTAGCCTTCGAAACCATAAAGAACTACTTACAAGAACCACCTATACTCTTACCTCCTGTACCCGGAAGGCCACTAATCATGTACCTCACAGTACTCGAAAGGTCTATGGGGTGTGTACTGGGGCAACAAGATGAAACAGGCAGGAAAGAACACGCTATTTACTACCTCAGTAAGAAATTCACGGATTGCGAGTCTCGGTATTCACCATTGGAAAAGACATGTTGCGCCCTAGCATGGGCCTCCAAACGTCTAAGGCAATATATGCTGAACCACTCCACATGGCTGATATCGAGAATGGATCCTTTGAAATACGTGTTCGAAAAACAGGCTCTCACGGGTAGAATTGCAAGATGGCAAATGTTGTTGTCCGAATACGACATACAGTATGTAACTCAAAAAGCAATAAAAGGGAGTGTCTTGGCAGAACATCTTGCCCACCAACCACTCGAGGAATACCAATCTATGAAGTTCGACTTCCCAGACGAGGATATTATGCTAGTGAGAGACTATGAAATACCGGGACCCGATGAGGGACCCGAACCAGGTTTGGTATGGAAACTCATGTTCGACGGTGCTTCAAATGCACTAGGACATGGCATAGGGGCAGTATTGACATCTCCCGATGACCGACACTTACCCTTCACGGCAAGACTATGTTTCGACTGTACCAACAACATTGCAGAATACGAAGCATGCATATTGGGGTTAGAAGCTGCAATCGACCTAAGAATCAAACTCCTTGATGTATACGGAGACTCAGCATTGGTAATCCATCAGGTCAACAAAGAGTGGGACACTCGAGATGCAAAGCTAATCCCATACCGAGACCTTATACTGGAGTTGACAGCTGAATTTGATACTATCACCTTTACTCATATCCCGAGGGAAGAAAATCAAATAGCCGATGCACTAGCAACGCTTTCCTCTATGTTCAAAGTGACCTGGCCAAACCATGAACCACGAATAACCGTTAGGCACTTCGACGAACCTGCCTATTGTCTCACGATCGAGGAGCAGTCTGACAACAAACCATGGTACCACGACATTAAAGAGTACCTGGAAAAACAAGAATACCCGGAGAATGCCTCAACAATTGATAAAAAGACACTGAGGAGACTTGCATCCAAGTTCTTCTTAAGCGGAAGCATCCTATACAAAAGGAACTATGATTCAGTGTTATTGAGGTGTGTAGATAAAAACGAGGCCAAGGAAATTATCAGGGAGGTACATGAAGGAACCTTCGGAACTCATGCAAACGGACATTCAATGGCTAGAAAGATACTGCGGGCAGGGTATTACTGGTTAACGATGGAGGCCGACTGTTTCCAATATGCAAGGACCTGTCACAAGTGCCAAATCTACGCTGACAAGGTGCACGCACCACCAAACCCGTTGAACGTTCTGAGTTCACCATGGCCATTTGCAATGTGGGGAATCGACATGATAGGGATGATAGAACCTAAAGCTTCGAACGGACATCGATTTATATTAGTCGCCATAGACTACTTTACCAAATGGGTCGAAGCTGCCTCTTACACCAACGTAACAAGACAAGTAGTCACTCGGTTCATCAAGCATAATATCATATGTCGGTATGGGGTTCCAAGCAGGATTATCATCGATAATGGGTCGAATCTAAACAATAACATGATGAGGGAGCTGTGCGAGGAGTTCAAGATTGAACACCACAATTCTTCACCATACAGGCCTAAAATGAACGGCGCTGTCGAAGCTGCAAATAAAAATATCAAAAAGATAATACAAAAGATGGTGAAAACATACAAGGATTGGCACGAGATGCTTCCCTTCGCCCTACACGGTTACAGAACCTCGGTGCGTACATCTACAGGGGCAACTCCCTTCTCCCTAGTCTACGGTATGGAAGCTGTCCTCCCAATCGAAGTGGAGATCCCGTCATTAAGAGTCATAGCTGACACAAAGTTAGAAGAATCGGAATGGGTAAAAACTCGTTTCGATCAGCTTAATCTCATTGAAGAAAAGCGACTGACAGCTTTGTGTCATGGACAACTCTATCAGAAGAGGATGAAAAAAGCGTTCGATAAGAAGGTCCGACCTCGAACCTACAAAGAAGGTGACATTGTCCTCAAGAAGATACTGTTACCTCGACTCGACGCCCGTGGAAAATGGACACCTAACTACGAAGGTCCATACATTGTAAAAACGGTGTTCTCGGGAGGGGCATTAGTCCTCACTACAATGGATGGGGATGAGCTACCGCACCCAATCAATTCAGATGCAGTCAAGAGGTACTATGCCTAGCAGGGATAAGGCTTCAAGCTACGAGCCCAAGACAATTCATAAAGGATAGGAAATCGAGCAATCATCAACTTCCGAAGTCAAAGGATTACTGGGGCCCTCGATAGCAAAAAAGAGCAATAGCAGTATTAATGTCATTTCTATTTGTCATTTTTCTTTCTCTCATACCCTTTGTACATTCGCCAATTTAAGGCAATAATCAATAAAAGCTTTTCACTTTCATACTTATCTTTTCATCATTTCAATACCAAGTGCAAAGAATAATTTATTTCTCATAAACTTTGAACTTCGAATTTAAAACAGGAAACTTACAAATCATTAGACTGAAATAAAGGGGATAAAACCACGATACCTCCGGCAGCCAATATACGCCTGATGATCTGATAACCCTAAAAAAAAAAAAAAACAACACCGCCACATTCCAACATACTAGCCCCGGGCGATCTGAGTCAAGACCCGTAAAGTTGCTCGAAAGATCTTAAACAAATTCCAATTGGTGACAAAAGATAGTACCCCAAAGTCATCATACTTACATATTCACTTACATAAACACTCATACACATCGCATTTACATACAAAACATTCACATGACCTGCATTCGCATACAAACATTCATCATACAAATAACAAAATCATAAGCATACACATTTGCAAGATAACCTTTTATACACACAACTCGCCCGCATCAAGACGAGTAACCCTTTTGGGGTTAATCCAACTACGATAGTAAGCAGGTACGGCTAACTGCGACGACTTACTAGACTGACAGTAAGTGGGCCCTACCATCTACGATAAGCTTACTCTAACTACGATAGTGAGTAGGTACGGTCAACTGCGACGACTTACTGGAAAGTAAGTGGACCTTACCATCTACGATAAACTCACTCCAACTACGATAGTGAGCAGGTACGGCTAACTGCGACGACTTACTAGACTGACAGTAAGTGGGCCCTACCATCTACGATAAGCTTACTCTAACTACGATAGTGAGTAGGTACGGTCAACTGCGACGACTTACTGGAAAGTAAGTGGACCTTACCATCTACGATAAACTCACTCCAACTACGATAATGAGTAGGTACGGTCAACTGCGACGACTTACTGAAAAGTAAGTGGACCTTACCATCTACGATAAGCTCACTCCAACTACGATAGTAAGCAGGTATGGCTAACTACGACGACTTACTAGAGCTATAGTAAGTGGGTCATACCATCTACGACAGACTTAGTCCAACTACGATAGTGAATGGGTATACCAACCGCGACGACTTACTAGAATTATAGTAAGTGGGTTACCCATAAACTGCAAACCCCTGCTAGCGCCATAAGCAAGGTAACTACTTTAACAAGGCATCCCTCTCCACTACCGGGTTCAAGGTGTTCAAGGTAAATTTAAGGGTCTTCCAGTATTTAATAACTCTTCGATCGGAACGACGCGAGGTCTACACACCCTCTTGTCACCCAATCCAAGATAATTAAATAGGGGCAGCTGTCATACCCCAAAATTTACCTCCCACACTTTTATCATAACAAAAGCAAGGCTCAAATCTCAAAGCATGGCTCATTCACATAATCCAGATAATTCACAGTCAACTGATCCAAATTGAAAGGTCAATCATAATCAAGGCATGATCCAAACTTTAACCATTGGGCAAATATTAAGTATGGGGTGCATAACCATCATTTGATCAAGAATTGATCATGATTCCATTAATAGAAACTCAGAGATGAACAAAGATGGAAAGGTTCAAGTTAGGGTTTCTTAGGAGAAAGTCAACCCAACTTTGACTGGGCATAACTTTCACATGGAACATCAGAAATTCCCCACTCAAAGCCTATTGTGAAGGAAATTGAATTCTCTACAACTTTGTGTCTCACAAGCCAAGGCTAAAAATGCTTCATTTAAGAGATACAAGGCAAAAGATTACAGGTCATTTTCAGGCATCCTTCAGAAACAGTTTTTTTCCAAAGAGGATATGGTCAAGATAAAAGCTTCAAATGAAAAATATATTCCAAAGTGGCTTGTAGAGGACCTCTTGAGGTTTCTAAAAAGTATTAGATCTCCCTCATAGCTTAAAAATTGAAGGAGATATGATCAATCAAAGTTGGGTGATTTTGGAGGACCAAATGTGAAAAAAGGAGGCTCAAATTGGATTTTTTACAAATAGGCCCATACTTTTATGACTTGAACTTGGCCCATAAGTTATCCAAGACATGTGCCACGAATCTTATCACTTTACTTGATTTTTTACACAATTTTATTTCATTTAAAATTGATTTTTATGATTTAAATAAGTGAGAAATCAAATATTTTGGTAGAAAATATATGTTGATGATTTCCAATCAACATTAATGGCAAAATATGGTATAATTTTCGTGCTCAAATCAAATGGAAAAGATTGATATAATATTTGGACCAAAATAGAAGGTTTTTATCAAAAAAATAAAATCAAATTTGTTCAAAATTCCAAGATTGGCAAAAGAGATTTTATGGATCCATGGGCCTCTAATTCGTGACCTAATGGAAGGCTATAAGTAAGTGAAGCTATGCACATGAATAAGGGTTGGAAATTCTGGCCAAAGAAACATATTCAAGAACTCAAAAATTCTTCAAGAAACTTGAATTCGGTTTTAGAGAATTAGGGCGTTTCAACAAGATTCAAAGGTTGCAAAAGCTTCTTGGAGGCACTCTGAACGTGTGTGGACACTTGCATAGCATCAACACCCCCAGATTACTCTCCCTCGAGCCAAGGTACGCCGTTATCAATTTTGGATCGGTTAGAACAATTCATGCGTTCTCTTTGAAATTTAAGTGTGTATTCTGGTTATTGTTGATGTTCTGAATGTTTCTGGGTGGATTAATTGGGGTTTTTGTGGTTTAAACACGAACGGCCATTGGAGGCCGCGTGGAGCTCTTAGGGTTTCAATTGGGGTTTTTGTGTAGGGTCAAAATTGGGTCAAAATAATGCTATGAGTGAGTTCGTATGATGAAAACGAAAGGTTTAAGGTAGGTGCGAAACATTTATATTCGTGCATGTCGTGTTCGTTATTTTTTTGGTGCGTAGGCTACGAAACAAATTTGCGGCGAATCCATAGCAAAATCGTAGCTGATTCTGCAGGAATTTACAGGTATAGTGGGGAAGACGAGTGCGTGGCATCACGCTATTCGTTTATTCGAATTTCGCGCGCAGGGATTTTATCCTTTTTATTGTTTTATATATGATATGCTGGTTGTGCATTCTGAACACACGCGCGCGCTGGCTGGGTTGGTAAGCATGTTTGTTGGTCACGCAAGGGTCCAGGGTTCGATCCCTAGCCCTTGCTATTATTTTTCTGGAATTTCTAAACTTCTGATCCCATACGCCTACAGCTGCAAACTTCACCATAATCCCTCATGATCCTACCATTGACCTCCCACTCAGACAGATCTAACGCCCCTTAATTGTTGACTATACCATATACTCCAATTGCAACCACACTGAATCAAAAAAAAACTAATTAACTTCTTTATTTTAATTAATTTAAATATTTTAGTTAATTACATTTAATATTTATTTGTATAATAATTTATTTTTATAAATAAGTTAATATATATTATAAAAGTTAAATTTCTAACTTATTGATTCGTTCCGATTAAATCGATTAATCGCTATGGGCAATAATAATTTTAATTAAAATGTTTATTTAATTAAAATACAATTAATCTCTATTTAGTTAAATGGTTTCAACCATCCTCATTGGTTGCGATGATTAACTATTCAATTTCCTCATTTCAAATTCCTTATTCTTTTTAATCGAATTAATCGGTTGCGAGGGGTAAGGATGCAAACTAATTATTAAATTGTTAAAAAATACTATAATTCGTTATTAGTAATAATCAAGTTAATCGATTAAAATTGGTAGTGATGCAAATTTCAAATCTTTTAACCATGGTGATCAAACCTATTGATCATTGCGGTTAATAGTGCCAAATCAAGGTTGTACGCCCACATTTTCAAATAATTCTAAACTCCATTCAAATTACAAAGACAAGACAAACTGCGATAGGCTAACCAAAAAGCCTCTAAAAAACATATCAAATCAAATTCAAACTCTAAATGGCGTACAACCTTTCCCGAACTACGTCGACTCTGATCCTCCCTAAGGAGGTACGTAGGCACTTGGCAACAAGGCGAGTCCCCCTCTTCAAAATCTCAATCATGTCCTTATAATTCTGTTTGCCACATTTCTTTACAAACCCTGCCATGCAACCCTAATCTTTGATTGTTAGCCTTTAGGAAAGGGCTGAGGGTGCCTCATACCTTCCCTCAGCCTGATTATAATAACTTACCCTCAATCTCTTATCTGTGTAGGGTTTCCTATTCGCCCTTCAGAATAGGTGGCGACTCTCTAAGTATAATTTTTAGGCAGGTTGCTACAATGTGATACGTATAAAGAAAGTTCTTGAAAGAAAAAAATTCAGAAAATAAAATCGTTGTCTGAGAAAACAATTTCATAAACTTCTAGTTGTGAGTAGACAATTTTGCATGATATTTTGGTCGATGCAACCATTAATGTCATGAAAAACTCAATTTCTTTGATTTTTAATTTTTTTTAGAAACACAAAAATTTACTGGATTGAAGAAACTTCTTGTCCTTCAATATTAATTATTCGCATCATATTATTTAGAGACGACTTAACCAATTTTACCAACGACACATTTAAGTGTAATTTGTAAAGTTCTGATTTACAATTGCACGAGCTTCAATTATACTAATATAAGTGTAGTACAAACTCGAGAAAAAAATTGGTAGTTGTTCTATTACAAATGCCATCCGTACACTTTACTTGTAAATAGAAAAGAATAGTATAATCAAGATTTATATAAGAAATCTAAGCATTATTAGAACAAATTTAAAATATGTAGCAACTCTAGACTATTGATATTTTCTTTAATAGGTTGCAACATATTTTTACAAAAAAAAAAAAATTATAGTACAAAATTGTAGTATACAATCAAAAAGAATGATACATGTTAATTATATAAACCAAGTCACTAACTATTGACATAAGAGACTAATTCTATTGTTTGACTAGTACTAATGGATATGGAGAGTGAGATTACTATGTTAGTAGCAATAAAATTCTGACTCCCTCTCTAAATCCGACTCTTACGGTCCCGAAGCTGACCTTTTATTTTCTCCTCTAGTAATCAATGTCTCAATTCTCTTGTTAAAATATCAATATTTAGAAATAATAAGATATAAAGAAATTGTATCAACAAGACTTTGTTTAATATGAGATATTACAATTGAGGACACAAATTAAACAATGATCATCCTAATTTTAGAGCATCAAGAACTATATCTAATTTGTGTAATGGTTGATAATATATTCAAAACCAATACAATAGTATCTCATGATTAAACACTTTAATGATACGCATGAACATATTATTATATAATTATCAAAATCATATCACTAAAATTATATCATCATATATTAATCTGTTTTACTATCATTTAGGGATGCTTGATAAGTTCATCATACAATTAATTTATAGGACATTAGAAAGATGAAAAATCATAAGTGTTAATAGAGAATAGGAAATATATGGACTACTAAGTAAGATGTGTTGAGAATCAAGTGTGAGGAGGGAGTCTCACATTGGTTAGAAAAGTGAAGAAACACTTGAGGGGGAGTAATGAGAATCAAGTGTGAGGAAGAAGTCTCACATTGATTGGTTAGAAAAGGGAAGAATGAACACTTTATAAGTGAGAAAACTCACACACCTATCACCTTAAGATTTTAGGTGGACAAGTGGTGTGTCTCTCACAAAGTGTGTTCCAAGTGTAATATGCTCTCTCGTTGACCCCCTCCAGAGTTGCCTCTAACATTAGTATCAGAGCCTTTGGTTCGAGAAAGGGAGCGGCTTACTTGTATTTGAAGAAAGTCAACAGATACAAGTGAATGTGGAAGAGAGAGCTTTCACATGAGGGGGAGCATTGTATAGACTCACACTTAAGGGGGAGTATTGAGAAACAAGTGTGAGGAAGAAGTCTCACATTGGTTAGAACACTTGAGGAGGAGTGTTGAGAATCAAGTGTGAGGAGGAAGTCTCACATTGTTTAGAAAAGGGAAGAAATACTTGAGGGGGAGTGTTGAGAATGAAGTGTGAGGAAGAAGTCTCACATTGGTTAGAAAAGGGAAGAATGAACACTTTATAAGTGAGAGAACCCACACACATATCACCTTAAGATTTTAGGTGGACAAGTGGTGTGTCACTCATAAAGTGTGTTTCAGGTATAATATGTTCTTGTTGACCCCCTCCCAAGTTGTCTCTAACAAGATGTTTATATTTATATTTATTCATAACAAAATAGACATAATAAATTATAGTTTTTTCTCGCTTTTATTAAAAATATTTTTTTCAAAAACTACTCTAAATTTGCTATTTTATTTTCAACATAAAAATCAGTTTTCAAAAATAATTTTTAAGAAAACTATAGACATGTGAGGAAGTTATCTTTTAAGGTTTAAAGTGATGATATCTCTAATTAGTTTGAGGATGACTTGCCTAATAAAGTGGAATTTGTTCTCTTTATTTCAATTTGTTCTCTTTATTTTTCTGAAGATTAGATTGGTAGATTTATCATATATCGGACCAGAAAGTGTCAGTGATATAGATTTTTAAATAGGAAGTAAGGTCATTTGAGATTTTAAGTAGAGCGGATCATTTTTATCTAGGAAGAGACTTTACTTTCTTATTTCATTCAAATTGTTCATAGAATGGTCATTTCTCCAATTACTGAATAATAATGGTGGCATGATGGGCTTGATGATAATTACTTTGTTGCCTCTGTTTATAAGACTCTTCTAAAATCAAAATTTGAGACGGGTACAGATTTATCCTTATCTCTGATAAAATTGACTCTATTTTATTAGGGTTAGTTGAGCTCCTAAGAAGATGGTTTTTTAAGGCGTCTCCTTCCGGACAAATTTTCCTAGATAAAAAATCTAGTGAAGGGTAGAGTATTTTTTGAGGTAGCAGGCAAGGTTGTCAGAATCGAGTTTTTATCTTGATTCGTTTTACCTAGATAAAATCGAAACGTAAAATCATAGAGTTTACTTCATATTAAAATTATATTATATTTATATATACAACATATATATAGACTTATATAATATTCTAAATACCTTAATTATTTAAAATTTTAACTTAATTATAAAGCAAAAATATACAATATCATCATAATAAAGTGTAATATTCATAAATTTGTATCAAACTACATAAATTGTCCATCAAATCATAAAATGTAGCGTCCAAAAGATTATAAAAAAAATAGTTTCATAAGTTTTTCAAGTTTAAAAAAACAAATTTTTTAATCTTCATCTTCAACTTAATCAAAAGTTTAATCCTTCTACAACATCATCTTCATTAGAATATTCATATTCGACTTGATTAAATCCATCTTCAATGGTTAAAGATATTTTAATATTATAACCAAGATATGAATGTGAATAAAATTAAAAATTCATAGAGAAAATTTTATGTGCCAAAATATAAAATGTGACAAAAAAAAAGTAAAATCAGGTCAAAGAGTAAAATCCAACGATTTTACATGATTTTACACGATTTTACCTATTTCAGAAAGATTTAAATCACTTAAAATCGTTTCGGAATACGATTTTTCATAAAAATGTTTTTACCTGCGATTTAACCCAAAATGCAGACCTAAAAACATAAAATCTATAGAGTTTAGGTTTTAAATCGAGATTTTAACAACCTTGGTAGCAGGTTCCTGTGATCTGTGTGAATGGTTATGTAGAGTTGGCCTCTCATTTATTATCTTAAATTTTTCAAACAAAAATCAAATTGTTTTAATCTTATTTTTATATAAAATATTTGAAGTCAAAATTGATTTGATTTTTTAATCTAATAACTTTCTCAATGACTATTCACTTTTATATAAAAAATTTGAACAGCGAGAAATTATTGGAGTTAAGTTAAGCTTAGATTTTTTCAATTTTTATCCACTTAAAAAATTTGTCTTTTATGTTTTTTTCATTTTTTATCCCATGACATATTTTTGTATTCATAAATTATAACATAATATATTTTAAATAATGTAACATGAAATTATCAACATGACTAATCAATTTTAAACTCAAACATAATTAGTCAATTTTCAGATCATAAATTTATATTATATATAATCTAAAATATATTTATCACAGTTTTTTAACCTTATATCGGAGAAAATTGTTTAATACTATCTTCGATTTTATTTATATAAAAAATTATTTTTTAAATATATTAAATCATTAATATATTTGAATAATATAAACTAAATATATTAATTATTTAATACATTTTAAACATAAACCTTTACTTTTAAATGGAATGAGATGGAGTACTAAAATTAAATACTCTAATTTATGAGGATAAAAATAAAAAGAAATAAAAACTACTACAATTAAACAAAACTATTAATCCGTTTGAACTAGGATGACATTGCATGAACAAGAAAAAAAAATTGATAGATACAAACATAATAATTGATTTTACAAATAATTAATTATAATTTTTTATTAATTAAAAAATATATATTTTCTTCATTATTATAATTTGAATAATTTTAATTAAGAAATTAATAAATTTTAAATAAATATAAAATTTCTTTTTATTAGTCATTTTAAGAATAAAGATTTAGGTTTCTTTCTATGCAAGTTTTGTTCGCTTGCACAATATAAAAATTGTAGAAAAAATAAAATCAAAATTCAACTGTTGATGAATGAGTCAATTAGTCAAAAACGGACAAAAATATTCCTTGCGGCAGAGGATCCTCGTCGGCGTCTCTGTTACTCCTGATTTGCTACCAATAAAGGAAACATAAATGCTTCACTAACGTGAGAAAAATGGAAATAAAAATTTATGTCCCTCCATTACGTTAAAACCACGTGGCAATACATCAATGGTAATAGAACTCAGCCAAAGCCACGTTACAAGACACGTACTCAAATGTTAGTAGGGTAGCATAGGCAGAATAGGTCGTGTCCAATAATTACTTTGACTTTAAATTGGCTTATAGAATAAAAATCTACTAGTACTTAGACCCGTGCGAGGCACGGGTTAAATATTTTGTAAATAAAAGAAATATTTTAAAATACTTATAATATACAAATTTTACTTGTAATAAGATTACTATTATATAGATAAAATGTTTATTTAACTAAATTTTTATTAGTTATAAAATAATTTTGTCATTTCTAATTTATTAATCAAAATATCAAAAGGAAAAAGGGGTGCTCAGGCTTCTAAAAAATTTGATTATTATTTGATTTTTTTAAAAAAGGAAAACAAAAGATCAAATCCAAAGTATTATGGTTTATTTATTAATCAATAATTAAAATTTATTAACAAAATTAAATTAAATAAATAACAAATAAATAAAATAGAAACTATCATAAGTGGTTGTTCCGTGTCACTTTGAAGTATTCCAATCCCATTTTAAAAATAAAGAAAAAATTATTTATATATTATATGAAAATAATTGGAAATAAATTTAAATTTGATTTATAAATTTAACAACATTTTATATATGATTTAAAAATAATTATGAAGTATTGGTGCCCTCTATAAAAATAAAAATAAATATGAAGAGATTGAGAAATTCAGAAGAAAAAAGATTTGCGAGCAATCAAAAGCATTTGACTGCAACTCTCCTTAGTATCAAGAATCACAACACAACTACAATATAAGACCTTACACATGACATTTCTTATAAATCTGGAAACAACTGTTGTTTGAACAACAACCTCATTTTCGAAGAAAAAAATAACAAAGAGCTCATGAGATTTTATCACAAAGTTCGGCCAATTGTGTTCATGTCTTTGATTGAAGTACCTCTCGATTATTCAAACTTGAGATTAATCCAATACAATTTGTATATAAACATTCAGGTCCAGATTACAAAATTAACATAGCGTGTACAACAGGCGGGTTCGCCTACGCACCAGCTAGAGCAACCTAGCCACTTAATAGTAAACTATAAGTAACCCGACAATTGTCGTGCAATGAACATATAAACCAACTCGAGAAACCTAGCCACTTATCAGTAAATAATAAGTCATATTGGACAGTTGTCCTGCAATGAACATATAAAAATTGAAACTTTAATGTATAAATTAAACGCAGAGTTTCATGATCAAGATTAACTACCATTGCTTCCAATAATCCATATTCAAATAAGTCGATTTAAAGAGACACTACAGCTAAATTTGAAGGAGCTTTGAACTCCTAGCATTGCAAAAAATATCTTACCAGCAAACTGAGACAAAGACAAAGGACATGTATTTTGATGAATCCAACAAAAGACTGTTTCATTTGAAAAATCAAACTGCAAGAACCACGTTAAATTTCATATTTCAATGAGCATATATGTCCATATCTTCTAATTTTCTAACTACAATGGAGGGTGAGACCACACACATGTTATAGGAAAAGGATATGTGGTTGTCGTAGTTATTGCAACATTTGTTTGAAACAGAGGATCCATCAATCTATAAATTCATAAAGCAAAGCTTTTAGCCTTATCTGACATGTTTTATGTGAATAGTAACTTCATATGTGACTTTTATAAAATAGCACGAAAAATACCTTTAATATTTAAGTAGTGTTTGCTAAAGTCTTACACTTTTAATCAAATGAAAGACCTCAACCTTTATAAATAATGAAAATATTATCATTGTTTTAAACATGTATGCACCTAAAAAAACAAAAATTAAATAAGCATGAGATATTAACTATTCATAAACTTTTACTATGAATATTTGAAAGTTACTTGCTTTTTAACAGCAACATCATGTTTATGTTGTAATGGCAACATGATTTAAACAACTACCTTCATTTTATCAGCATCATATCATATACATAAGAACAACAACATAATTTTAGCAGTTACTTGCTTTTTAACTATAATATATACAGGTTATAACAACAACTTAGTTTTAACCGTTATTTGTTTTTTAACAGTAACTTATGGCGTTATAACAACAACATGAGTTCCAAAATAGGTGTATAATAAACACACCTTTTTAAATTAATTTTTAAAAGATGAGTAAATTAGAGATATGAGGAAAAAGTAGAAAGATGAATAAAGTAGTTTTTAAATTTTAAATTCAAATTGAAAAGACAAGAAATGGAAGGAAGAGTACCTCTAACTGCCCTAACCTCACAAATATATATTACCAGTCAATAAAGCTTGCTCCTGTCAAAATAAACATTAGTCATAGTTTAGGCCATGTTAATGTTAAGGAGAATTCAGACCACAATTTTATCAAATACATGGTGTGCATATATGCGGTTGAAATATAACATGAAATTGAGAGACATGAGAAATCTATGTAACAAAACAAAGAGTAATGTGATTGCCGCTTTGCCATTGGATTGATGGACATATTTATTGATGTTGATGCAGAAAAATGTAAGGTAATGTGAGAGAAGTGAAACAGAGAAAGAAGAAGGTATGGAGAAGGAGGATCTGAGATTTGATGGGAGATTTTGGGAAAAAAATGAGTTGGAAATACAAAGAAATACAAACGGGTTTGTGTTGGAAAAAGAGAATAAGTTTGAAAGTTTGTAGGTTGTTGATGATTGGTTGAACGAAAAAAAGGTAAACAAAAGCTTCAAGAAATGAATCGTGAAAGGATTGAGAAGTAGAATCGCCGAAGAAAAATGGAGGAAATGAATGATAGGTTGAAAGGATTGAGAAAGATACATTGAATAGGTGAATGAATTGATGAAGAAGATTAAGGGTTTATGGCAATGTTTGCTGAAAAAAAGTAATGAGAATTGTGTGGTCATTAACCAATTAAAATGGTGTTATCCAAGAGAATAGGAAATCAATAATAAATAGAAAAATAAAATGTCATAAACCAATTCAAAGGGTGTTACTCAAGAGAATACGGAATTAATAAGTTGAAAAATAAAATAAGTATAATTTAATGTCCAAGAGCATAGGAAATAGGAAATGAATAATAACTTGAAATAAAATTTGAATTATTAAATTAATAAATAATAAATTAACAAAAATAGAAAAATTTCTTTAAGTAGAAACATTTAAAATAGTAAGGGGTCTAGAAATGTGCCACTTGTCAAAATTGCCAATAAACTCATTTTGCTTTATTATTATGTATGATTAGAAAATGGAACAAATTTAAAAATATTTTGATTTTTTTTTTATTCTATAGCTCTCTGGTTTTTAAGGGAAAAGAGCCATATTAGTCCAGAATTGTGAACTGAAGTATGAACACTGGTCAAATATTGTTTCCACAAGAAATTGAATTCGATATTCTCCGAATATTATTTTTTGCAGGAGCTCCTTTACCACTGGAGCCCATATGCTTGGTTAAATATTTTGATATTTCATTTGGTAGTTAATTAGTTAAATTTTGTTCATGAATTAAATACGGTTGACTTTGAACTTAAAGTTTGAAAAATAAATGAATTTAATTTAAATTATGTAAAGTTCAACTTATTTAATTTATGATAATTCTTATAATTGTTCGAGTATAATTGCTAGTTACTGCATTTTGAAAGTTGAGAATGCATTGATGGTAAAAGATTTTCGGTCAATTTTCTGCTGTACAACAATTTATAAAATCATATAGAAGATTATGACCAAGAGATTGAGTAAAATTTTGGGCAATATTATTGATGTTAGCCGAGTAGCTTTTGTTCCAGGCCTCCATATTCATGATCACATTCTTTTTGTCTACGAGCTTATAAAACAGAACAATGGCAAAAATGGTCCTCCTAAGTGTATGCTTCAAATAGACCTCTAAAAAGCATGCGATTTTGTGGAGTGGTATGCGCTTGAAGTCATCTCCAAAGAGTTGAGTTTTCCAACCCAATTAATTCGTTGGGAGATGTTGGCTGTCACAACTGTGTCGTATCATTATAACATCAACGATGAACATACGAGCCTTCTAGTAGCTAAATGTGGTTTGCGTCAAGGGGACCCTCTCTCCCCGTTGCTTTTTGTGATCGTTGTGGAGTATATGCACAGAATAATGAATCAACTGAAGAGAAATCACAATTTCAACCTACATTCGATATGTGAGAAACTTAGGGTGATCAATTTCAGTTTTGCCGATGACTTGTTGATTTTTACTAGAGGTGACCCAGTTTCCGTCGAGCTTGCTATGCAAAAGCTCCAAGAATTCTCAAAGTCTACAGGTTTGGAGGTGAACCCGGGGAAATGCAAGATTTATTTTGGCAATGTGGATCCAAATGATAACTTGACAATTTGTAACCTCACTCAGTTAGCTATAGGTCCGTTGTCGTTTTCGTTACCTTGGTATCCTATTATCTAGTAAGAAGTTGAAAATCCATCAATATAGGATGTTGGTTGACAAAATTGTGGTGAGGATGCAATGTATCACAATTCCTAAGAAGGTGGATGATGTGTTTCGTTCGTTTATGTGGCCAGGCTCTGAAAAAGTGACGAGGGAAGTTCCAATTGATTGGGACAAAATGTGCACTCCGCGGAACCAAGGTGGGCTGAATATCATCTCGCTCGAGGACTAGAATAAGGAAAACTTGTTGAAGATCTTGTGGAATCTGAACGGTAAGGAGGATAGCCTATGGATCAGATGGATTCATAGCTACTATATGAAAGGTGGAAACATCATGAATACTCCCATTAAAAAGTCGTGTTTTTGGATCCTGAAAGCTGTCCTAAAATAAAGAATCAACACTGAGCAAAATATAACCTAGGAAACCATGGTTCACCAGGGAAATTATAAAATGATGTTGATGTGCCATGAGATAAAAGAGTAACAACATAATGTATATTGAAGAAAGATGATGTGTGATAATCCAGCGAGACCGAGGGCGGTGTTTGTGCTTTGGTTGGCTTGCCATGATCGGCTTGCCACAAAAGAGCGGTTACATCAGTTTGGTTTCATTGACAGTAACCAATGCATCTTTAGTGACCACGTTGAAACCCTTCATCCACTAAATATCGTATGATCAACTACACACCTCCGACAATTGATATCTCCTTAAAATTTGTTCGAAGTACTCAAAAGGACATAACATCCCATCAAAGGCTTCCACATTCTCGAATCATGTGACCGAGTGTTGTAAGTAGAAAGTGCAACCTAAAAGGGAGGTGAATTAGTTTTAAGACTTTTTGCTGGTTATTTTGTAGGTATTATGATTCTTTTATTTTTCCGAAAAATTATGATGAACAGATGAACGATAATGTAGGAAAAATAAAGTGCAGTAAGTAAAAGAGACACATGTAATTATATCAATTCCCCTTATCAACCAAGGGTACGTTTAGTCCCTTCACACCCAGTGAAGGATTTCATTATGTTAGATCTTTGTACAATTTCACACCAAGACTTTCTTACAATCTTCTAACACATACAGACCAAACATATGGTGGACTTTGAATCTCCCCGATTCAAAGCACCTTTTTACAACAATCAGAAATAAAAACACCTCTTGTTTGTAGGTATTATGGTTATTATTAAAGTTCTCAGTTCTCATAATAACCAAAGTTTTCATTTGATACGTCCCTTATATATATATATATATATATATATATATATATATATATATATATATGTATATGGGGACGACTCAAGTGAGAACACTTGTTTATTATGAGAAATGAGAACAATGAACGACCATTAAATTTTGATTTGTTGATTTTAATGAACTGAATTGGTTTCTCTTTCTATGTTGATTTAAAATAAATATTAAGGATCATAGAAAGAGAAACCAATCCAGTCCATTAAAATCAACATATCAAAATTTAATGGCTGTGATTCATTGTTCTCATTTTTTCTCATAATAACCAAGTGTTCTCACTTGAGTCGTCCCATATATATATATATATATATATATATATATATATATATATATATATATATATATATATATATATATATGGAGAGAGAAAACTATTTCTTATTATTTTTAACCATTAGATTAAAAATAATAAATGGTCAAGATGTGGAGTAAGTTATAATAACTTACTCTTGGAGTAAATATAACCCTCCTCATATATATATATATATATATATATATATATATATGATATTTGTTAAACATAAATCTGCTCGTTTTTATGAATGTCTATTTTAGCAACAGGTGCATTTAACATTTTTTAGTTTTTTTGACAAACTGAAACTTAACTCATATCATTAATCAACAAGGATTCAATACAAGGAGGATTTGTGTAAAATAAACTATGCCTAATCCAAGAATCGGCCGCCTTAGCTAACATATGAGCAACCGAATTCACTTGGCGTTTTACAAACTTTACCTCAAAGTTAGGAAAAGAGATCAACAAAGAATTAATAGAGGAAATAATGTAACTAAACTCGGAAATACCATTATGGTTGGATCGGATAGCTTGCGTCACACTTTGGGAGTCGCTCTCGAAGGTAACATGATCCAATTGTAAATCAATGACACTAAGCATAGCCTCCTTGAGGGCCGAGGCTTCCATCTCAAGAATAGAAAAGATACCAAAATCCCACGCTGCACCTGCTACCACAAAAGATCCCAAATGATTCCTCGCACACCAGCCCGAGTTCGAAGTACCACGGGAAATGTTAAAACCTACATCAACATTACACTTTACCGTTCCAACCCCAGGTGGACTCCAAGACGTGCTTGCTTGTTGGTTATTAACCTAAATAACACTCTCTTGAGCCATATGCCACTCCCGCTAACTAGATAAAGCATGTAACCCAAGTCTAGAAAAATTGTCACTCTCATTATTCCAAATCAGATTATTTCTATTTTCCAAATTACCTCAATCATTATCGCAACTCTCCCTGCGGTCATAGTATCCTCTCGGCTACAAACATTAAGAATCAAGGATAAAGCATCATTAAAATTAGGTATCCGAGGATCAATAACATTTGATAGCCCAACTATCCTCCAACAGTGATTTGTAACATCACACCCAAACAGAATATGCCATGTATCCTCCAACGGGTTCTCACAAAACGGACATAAAGTTGGACAGGAGACATGGTGTTGTCGAAGCCTAATTCTTGTTGGGAGGAAGCCCCTACAAATTCTCCATAGTAAATGTTTGACCCTCGGAGGAGTCTCAATATTCCAAAGACTACACCAATCCCCTCCACTCTACTAAAACCCACCCGACCTTGCTCCTTTCTCCACAATTTGTAACCCGACCGCACACTATAACAACCATTTTGCTCATGATTCCAATTCCACTTATCTTCAACCACATCCTCAACTAACGGTACTTGAAGATTATTATCCGCCACTACATAATCAAACAAATCTTTTATAGCAAATCTCTTTAGTTAATGCTTATTAAAACACATATTCATATAAACAAGTGGATGTATTATAGCAAACTCCACATAGATTTGTTAAAATACACTCATTTATTTTATTAAGGTGGATTTTAGCAACATGTACCTTAAGGTACATTTAACTATTTTTTTAGTTAATGCATGCTAAAATAGTTCTTCGATTTATATTAGCAAACTCATATATATAAGATCAAATGACATAAAGGTGTCAAAGTTTAATTTGACACTTTAGCATCATTTGATTATATATATATATATATATATATATATATATATATATATATATATATATATATATATATATATATATATATATATATATATATATATATATATATGTATATATATGAAGTGGGATTTTCTTACTTCAAGAGTAAGTTATCAAGACTTACTACACATCTTGACCATTCATTTTTCTCAATCTAATAGTTAGAATTAATGAGTATTATTTTCTCTCTCCTTATTTAATTGCTTATTATTTTTAGCCATTAGATTGAGCAAAATTAATGGTCAAGATGTGGAGTAAGTCTTGATAACTTACTCTTGGAGTAAGAATATCTCTCATATATATATATATATATATATATATATATATATATATATATATATATATATATATATATATATACACACACTAGTATTTAGACCCGTGCGAGGCACGGGTTAAAATTTCTAAGCAAAAAAAATATTTAGAACTATTTATAATCTACAAATAAAGTTATAATAACATTATAATCTATTATAATATGTATTTGTTATTAGTAGTATATATAAAAAAAATTCTTTAAATAATAAAATATTTATTATTAATAGATATATTTGTATTACTTAATGATTTAATTTATTTAACTATAAAACAATTTTCTAATTTATAAATTACAATGTTAATTTAAAAGGATTAGAATTAGTGAAATGATTACATCAATAATATATAGCTCGCTTTTTCATATATTATCTTTAAAAATATTGTTTTTTAAATTAAAAATAATTTCAAAATAAAAATATTAGTAACATAAATAATTAAAAAATAATATATTTTTCTCGTGTTTGAATAACCATATAAAAAAAGGACACGTGAGTTGGAGGAAATATGAATTTTTAGCAAATGTAAATACAAAATTTTAAATAACCATATAATAGTTTTAATTAGATTAATAGAGATATGAATGTAACAATAATAATGGTAATTAAAATTAATATAGGTCATTTAAAAAGAAAAAAATGTGTTTTTCATTAGAAAGGTATGTATTTATCAATCATAATTGTCTCATATTTTTTTTTATTAAAACATGAATTTTTATTATATTTTTTAATATAAATACTTCTATTTTATATCAACCAAGAATGTGATTCTTTAAAATTTTTAATAATATAATATCACATAGAAACATTTATAGATAATAATTAATACTAATATCTTTATTAATATAAGGATCACGTATAAACTACAAAAGTATCTTTAAAATTTATAAATACATAAGATTACAATTAAACATGTATTAACATCTCACTAATTAAATACCTTGATTATTTTTTGATTTAATTCACATAAATACCTTGATTATTTTTCGATTAAATTCCCCTAATTAAAAGCATATATTTATTTTTTAATGATTTACTATTCCTGTATTTTATTTTATAAATTATTTGTTTACTAAATTTTGATTTTTAATTATAAACAAATTGAAATAATATTTTAAAAAAATTAAAGTTTTTAATCGGTGTATGTAGTAATACTTGTGTGATTCTATGTATCTATTTTTTTTTAGAATGAAGAGATTGTGTAAGATAAATTTTGGAACACAAATCTTGGAATGTAAAGAGTTATATTTTGGAACCCCTAACAAAATCTTTAAAAAAATGATATAATGACAAGTATCATAATAATAATAATAATAATAATAATAATAATAATAATAATAATAATAATAATATTAATAATAATAATATTAATAATAATAATAATAATAATAATAATGTGAATATACTTGACAATCATACTATTTGGAGAATTTGAATAATTAGAAATTTTTTAAATAATACTGCTAAGTAACAAAAAAAATCTACAATGAAATACAATTATTAGAATGAACTTTTATAGTAATTGTAGTTAATATTCTATATATTAATTAAATCTAATAAATGATAATTTAATTATAATTATTTCTATTTGTAGCTATATTTCCTTTTGGTTTTTTTTTTAATAAGCAATGAAATTTTGAATTAAGATTGAGCACGAAACGTACTCAAATCGTCACCTTACAAAATTTCCTTTTGGTAATAAGCTTGAGATAATAGTAAAATAAATATATGTTTCAACTCATGTCAATCCGAACAATCCCAACTCCTGAAAATTATTTGCAAACAGCTCCTCAAAAATTTAGCAACCATAATACCTTTGGGCATATGCCAAGCACTTTCAAACATAGGAGATGGTTTGTCGTATTAATAATCCAAACCTTTAGCTTGACAAAATTCTGTTATGAAAAGTTCTGTGATAACATTCTGTTATGAAAACATACTGGAATTCTGTTATAAAAACATATGGGGATAAGTGCTCTTGATGGATTTGTTGATAAGTAGCAATGTGATGCTTTCAATAACTTCTCTTCATCTCTAACACTAAAATTTTTATAAACTCTTTCTCAAATCCTCCAACTTAAATAATTTTTGTTCCGTCTTAATTTCCCTTTGCCGCATCATATGTTATCTTCGGTCCAAGACTCATTTCTTCTGCATCTAAAAATCAAACAAATTAAAAAAAAATCCCACTAAAGTTATCAAATTGAGATAAAATTAAGCTAAATCTAGAAAATACAAAACCATGACAGAATGATAGAGAAGGGGGTTACCGTGGAGGGGCTTCATGGTGGCCGGTTCTGGTTCTATATGTTCGGAATCTGGGTTTTGAATTGAGGAGGGTGGAAGAAGATGGTTTTGTTGAAGAGGAGAGGGAGATGAAACCTTAGGGTTTGCTTGTTTTAAAAAGTTGTTGTTCTATTGTGGATTTTTATTAAGAATCTTTGACAGACAAAATTAAATGATGGAAGGAGAAAGAATTGGTCATTGTTTCTATGCAAAATATCACGTTTGAACATGATTAGCAATTCAAAACATAGGTTATATAAACATTACTTTATTATATTGATAACTAGTAACAAACCCGTGCGTTCGCACGGGTTCTGGTACGGGACGCGCATTTGATTTAAATGTATATTTTTTAATAGAAAAAATTATATTAAAAGTAATTAACATTTTGTGGGAAAAAAATAAGAACAATTAACATTAAATTGTGTCTAAAAAAATCAGGAACAAAATTGAAATCACCAAAATTAAATTGTGTCTAAATAGTCTTTTGTAACTTCACGTTCCCGTTAATAATCAATATTTTGATCAGTAACTTCATGTTCCCGTTAATATTTAATATTTTGCTCAATAACTTCGTTCTCGTTAATTTCAAAATATTTTGATCAGTAACTTCATGTTTCCGTTAATATTCAATATTTTGATCAATAACTACGTGTTCATATTAATATTAAATATTTTAGTCAGTAACTTCAAGTTCCCGTTAATATTCAATATTGTGATCAGTAACTTCATGTTCCCGTTAATATTCAATATTGTGATCAATAACTTCATGTTCCCGTTAATATTCAATATTTGAATTAGTAACTTCCGGTTCCTGTTAATATTCAATATTGTAATCAGTAACTTCATGTTCCCGTTAATATTCAATATTTGAATCAGTAACTTCCGGTTCCCGTTAATATTCAATATTGTGATCAGTAACTTCATGTTCCCGTTAATATTCACTATTTTGATCAGTAATTTCATGTTCCCTTAATATTCAATATTTTAATCAGTAACTTTAGGTTCCCGCTAATATTCAATACTGTGATCAGTAACTTCATGTTTCCGTTAATATTCAATATTTTAATCAGTAACTTCAGGTTTTCGTTAATATTCAATATTGTGATCAATAACTTCATGTCCCTGTTAATAAAAAATATTTTAATCAGTAACTTCAGGTTTCCGTTAATATTCAATATTGTGATCAGTAATTTCATGTTCCCGTTAATATTCAATATTATGATAAGTAACTTAATGTTCCCGTTAATATTCAATATTGTGATAAGTAACTTCATGTTCTTGTTAATAAAAAATATTTTAATCAGTAACTTCAAGTTTCCGTTAATATTCAATATTGTTCAGTTAGGCGATTTTGGATACATCATTTATTTTAAATAAAAATGTTAAAAAAGAAGAAAAATATTAGATAAATAATTGATTATTTCGTATATAAAACTATTTAGATCAATAATATATTTTCTCCCGTATACCATTTTTGGATTAAAAATATTTAATCATAAATACTATTTCTCGTATATTAAAA